>NC_058410.1:1389707-1416898 GCF_002201575.2 Neomonachus schauinslandi
TCACACCCTCACCTCACACCCCCACCTCACACTCCCACCTCACACCCCCACCTCACACTCCCACCTCACAGCCCACCTCACACCCAACACAGACTCCCAGCTCATGCTCCCAGCCTGTTTTCTTTTTTTCTTCTTCTTGGTGTGTGTGGAGAATGCCTGTAGTTAAACATTTACCAGCCCCACTGCTTGTACCCCACATCATGACCAGCCTTAGAAATGTGTACTTTTGCTTATGCCATTTGGAAAGCCCTCGTGTCCTCATGGTCTCACAGTATGAATATTGTATAACTGTGGATGTTAGGAGAGGTTTGGACTATTGATTTTAAACCAAAGATTGATGCCTTATACTTTATTACCAAACCATTTTAGAGATAAAAATAATTATCTCAAACCTAAATTATTTTACCCTATCTTAATATGGCCATCTTCATTGTGGATAAAAGAGCACTAAGGGACCCCAATTGATTGGCGCTATTCCAAGACCCATTCTCCTTGGGAGTGAGTATAGATGAGTAGGTGTGGCCGAATGCAGTGACGTCTGCTCCTTTATCATTCCTGGGGTATTTTCCAACCACCTGCAGTGTCCTTCACTTAGGAGGGAAGACACCCCACCTTAGGCCTGGCACTGGGCCCTGTTTGGCCGACACTGTCTCAGCAGGAGTGACACAGCCAAGGTCTCAAAGGTGCTTGTTCACGGGGCTCTCTCTTCTTCCACTGCCGGGAGAATGCACGCATGTTAGCCTGCTGGAGGACGAGGCATGTGGAGCAGAGCCAGAGTGCTCTAGTGATCCTCGTAGCGGTGCCCTCCATCAGCACGTAGCCGGACAGCCCAGACGTGTGAGCACGCCCACTGAGGTCAGCCAAGCTATCCCACCAACCACCATACACAGGAGCCATGTTCTCTTTGGCAGATGTCACCAAGTTGTGATGGTGTCCAGCTTTCTAGTCACAGTACATGACTTACACGGTCGGGTTGTGCAGAGCTCTTCACTGCTGATTGGAGCCCAGTGCCCCTGACTGTTTTTAAGGACGATGCTGCCCTTATTTTTTTAATTGCTGCATGGAACAGGTATTCCCACATGCTCTCGTTTCTTTTACAGGCATCTTAGAAATGATTGCTTTACTTCCCACCTGATTTTCTTCTCTCCATAGTACAATTTTTTCTTACTATTGACTTCAATTGAAATTCCTTTTTTTGTTGTTTTTTGCCTTTTTTCTGTCTTTTTCTCCAGTGTTGGCTGGTTAGTGCTATTACCTGTCTCATGTGCCCTTGCCTACTTGCTGGGAGTTCCCACCCTCCATTGCTTCCTCATCTGAATCAGTGACGGCCTCCAGCTCAGTTGAGCCCTAGTGTCTGCATTCATTCACTCTGATCTTTATTCTCAGGAAGAAAAAGTAAATAAACCTCATGCCATACCCGAGCCTGCCTCTTTAGTGAGGAAATAACATTCACACTAACATGTGCTTTCATAACAAACGGCAATTACCACAGGAAATCCGACGAAGGCCTGGAAAGACATGGGATCTCATCTGAACGAACACTGGGCTGCACAGTCGCCTCTCATCAGCACTGAGGACCAGAGGACGGTATAACCGAGCTGCCCCTGCCCCGCAAACACGAGAGTGACGCTCTGCAGTCTGCACCACGTTACACACGGGTGAGGGCAAACAGCCAACAACCCGCTCCAAGTCTGCGACAGAGGTTCCAAACGCCAGCCTGGTTCGGTGATTTCAGATGGACAATAAGCCATATTTCTATGTGAGAGCAGAGGACAAAAATGGGACAAGAAGGAAAGAACCAGCATGAATGCTAATTTTCCACCTACCCTCTTGGTTCTTGGTTCTAACATAATAAGGAGAGTTTCATTTTTTAAATTTTCTCTCTTTAAGAGACGTTTCATGTAGGATTTTCTCAGTGGTTTTCTACGGTATGTGCTGACTAATGTTTACTTTGGGAAGGTGATGACTAGTTTAACTAATGCAAAATATATTTGAGAAAGAAAAATTCTTGGGGAGCCTGGGTGCCTCAACTGGTTAAGCGTCTGCCTTCAGCTCAGGTCATGATCTCAGGGTCCTGGGATTGAGTCCCGCATCGAGCTCTCTGCTCAGCGGGAGCCTGCTTCTCCCTCTCCCTCTGATGCTCCCCCTACTTGTGTGTGTTCTCTCTCTCTGTGTGTCAAATAAATAAAATCTTAAAGAAAAAAAAAAGAAAGAAAAATTCTTTCAAAAATCAAATAAAAGACTGCAAAGCCACATAGAGTCAGGGTCATACCCACTTAGTTATCAACGCCACACCCACTTTACATCTCACATCCACACGTATGCACACACACTCACACCTACAGAGGTCAGTGGTCTCCTTGGGTATTTTTAAATACTCTTGTATGTTAGCAGTAAACATTCACTATCTCTTAACATTTCACAACTTGAGAAGTTCCCAGTATGTTTACAGGTCAAAAAATTAAGCTTGCTCATTCAGCATTGACTTAAGAGTTAGCTGCTTCTCGTGCTTCTAGTGAGTGTCTTTACCAGTTCTGGTAAAGAAACGTGATAATTCTCAATAAGAAATGCTTTGACTTTCAAAGGTATGCCCTCCACCTTCACTCCCTCGACTCATGCCCTAAAAGCAAGTAAGGACGTCCGCATCAGCAGCCAAAATTTATCACAAGAATAAGTGACTTGATGTTGATTTTAGAGTTCAGGAATTGCTGTCTCTTCTCACATAAAGAAAAGGTCCTGCAATCCAAGTAATTAATCCACCAGTCTGTTAAAATATTACAGTTTTACTACTTCTCAAAATAGACTTCTAAAGGTGACACAAGTCACACACGGTGGAGCAGGCTGTGACCTGTGGCACAGAAGGAGGTCGTGTGGGTACAAGACTGGCCATTGAACTATTTTCATTGGATTAATAGCAGCACAGTTCTGGTCTGGGGCAGAATTATTCAGGGGACACTCAAAATTCAGTTTCCAACAAATCGTGCAGGGGTCAAGCCTCAGCACTTGTGTGTCTTCTTAGGTCATGGGTTTGTCTTATTTACTCATCTAACGGCAAGCCAGCCTTGATGAGTAATTGTCAGCAAGATAATTGCATCACGTAATAGAATTAATTGAAAATATGAACTAGTTACAGTATTGAAGTTTATTAATTCCTAAAAACATTCCTTCAGAAATCTCTTTTATGCTTTATTAAATGGAACTGTATCTTCAAAACAAAGATGAGAATCTATACATAAATATTTACCAGTAAGGGAAACATACTGTTTTCAGAAAAAAAAAACTGTGTTTTAATTTCTCATAACCTGATAATGTAAATCAGCTATGCATTCTCTAAGGAAACTTACACCAAGATGAAGAAATAACTATACTTAACATTGCAGAAATGAATTGAGAACAAGAACTAAGAGTTCAGGCAAATGGGTCTGCTGAGCTCCATCACCTGTATCTTTGGAATTTGAAGGAAACCGATTCATTTTTGATTGCCAGAGAAATAATGAAAAAAAGAAAGATAATTTTTATGTTCCAAAATAAAATGAAATATGGTTCAACTTGGGGATTTGGAAACCTATCGCGTCATAGAACATAGAAAATCTATGAAAAGATGTTGTTAACATAAAATAGAGAAAGGGTGTGTAAAACCTTAGAACAGAGCTGCGAAGATTTAGATTTCAGGTTCTATTAAGATCAGTACTTGAAGTCAGACCTCCTTCAGCTTCTTCAATGATTCCCTCTTTCTTTTTGAAGGAATAATATATTTCCAAATCACCTCATGACCCAACACGTCCTAGCTCACTGGTACTGATAGACAGAGCCCTGTCTACGCTGAGTGCTGGGACGGGAAGTTGCGGGAGAAACCGGTAGGACTTGTCTTTTCCAGCCAGGAAAGTATCAGACGCAGAGCAGATGACCTGCCAGCTACCCGCCCCCTCGGCCTGCTGGTCAAGGGAGAAGCGGTCCCCGGAGCGGCTGACATTCTTCCTTCTTCGAGAAGCTGGCTGGACTGCATTTCCCTGTGTAAGTCTCCACTTGGAGGAGCTTTCCCAACACTGAAGCCCATGCTTTTTGTATCCAGATCGTACTTGGTACCCCAACACCTCAGACCTTTGTGGTTGACACTCCTGATGCTTCTTGCCTCTTCCTCGTCCTCTGCTCACCCCTGGGGTACACGGAGCCTGGCTTCATTCTCAGGGCCACCAAAGTATGACCTTCCTATGCCTGCATTTCAGTTGCCTTTCACTGAACACAGACTTCTAGGGGTGGGCTCCTTTCAGTCCAAAATCCATCAGGGGAATGTGCCCTTGGTAAGAGTGGGAGGGAAAAAGATATATATGTATATATTTATCTACAAACACTTACCAGCCCAGGGAAACAAATTATTCCTTCCCTTCTTCTAAATATATGTATATATAAAATATACCCACAGAGGAAAAAATGTGTGTTTTTGAGCCAAACCATGAGGCAAACATTTTTATTCAGCCACATGAGTTGAAACCAAAGTTAAAGCTGCAGTTGTACATTCAAAACGCACCAAGTGTGAGTGCAGATCTGAGCTCAACCGAACTGATGTTTCCTGGCCTGAGCCTGCCGTGGGTTGGGCACCGTTGGGGAAACACGGGCTCCAGAGGGAGGTGTCCTCCGCCGGGGGCCATGATCCTGACCTGACCCCACCCCTGGACACACGCCTGGATGCGGGTCCTCCCCTTTGCTCCACAGCAGGACTGTATTACGGGTCTCTGTGATTCAAAGGAGATGTTTCTGAGCCCAGAGACTTGATCTCCCCCATTGTAAGGCCTGAAGAATGACTAATTACCTCTAGAGTTCCTAAAATTTTGCTAAAACCAACCTGCATACTACATTGGCGATGGGCCGGGGATGAACTAGCCTCATCAGTTACATACATATTTATCAGTAACTTGACTAGTTCTTGGCAATATACACCTGAAAAAGACAGGCCCTGCCCTACGGAATTTGTCCTCTGGGAGACACAAATCTATAAACAGTACATACAAAGAGTACAAAAGTCTCACCCAAACATGCAAGACTGGGATGGCAACATGAAGGGAGGGTTACAAGTTTTGCTGGAAGGCCCTCGAGCCAGGAGAATGGGGAACATCACTCCTCCAGATTTGGGGAGAACAATACTAATTTTACATTCAGCTGGGCCCTCGGTCATCCCACGCCTGCAACTGGGCTCGTGGCCAGCAGGGTTTGGGAATCGTAGGAGGACGTGCCGACGTAAGACAGGGAGCGGTTGGAGTCATTCAGAACGCGTGAAAGATGGGTTGGTTCTCTATCGATTCTAGCAATCGATGCTTCGGAGGCACGATGCACGCCCAGAGAGGCAGTGGGGGTGTCCAGGTCAGCGGTCCCTCTGACACCAGGGCCCGGGCTGTTGGCGCTGTCACTGGACGTCAGCACCGGGGGGGCGTCTGCACCACCTGCTCCAGCAGGCCTGTCACCTCTGCTCCCCCCGCGTCAGTGTGCACGTCCTCTGCAAACTGCTCCCTGTGCCTGAACACGCTGGACACTGGTCCAGCGCTGGACGTGCCCGCGCAGCCCACTGTGAGGGAGGCTGTGGGGCCACACGGCATCCCTGCTCCAGGCTCAGCGGCGGGGCTCAGCGGCGCTGCTGGATGGGATGGGGGACGATGGAGAGAAGCGCTGTCCTCGGGGGCGACAGACTATGGGACTCATGCCGCTGTGCCCCCGCCCCGCCACCCCTGAGACCGGGGGCTGCCCCCAGAGGAAGTGGCAACCGACTTCCCACCCAGATGTGGAGGTGGCTCCAGACAAAGTCTCTAGGTCGCGGGATTGGGGCTGGAGGTGGACAGTCTCTTACCCGCGCAGACCCCAACGACCAGATCGTCCCCCTGCCCCGTGGGGTTAGGTTTCCTGCACGCGGACACGCCTGGTCAGCCGGCCTACCGAGCGCCCCCGCTGCACCAGCGCCAAGCGTCCCAGCACCCTCCCGGGGCCTCCCAGCTGTCCTGCCCTCAGCGTGTTTGCGACTTACATCCTAATAAATTCTCCAAACTAAATATAGAGGGATTAAATACTATGATGTAGCAAATTTTTCCAGTCACGTTTTTATGAATTGTTTGTTTTTCCCTCCTTGGAGGATAGAATTATAGTTCCCATTAAAAACTGAAAATTGTTGGAATTTTCATTTCTCTTTTAATATGAATTTTTAAAATACTGTCTTAAATCGTTTTTAATAACAATGAGAAAGCATAAGAAAAACACCGCTTCCTTCGTGGCATCCCAGCAGTCTCTTCCACCAGTGCCTGATGGTGTCTCTGTGGCCAGATAGCTGCCACTCTGACTTTTCCCTTTCCCCAAGCTCCCCCGGGAGAGCCGCCTGTGCCAGCCGCCAAGCTAAGGCGGTGAGAACTGGGCCGCGGCTCTCCAGGCCGTCGGGCTCCAGCATGTGGTTCTCATTTGGAGGCTGAGAAGCTTCAGTGTTCTCGGGGAGCTCCAAAGAAAAGCCGTCTCCCTGAAAACCAAGGAGCACAGTGAGAGGTGATGTCCTCAGGATCTCTGACAGCCAAGAGTGGCACAAAAAGTGCATTCACTCACGCTCAGCTCTGACAGGATGTCCAAGGAGGCTGTCTGCTCAGAACAGCTCGCGCCACCTGGACCCCCACCGGCGCCTGCCCCGGAGAACGTTGGCCCCCAGGGCCTCCAGAGTCAGATAAATAAACGCTTCGTGAAAGTCAAGTGCATTCACATTCTTGGGAAATCTTCAAGCCCTAATTAGGCCTAATAGTCCCCAAGTTGCGAGCTCCTATGGAAACCCTAAACCCATACTCACCTAGTGTGTGCAGACCAGCGGCCGTGGAAAATCACGCCTGGTGGGGGCGTAGGAATGACTGCCCCGGATTAAACCGAAGAGGTGACAAGTGCTTAGAGTGAACTGACCACCGACTGAATATTTGGTGTCCTTGCTGTTTTTATGAAATAACTGCATTTGGGAACAGAAAAGCATAGTCTTCTCCATGAGATTTGCCTTGTTTTCTTCATATCCATCAGTCAGCTGAGCAAACGCACAAGTGAAATGGCATTTGGCCGCTCCGATCCGTCTTAGATGGGGCGGAGGTGCAGGGCGCTGGAGGGATGCCCGGGGTGCCCTGCAAGCTCGTGCAGCGGGGGACCTGCTGAGATCAGCCCGCCCCCGAGAGCCCGTGACCCGCAGCCCCAGCCAGCAGTCAGTGGTCGGAGTCATCTCCTGGGCTGGTGGCCCCTGGCTCCTGGGGGTCAGGGCTTTGACCCTCAGGACAGAGGAGGACGACCCAGTCGGCCTATGGAACATCACTTTGTCCCTCACATACTGACAGCAGGTTTGAGGAGTGGGGTGACCTCTCCCAAGCAAAAGGCCCACGTGGACATGGCCTGGATTCTGGAGCATGGACTCAGCGTGGTCAGCCCACTGCGGCGGCCTGGAACCACTTCCCCACTGAAGAGAACGGTCTGTTACCCTGACTCCCCTGTGTGGTGCAGGCCGGCGGGGCGAGGTCACTTCACAGAGCTCTCCTCAGAGGGGCCTGGTGCATCAGGAGCCCAGCAGACACCCAAGGCCAGCCCCTGCAGGGGTCTCTGGAAATATAGGGCCAGGCTTCCATAATAGAAAGTACCAGGCTTTGCTTCCTAAAAAGGGGAAGGCACTTCTAGTAATCAGGTTACCGCGATAGTAGTCATTGTTTCAGGAACATCCATACTCCTTGTACGCTTCATTCCAATAGCACGATGCCCATCACATGGGGATGGTGCCCACATTCCTAATGAGACCTGACGTCCCAGGTTAAATACATTACTCAAAGTCGCACAAGTGGTGAGTGATGGATCTCAGGTTTCAACTAGACAGTGGTGTTAAAGATAAACATAAGGAACTGTATCCAAAAATTACAACCCCTTGCAGTTACCAACTAAATCATGTGATGTCTCTAAGTGCCGTCACAATCACTGGTGAGTGTCCGCCTGGGTCAACAAGGTGAGCGGACTCCCTCAAGGGGAAGAAGCAAGCTGTATTTTAGGAAATCCTGTCATAAAATAAACAACGTTTATTTGGAAAAAGAAACTACACTCAAAGTAAAATTGGAAATGATATAGTGGGGGCTAGCGCTGCGCATGGCCAACGGAGCTCATTCCCCACGTCGTGGGGGCGGGGGCGCCTAGAATGAGGTGAGAAGAGACTGCCCCAGAACAACGGACAAAACACACCAATAGGGGTCACTGAAGAGCAAGCCCAAGGGGCTCAGACTAGAGGGAAGTGGCAATAAACATCTTTCTATAACTGAAAGATTGAGTACGTTGTGATGCACCATATTATAAAACGCCACGCCGCTGCTTTTTATAATTTTTAAATTTTGAAGTAATCACAGACACACAGGACGCAGAGGACTCCTCTGGTGGTTACGTCCCATGTGACTCAAGTGCGCTGGAAAGACCAGGGCATTGAACTCCGCACAATACGTTTAGCTAGACTACCATCCTTACCCGAATTCTCCCGTTTTTGCAAGTGTTCTTTTCTGCATGGATGTATTTTGTGTGTAATTCTGCAACATTTTATCACATGTGTGGATTCACATCAACACCGCCATGATCAAGGTACAGAACTTTTCCACTGCAACAAAGAACACAGCTAATCTTCAGGTGGGTTGTGTCTGTATTTTTGAAGTAAGGAGACATCAAGGCGAAGACGTCTCAGGGTAACGCACAGGTCTGACCCCACGTGAGAAGGGAAAGTGCCTGAGCACATTCGTAGGACGACAGGGTGAGGAGGGAATAGAAGGAAGGAAAAGACGTGTAACTTCTTCACGCACCTGATATTACCCTAACCTAAAATAAACATTTTTTTGATATGAGGTAAAAATATTAAAATTCAGTAAAGAAGAAAGCAAAGCAGTTATGGAACGGAAGGACACCTTCCACGTGGAATTTGGAACGCCGTGGGTGGAAAAGAGCATCAGCCTCGTTGAGCACGCACAGCATCTTCTGTCAGGAATTGGCTCTGCGTGGGCGTTTTCAACAGAAAGTCATCCTATGCTCTGAATGTTGCCTCTCCTGGAATGTTCCAGAAGGACACAAAGGCTGACAGAGTTTGTCTACAGTATTGGCTCATGAGGGAAGCTGGCTTGCTCTGCAAACCAGGAGGTGCGGCGTCCCCATCCCAGGGTGAGAGCCCCTCCCTCCCGCCGCACCCCAAGTTTACACCCCACCGCGGCTCCGGGTCCCCAGAGGCTGACCGTTGTTTTTGAGTTCTGAAAGCTGGCTCCTATCGGGCAGAATCTGAAGGTTGCATGTTTTGCCTGGCTGCATGGAAGGTTTTCTTGTCATTTTGTTAGATTTCTGACTTAGCCACTTATTATATCTTGTCCTTCAGTGAGTTGAGTAGCCGTTTGTCCATTTGTGTACACATGGTTTTTAATTTAGCCGAAAATCTTGCCTAGCTCTTCTTCAAGGTCCCAGCACTCTCTTTCTCCTTCCAACCTTACTGAGCACACTCGAGGATGATCCAAGCTAGTATTCACCTGAAGGAGAAGGTACGGACTGTCTTAGGCGTATTCTTCCCCCAGGCATGTGAGCCTGTGATTATAGCATTTTGAGCATTGAGTACACACAGGAGACATTATTTTATTTTTCAGAGTGAGGCTAGATCAATAGAGTGTCTTGTTCAAGGTAAATTAGTAAATTAGTAAATTAATTAGTGGCACAAATGAGACTGGACAACTTTCTCCATACTTTATCTTCCTCTGTGATATATTCTGCATATGGGCTTCAGGCTAGCTACAGAGCTTCAGTGAAAACATGTGGAGAAGAAAAATGTATTTAAAAAATAATTTTTGCAGGCCCACAGAATAAAATCATTTTAAAGATGTAAATTATTTATTAAACTTCATATTAATAAATAGAAACTCTGTAGTGGCTCTTAATAGGCTTATAATGAAGTTCATTTTAAATTCCATCCAAAATGTTCCCAACATTACCACCATTAATTGGTCTTTTTCGTTCCCTTTTACTCTTCAGCATTAAACTCCATTTCTTTACTCTTTACCCACGTGTGTGTATGTACAGTTTGAGGGGGGTGGTGTCAGGTGGAGGAGAGGGTCTGGGAGTGAGGGCAGAAGCTACAGGGAAATGAAGGACCCCAGAGAGGAAATATGAAATGCCAGAGCGCTCCACTCCTAAGATAAGAATTCTGCCACCTGACACCTCTGAGCACGGCCGGCGCATTCCACACCGCACCCGGACCCTATGAAATGCCATCTGGAAGGAAAGAAGACATTCCTCTCTGAGCCCAGCTGGTGATCTGTTCAGAGCCCTGGGCTCGAGGATGATGCCCACCACAGGCCCCTCGCCGGACAATGGGGGCGTCATTGGGAAGGTTCCTGTCATCGACGGGTAAGCTCCTATAGGACGTGCAAATGCAGTGTGTTGATGCAGGGCACAGTTCAGCCCTGGTCCTCATTAACTGCATTTGCCACATTTGACGCAGACTAATACCCAGAAGATTAGGCTCTTCGGGAATTAGGCCTCTTTCCGATTCTGAACATTCAGTGTAAAGACAACAATTTAGGAAGTTTGCTAACTGCATCTAACTAGCGCTATTTCATCATACCAAATCCATTAGTAACTTTCCCCGTCTTTTCATTATCTCAAAGACTTTACAAGTCTCTCTAATTCTATGAATTTACATGGAGAACAGACGTCTTAAGAAATGAAGAAAAAGCAAAATAAAGAAAAGAAAATGCATGCGTACATTAAAAGAACTTTTGATGTATGTGAGCTAAAGACTAAAAAATGGGTTAAGAAGTGTTAATGTCTGTGGAATCACTCATCTTTTTGAGGTGATTTTTGATAAATATCTTTAAAATAAAATTTAAAAAATTAAAAAAAACTATATTGTGCGTGATGGCAACTAAGTAAAAGGCAAACAGGCAATGTTCCCTCCTTGTCTGGGAAGCCAGCTCCATGCTCCTGTTATGCACTTCAGATAGGCCTTACCATTGTTTTAATTAATCAAAATACTAGTATTAATAGTTATTATTTACTGGTGCAGATGGTTGACATCTTTCCCTTATTTTCCTCACTTTATGAAAGGGTTCAAAAAGGACATTTCTAAAACCAGAGGACAAAAGGGGTTAACATCACTTTAAAATCACTGTATATGTATGTATATAAATACACCGACTTTCTCCTCTGGTTGCAAAGATGTTCATTCTTTTAAAAACTTTAAAAAAAAAAAAAACCCACCTCCCTATTCTCCCCTCAAGTCAATTTCTGTGTTCCTGAAAATTCTTTATTTAAAACACAAAAACAAGCCTGCATCTTACGTCGGGGGAGGGGAGAAGTCCATCGTGTGGAAGGGACGCCGCGTGCTGAGTGTGGAGGAGCTCCATGCCGTGTGTGTGCTTTCGGAGAACCCGCAGGCACGTTCCCGAACGCAGTAACTTTAGAGAGCCCCTCGCCACTCACAACCTAAGACCCCCCTCCCCAACGGACCGGCTGGGCCCCTCCCCAAAGCTCAGGGGGACCGTGCGTGCAGCCAGGCCGCTGACCTGGGCAGGGGCTCGGGAAGGGCAGGAGCTGCGTGCCCGGGGCCCCGGGGCCAGCAGAGTCGGCTGAGCGCTCAGGAAGCAGGACGCGCACGGAGGACCGGGGAGCTCGCCTTCAGACACAGCGGTCCTCGGGCCACCTATGCGAGGCTGGGCTGTGTGGCGACGGGGGTCGGGGGGAGAATGACAGGTGTTCACGATGACTTCATGGCGGTCCACGTAAAAAGTGAATACCTCGTCATTCATGCAGAAGTTACAGAAATAAAAGAAATGATCTGGAAAGGCTTTTAAAAATATGTATGTTTAAAATCCTCAACGAGATCTGGTAGGAAGAGCAGGACGTCATGGGGGAAGGAGAACATGTCAACGTCTAGGTGGCGATAAAGGATGTATTTGCCCCAGGGCAGGGAAATAATATTTCCACAGTTCTCAGGAAAGATGTCCTCAGCCTAAAACACCTCCCAGTGAGGAGATCAGATGACAGCATGGTGACAGAGGGGGAAACTGAATTTACTGCTTGCAAAGAAAGCCCTGAGGAAGAATCACAAGCACACGCACGTGAGCAGAGCACGAAGACAACCGGAAGGAGTGAGAGAGACCGCAGGGACGCGGTTCTGAGCAAAGTCATCGGCACTGCCTGACAGAGTGATGTCGTGTTTATGTTGAAAGGGGAACTTAAGGCATCGTGAGCACGGACGACTGGGGAGGCATTTAGAGGCTGATTGAACCCCTTTCTGAAAAGAAGGTGGAGATACTGAATAGCTCAAAACTTGCCATTTGCAATGAAATCAAATATACTAAGCATGTTTAAGTAGCCATCAATGGGATGTGAACACTATCTGTGAATACTGGAACCAACAGGGGGACAGGCAGGGGGGTCTCGAGAAATGGGACCCTCCCGTTCCAACACAAGCCAGGAGGATGAGGAACAGAAGAAAAGAAGGTATAAAATGCAAAATAAAGTTATTTTTATTGCATCAGTAGTGACAATAAAGATAAGTGTCTTACCTCATACAACAGAGGAAAAAATTGAATTGAAAAATTGAATTAAATTTTTAAAGAATTTGAATTTAAATCTCCAGCTTCATGCTGCTTATTAGAGACAGTGTTGAGATAAGGAAACACAAAATAATTTGAAACTAAGAGGAAGGAAAACAACAACTCTGATACAACAATAATATCTGATAAAGTAAAATATATGGCAAAAATACTAAGTGGATATGGAGGGTTTTATAGGTTGAATTGTGTCCCTCCCCAAAAAACATATGTTGAAATCCTAACCCCCGGGACCTCATTAATGTGGAAAGGTTTTTTTTTACTATTATTTGCATGTATTTTGTTATTTGGAAATAAGGTTCTTACAGAAATGATTAGGGTGGGCCCCGATCTCCTGTGACTGGTATCCTCCTGAGAACGGGGTTTTCGGACATAGGCAGGGAGAGAGGACGCTGCAAAGACACCGGGGGCTCCAGGTGAAGACCGGCCGGGGGCCCTGCAGCCCCGGCTCTCCCAAGCCCGCGCTCCCCGGAGCCCGCGCCGGGCCTCCCGCGGCTCCCAGAGAGTGCGGGCTGTTTGGTGCCACCAGGTCCTGGAGCTCTGTCACGGCAGCCCTGGGGAGCCGAAGGGAGGGACACACTCCTTGCAGAGAGGAGAGCGGGGAAGAGCAGGCCGAGCACATCCCGCCTCCCAGCGCGCTCTGGAGGTGTGAGCAGTGGCCGTGGCGTGGGGCGGAGGTCACACAAACAGACGGGCCGCTGGAGCGGCGAGTGTGAGAGGGCGGCCGCGGGAGGGGGGACACGTTGGCGCGGCTCGCGGTGACAGTGGCCACGCCAGAGCAGGGGGGACCAAGCCTCAGGATGAATGGGGAACGAGAAACGAGCTCCTTAAATACACCCCCTGCTGGGGACGTCTGCAGAAGTCCAAGGTCCTGGAAGAAAAGGGACGCAGGACCTGCTCCAGACAGAAGGAAACCCGGGCGGGGGCAGTGCACGGACAGAAAGGAGTCCTTCTGTTCTTCTGCTTGGCTGGACCCGCTGGAACCACCCGCCACCCGCAGAATTTGAGTGGGGCCCATGGGTTACGTGGTGGTCTGACTGGTGTCAGCTTGTAGGTGGTCTGACGGTGGGTGAGTGTCCTTGTTTGGGCAACGTGGAGTGAGTGTGTAGGAGCGCTCGGACACCACGTCTGCAGCCTTCGCTCAAGGGTGTGAGTGTGCGCACATGCGTGTTGTATGTGCATGCATGAGTGCACACACGTGTGTGCACATATGTGTGTGTGTGTGTGTGTGTGTGTGTGTGTAGGAGGGCGACGAGCCAGATAAGACAAACGTGGAAAAGAGTCAACAACTGAAGAATTGTACTGAAGCATCTGGTGGGGGAGGGTGTTCTATGTGCTGCTCTCTCAACTTTCCTGTTAGAAGTTATTTCAAAATAAGAAGTAATCAAGTAAAATGCAAAATAAACACTAATGTCAAAAGGAAGAAGAGAAAAACCCGGGCAGAAAGGAGGTCCTGACGAAGTCCAAGGTAGTTCTATGTACATGCTGCGTTTGCCAACAGCAGCAGAACGGCTTGGGGTCAACGTCAGCATCACCGTGCACGCGCTTGGGAGCCAGACGGCACGCTCCTGTGTTAACCATCTGCTCAGAAGAGATCGCACCCTGTTGCACGATACTTGCACCCGAGCGGTTGAGGAACCGCGAGTTATCAAGATTAGTGTGATGCAGCACCAGGTCACTCCAGGGGCGAGTGGCCGTCGGGGCACGTACCGGACGAGAAGAAAGTGAGTGAGCTCACGGGGCGTCCGGCTCCGGGCTCGGCCTGGGTGCGGGGCTCCCCATTGACCCGCTGTGCATGGCTGGGGTTGGCAGTTTCCTCCGGGCACAGAGAAGCGTGTGTCGCGTCCATGGAAAGAGCAGGCTGCAGCCGCCTTCCTGCACACGCGCAGCTCCCCAGCCTCATCCTAGGCTTTTGCTGCTTTTAAATGTATGTTCTATTTGCACCATTTTCTGACTTATTTATTTTCATTCTGCTGTTCTAAATATGTTTTGTGAGCTGTGGAGCAATTTTATATGGGACTGCCATCGACTGAGAAAACATATTTGTGCCTTTGACAGAAGGAAAAGCACCCCAAAGAAGTCGTTAAACCTCAGTGGGCTGCCTAATGTGTCAGGGTGACGGCGAGCCAGCACGCGATTCTCGTTCGGTAGCTATCGGCACCCTTCGTCAGCGCCTCTGAGAATCGCAAGGTATCTTTTCTGGCTGGAAGTTCGGGAAGTCGCGGAGAAGTAGTGCGTGTGTGCACCAACCCCGCCCGGCCCACTTCGGCCTGAGCTGAGTGACCTTGGCTCCCGGATGACTGGTAGGCGCTCGCCAAACACTGCTGTTTGCGTGGCCCACGTGGAGCCGAGGATGGGTGGTCACTATTTTTCTCCCTAAATGTCTCTTCACATAGTTTGGATTCAGTAGGTTCTTTCCATGCAAGAGGGCTTTAAAGGAAAGTATGACTCATATGTTTCTAATTCTCTTATTCTTACTGAAACTTATCTAACATTGCTTTGTAATGGTTATCTGATGTCTGAAAGTTTTTGAACTTTCAACTGTTTTCCCCAAGTCAGGACCTTATGCTCAGAAAAACAATTAGCTCAAAACCCTGCATATTTCAACTCTGAACTCACAAGGTTTGAAACGACTTTTGTGCTCAAGTGGATGGCATTCTCCACAAATAGCTGAGAATTCCATCATCGAATTCCAGTTTTCTGTGTGGCCTGGTGGGCAAGAAACAAGGATCCCCCAGGGACAAGTGGGCTGAGGAGCAGGAATCAATGTAATACATCACATAGATGAAGGTGCCTCATACAGACAGAGGTGCTTTTCTCTTCCTTTTTATCTCTTTTGCAAAAAAAAAGGGATTTTTACTCCAAATAAACTCTAGTGAGTTTATGTCTCTGATCCCCAGGGGGTTTCCTGTTAGAGTTCTGCGGTGCTCTCCACTGCAAATTCTGTCCTTAGTAACATGTGTGTCTGCACTGCCGAGGAGCTCTGGAAGCATCCGCAGACATGGAGAGAGCGAAGTTGAGACCACAGCACCCAGCTGTGGTGCCCATATTAACCTGGATGCCCAGACACGGAAGATCTCAAGACAGAACACTTGGGGTTGAGTCCTAGATGCCCCGATTTTTAACTCCAGGACCTTGGACAAATAAATCAAACTTAACAAGCCCTGAATCTCTTCATTTGAAAAATGCAAATAATAATACACCATCTGCTTCACCATTGAATTGGATGAGAGTACTTGAAAAAGGAAGTAATAGACCCAAGCACCCCACAAATACCAAGTTATGTGTTATTTCTGTCGTCTGCCTGTAGCCTCCCCACCTCCTCCCGGGCCCCGCTCTCCTGCCCACCAACAGCATCCCATAGGACTGGAGGTGGCCGGGGGTCCCCTGGGCGCCCCATCGGAGCTTCAGTGGCAACATATGGCACGATCTGTGCTCGACAGACACTTTTCCTCACGGGTTCTGTGAACTGTTCTCAGGCACTGTGTTAGGCCTCTCCAGCAAGATGGCAACAGGTGCTTGGTGGCTGTTGAATTAGTGCAGCTCTAGGCAGAGACCCTTTGCGTGTGATGTCCCCGCCCACCACCGTGGCTGAACCAGCCGCTACCCACCTGCTAGGTCCACACAGCAGGCACTTCCCCGGAGACATCCCTGGACTCCCAGGACAAAGACGTCTGGATGCCCCTCCCCTAGCGGAATCACGAGGGCAAACTCCCTGGGATGTGCTCTGCACCTCGCTCAGAACCTGGGTGGCAATCGTACAAGACCAAGGATCAGTGAGGTCGACCAGAAGTTCAATCAAGGTGGTATCACAGCCCAGCCACAGTCTCTGAGAAGCAATGCAAACCTTAATAAAGCACCGGAATTTGACATTTCAGATGCAGTTTAGCTTCCAAGTGACAATTAAAATTCTTACATGAATAAGCATGAGGAGCCCGGTTCACACTGGGAGCAGGAGAGACTGGTACACAGGCTTTCTCTTCATGACGCACAACACCTCTTGTCAGCGGGATGAAGTAGCTCATGTTTATCAAGTATTTATGAGGGTTTGTTTCACTTGTCCCAAGACCTCACCCACCATCTAGACCCCCTTCAGGGCTTTGAAAGAGCCTCTAAAGATACACCAGAGTCAAAACTGGAAGGATCGGGGCAGCTGGGTGACGTTCTCATTTTATGAGGAGCTTCTGTGTTGCTCTCTGAATGGGCGCTGACCAACCTGTCCTGCACTAGATGCGGTGCAAGAGGCCAGCCCGGCTGCAGAGTCCGCTTTGGGGACGACATCATGTTCGTAACTAAAACAGTCATGGAGAACATGCCAGCCTGGGGCCGGCGTGTTTCCAACGATGATGTTCACATATGAGTCCCGGGAAGCATTTGGGACTGATGGTGCATTTTAGAGTCCTTAAGTCTTTTTTTCTTGAGTTTCTATGTTCGGCTGGAAGGACGTCTTTGCAGCATGATCCCTAACGTGTCGACATCACGCCCACAGAGGACATGTCTGTGATCGCACAACCTGTTGACCGTACTTCTGCTCTAAAAACAATCTCTCTCTACAACAGCCTTAAAGGCGGTTTGGAGGAAGAAAATCCACCCCTCCCCCAAATTCAGACTTGTTTCCTTGAGGAGTATATCCCCTTCCTATTTTGCTCCTGCACCATCTCTGCCACATGAATGCTGAGACGCATTGGGTGGGGACTGAAGGTGAGGACCCTCGGTCCCCTGGGGAAGATGAGCTCGTCTGAGCCAAAGAAGGCAGGGAAGCTAAACTGACGGGAGTAATCCACCAAGAGTGGAGGAGGGATCCCCGTAACCAAGTGACAAGTGGGGAAAGTGGCAGAGGGAAGGGAGGGAGGCCACAGTGTGTGAATTCTGAGGACCCCTGGGTAATCTTGTGAAATTGTGTCCTCAGAATTATTCCACTTTGTGTTGAGGCAACTGGCCGTTTATCCACCTGCTCCAGCCCTTGATGGCTTCAGGGTTACCCAGAAGCCCCAGGTCCCGCCTCTAGTAGGTGGGGACGTTCCCGTGACAGAGAGGCACAGAGGACCCATCCTTGGTGTGTGGAGCTGTGTTCGTGGGAACCAGCGCACCTCGGCAACCTCAGCGCTGGGCCAAGGGATCCTGGGACCCGGGCAGCTGTCTGCGGTCACTACCCTGCTGACCTCTGAGAGCCTATCACCGGATGTGTCCACGTAAAACCCCTTCTCCAAACCATGGAATAACATGACACAAAGACACAGAGCAGTCCCACGCAGCAGGCCATGCATGCAATCAGAGATCCGGGCCCAGACGTGGACTTTTCCCAACCTGTAAGTGACGAGAGACTCTGGTGACAGGGGCAGTTGCTATGCACCCTTGAAGGGGTCTGAGGCCCCGAATATTGCTCTCCTCTCCCCCAAGCTGATGGCATCTGGGGCAGAGAGGGTCTCACAGCTCATGGACAGCAGATGCCCATCTCCTTCCTACACTCACAGGGACCTTTGAAGTTATTCTGTCCCTGTAATTTTGAACACACTCTCTCTTTTTTTTTTTTAAGATTTATTTATTTATGAGAGATACAGAGAGCATGAGCAGAAGAGACAGAGGGGGAGGGAGAGAGAGAATCTTAAGCAGACTCCAAGCTGAGCGCAGAGCCCAATGGGGGGCTTGATCTCACGACCCTGAGATCATGACCTGAGCCAAAACCAAGAGTCGGATGCTCAACCGACTGAGCCACCCAGAGGCCCCTAAACACACTCTTCTGATGAATACAGAATTTGACTATACATAACACATCACACTTAACCACATTTATCCCAACCCTGGCTTAAGTAAAGGGCAGGTCCAAGACATTCTTCATGGCTAAACACCAGCTCAACAGAAGAAACAATGACATTACTAATAAACCCTTTCCATCACTAATTTCTTTCATCCATTTAAAAGAAAGTAATTGTAACCTTGACTCTTGCCCTCTGATGGGAATCCCATATCCCAAGCGTGTAGCATCTGCAGAAGAAAGCCAGTGAAAATCTGAATGTTTTAGCTTAGCTGAGCTGAGGCTGCCTGACCTTTTTTTTACAATTCTTGTGCTATCCCTCCCGATTAAATGTTTCGATAAAATCTCAAGGCAATAGGGAGACCATTATTATTAGTTCACCTCTGGATCTTTAGCAGCACATGAGGTTTTCGGAGAGCATTTAAACATAAAAATAGACCTAAGAGAAACACGCATTAATGCTCATGCGATAATTCAAGCCGTATGCTTCACATTGTACATGGAGGATTGATGTCAACCAAAAACAAAGTTACATTTAAAACAGTCGCAGCTGTCAATGAGCACTCATTCTACATTTGCATGTTTTAAGGAATTCCAGGGCAGAGAAATATGGAACTCATTGTCTTTTCTCTTGTGATCCCATAATATGGGGCAGCTTTTGATAGAACGCTCAAGAGTATTTGCGCGTTGTATGACTTGTGCTTCCTTCAGCCTTGCGTTCAATTGGTTGTTTTTAGTGAGAGATATTATGGAAACCCAGTGGACTTACATTGAGGGACGCTTCTGGGAACAATAAGAATAGGAAAGCCTGAACCTGATCACTGTGTCCAGAGGGGAGGAAAGGAACACACTGTTAGAAATCCATAACGAGATGATAGTCTTGATGGTCTTCCCATTTTACCAGGGACAGACGGATCCACTCAACTCAGCCGGGTGCTAACAGATCCCCATGCAAGATGCCAGGCTACACGCAGCCTGCTGCGCAGAGAGCAACTTTGAAGGTGGAGCTTGAAGTGCACTTGAAGGCTGAGTGGCCAGGGGAGGCAGCGGGGCTGGTGTCCCTGGCTGTAGGGCCCGCGTACCAAGGACACTGCAGATGGTGAGCACGTGGGCTTCATGGCTCATGAACACACTGGGAGGAGGTGCTCCTGTCTTATTGGAACTTGGGCCATTCTCATCAGAAAACGTCTTACACTCTCTGCTTCTCTGGAGAAACTTCTTCTATGTGGCAATGCTCCCTGTTTGTAAACACTTCAGGGAGATGAAACCAGGCAGGACCTGCTGTATTCCTCAAGTTAAGAAAAATAATAAATATAGTGATGTAACAGGAGTTTCACCAGGAAGCACATTTCACTTTATTAGAAAATACGAATAATTGACAACCATTCAAACATAGTCCAGAGACTGGAAACAGTAGGAGGGACCCATGGGAAACAGAGGGATAAGGCAAGGCTGAGTTAATGGCTTACACAATAAAAATCCTTTCTTTCAGAAGAGTTTTCTAATTAAACACAAAAATGTCTTAATCTTTAACTGTTTCTATTATAGTCATAAGGCATGTGCTTGAATCAAAGAATCAGCACGAGTTACACCAGCTGCTAAGCTCCAGATGGGAACATCAGGTGCACCTCAGCAGCTGCGTGAGGGCAGGAGGCAGCTCCGAGGGCTGGGGGCCACCGTCCAGGGAGTCCATTTGTTGCCTGCTTGGGTGCAGATCCCGTCAGCTCTGGGCCTCGGGGGCTTGCGGAAGCATGCGAGAAACCGAGTCTCTTCCGCATGGCCTTGCAGTTAACGTGGCCTCGGGACCCCTCCTGCAGTGGCTGAGGGCTGGTTAGCGGGTTACCCCCACTCTCTGCACAGTGAGGTGCAGGCTCCCCAAAGACGGGCTCTTTCTTCATGTCTTAGTTTTCCCCTGATGCTGCTGGCAAGATCCTAACACATCATGGACTTTTCTGTCAGACAGACTGGACTTGAGCTCAAGTTCTGCCGTCTGGCCTCGCCATGTGAGCCGTGGAAGCCACGGGCCCCACATCCTGACCCCAACGTCCCCATATGCCCGAAGTGCAAGTTCATCATGAGGTTTTGAATATCGAGTGGTCAGTCAGCAGGCAGCGGGCATAAATCATCACAGCTGTTTGTATTTGTGTAGTTATGGGGGGCCCTTTATTTTCCCAAGCCCCGTCTGCATCACGTCCCATTGAATCCACCCGGGCCGCACCAATCTGGGTGCAGTTTGCAGATGCAGAAACTGAGGCTCGGCCTCCTGGAGCAGAGGGCTCCAGAAAGGGATGGAGCTTCTTGGGAGCTGAAGGAGTCTTTGGGTTTGGTATTGGCAGGGAAAGACCACTGACATAGATAATGTCTTGCTCACAAGGTCCCCAAGCCTCAGTGCCGAGAGCCTCCAGCAGAGCAAGCTCTTAGTTGTGTGGCCGTTCTCCTGCTGTTGGCTTCCGCAAAGTCCGCCCAGGGTATCTCTGCCATAAAAGTGAGTTATGCAGGAACTTCTGCTTTTATTTTAAGAAATATTTATTTTTCTTAGCTACAGCACACCAAAATCTTTCAACCACCACCAAAAAGAAAAAAAGAAGTGAACACTCTGCTATTTCCTTCACCATCAATGTGTTTGCTAAATAAATAAGTAAAATGTATTCTATCAGCCAAATCTTCAAAGGATCTCTTAGTATAGAGAATAAGAGAAAAAAAATATTATGGAATTAAGTTTTGTTTAAAGTCTTAATATATAAAACTTACAAAGAGAAATTCATCTCTGTTGTGGTTCAGATTTCCTCATTCTGCTGAGATCTGCTATTAATTTGGAAATGTATGTTGGTTTCTCTTTAATTTTTCATTAAATGTTACCTAGGCTGCGTGCATCTCATGGGGACTAGGAGCTGGTCTTTACTACAGACGGTATGTCACTATGAAGGCAAGTGAGAGTCAGACGCACACGTGGAGGAGAGGAAAAGTCTCCAGGAACGCCTGAAGGACTTCGTAAGGAAGCGGGTTCTCTCCACACATTCAACCCTGTGTTGTCTGTGTTCAACCCTCCTCACTCGTCTGGCCCCTCTCCAACCTCCACACCTGTCCCTATTATCCATCAGCGCTGCAGAGCGCAAACACCATTCACCTCCTCCTCCAACTTGTATTCACTTCTTTACAGTATGTTACCCAAGGGTGTCACCTGGCCCTCCGAAGTTTACTTGAAACTTCTCACTTCTTGAATGCGTTTACATCCAAGTAGTCCATATGGAGAATCTATCATGGACTGAACTGTGTCCCCCCAAGATCCATAGGTGGAAGCCCAGACTGAGTGCTTAGTGCAGGTGACAGGGGGACACCAGGATCAGAGGAGGAAGGATGCTGAGAGTCAGCGGGGTCCATGGAGGGAAGGGATGTTGCACAGAGAGTGTCACCTGCTAAAAGAGAGGAAAAGGCACATCCCATCCACTGAACCATGGGGAGGGAGGGGAGGGATCCCAGAGATCTATATGATGGGGAAGGGGGAAACTCTGCCTGCAGCCGTGAGGTGAGAGGCTGAGCAGCTGAAGGTGTTCAGGGTGGGGGCTGGGAGCCAGAGAAGGAGACGGGAAAGTGAAAGGAGTGGCTGGGGACCCAGGAGAAGTTGTGGCATCATCCTGGCGTAAATGAGAGACAAGGTCAAGACAGAACAACCCAGTATAACCAAACGGTGACATGAATTGGCATAATTTTGTGATTTTTCTCCAACCATGCTCTACTGCGTGGGTGTGAGAGCAGAGGACCTCGATTCCTGGGTTCACTCAGTGCTGGAGCTTTGCCTGACAAAGGCAGAATGCTGTCATCGAGTTGAGGACATTTGCAGAGGGGTGAGTCTAAGGACAAGCCATGGAGGGCAGAACGTCTGGTCACAAGCGGCAGAGGGGTGGGATGAATCTGTAGGATATTTTCAGGGGGCTGAGGGGCATTTCTGGGAACCAGGGACATACGGTGCCTGGATCTAGGGGTGAGGGTGAGAGCTGTCTCCCCTGTGTCTCAAGGAGGATGACCGCTATGGAGGAGGAAGGACTCACTGCAGAAACTAGCAGGGACCCGGCGTTGGCGGAGCGAAGCTGTGAGCCAGGCACTAAAGTAGTCAATGGGAGTGAGTGAGAGCCCAGG
Source organism: Neomonachus schauinslandi (assembly GCF_002201575.2). NCBI lineage: Eukaryota > Metazoa > Chordata > Mammalia > Carnivora > Phocidae > Neomonachus > Neomonachus schauinslandi. Next base: position 1,412,208 of record NC_058410.1, read on the forward strand.
ATGCCCGGGATGGGCACCATGCTGGGGGAGACAGTGGGGAACCGGAAATGGGGTCCTCAGGAGCGCTCCTGTGAGGAGGAGGGGTGGGGTGTGGCGGCTGTAAGAAGCCGGGACAGCCCTGACTTCCCCACTGGAACCGGCTTATCTGTAATCCACGAGACGGTCATTAATGTTCTCATTTTCAAGGGGGGGACCTGAAGTCCAGAGAGGCTAATATCCTGCCCAAGCTCACAGACTACTAGAGCATTCCACTGGGTCACACACTGCCCTCCTCAAATCCACTGCCCACCTGCGGGAAGGATTGCAAACAACTTCTACTACCTTCTCTTTGAAAATGGAATCAATCGTCGATGAGCTTTCAGCAAAGGTGAGCCTCTGCCACGTTGGTCTACGAGAAAAGTTACCAAGGAAAGAATTCTGTGGCTGTAAAAGAGAAAGATAGGCCAGGAGTATACCCAGTGTCCTTGGCACGCTCCTGGGGACGTTGGCAGTAAGCCCCTGGAATGATAACCGGAAGAGGTGCCCAGAGTTTGTGTGATTGGGGTCCACTGCCCGATCAGCACATTTTAGTCTGTCTCTAATTGATTGAAAATGCATCCAACTTATAATCAAATAAGAGTACTTTGGGCTCTCTGCCAGAGGGTATTAATCTATGGGGCTTTTCTACACCCTAAAGGTAGCCATCTGGGATTGTTAAGAGCTCCTCCTTTCCAAGTTCTGTTTACATGAATGGTTTTGCTTTTAATACTCAATGTGCGTTTCATCAACAAGATGGGATACAGCCCCGTGCCCCAGTCTCCAAAGAAGCCGGCTCTGCAAAACGGGGGTGTGTTTAGCATTAAATGAAAAGATAAGTTCTCCTACATTTTTTTCAAGCATGAGAGACTAAAGAACATGAAAAATAGCATGCCCGCTGCAAATTTATCAAATGCCCTTTCTGTGTCAGGTTAAGCATATGAAAAATACAAAAACTAAAAGAAAAAGTTGTTGTTAACTAAGATACACCTGGAGATAGTGAAAATAAACTTGTTGGGAAGAAAATATATGGATTTAATTATGAAGAAGGTATTTATTTGATGTGAGCCCTGAAAATACAGAAAATTCTTTGGTAAATCTAACTTTTTGAAATGGTGACATAATCATGACCTAATTTAATGACATAATTGGTGTTTGCTAAAAGTGTGATGTACGGTTTTAGAAGTATATCTTTTACAGATACACTTGGCATGTGGATTCTTGGACTTAAAGGAAGAAATCATGGGTGGATGAATTCTTAGCAAATCTTACACATGAGGAATTCCCAAAGGCCCTTACGGGCATCTAGTGAATTACACCTGAGCCCTAGCAACACGTTGCAGGCAATCCAGACAAAAACACAACAATGGCAACTTCTAGAAATGAAAAACGGGTGAGATTGTTCAAAATTTGGTGAAACAAAAATCAAAGTGACTGACGAACGTGGAGAGCCGTTGTGAGGTGGGAATGGTGTCACAAGATGTGACTCTGTGCGATGCGGTGTTACCGACCTTGGGGTGGGGGGGTGACCCGCAGCAGGAAGCCGCCACGCCCCTCTCGCCGGGCTGGGACTTCAGTGGCTCGTGCTCACGGAGCAGCTTCCTCTCCAGAGTTTCCAATCTTCTGTTACTACTATTTTCCTGTCTCTGGAACATATCTTGATCATTGTAATTAATGACATAGATAGAATTTATTTCTAAATGTTTCACTCAATAGACCTATTTTCCGGGCACATATATTTGGAAAAATCAAAGATAACTACACCAAATACCGGCAGACAGGGATGAAGCAGACAACGTAGTCTTACATTTATTACTGAAATTGTTCGTGGAATCCTGGGGCCTTCTTGATCCGTCCACAGAGTAGTTTCTGAGAGCCTCTTTCATGTGATTATTGCATGCTTTGAGGAATGGTAAGTGTTGGAGTACAGGCCCCGCTTGGAGGACCTGACAAGACATCGTGGCATGCTCGGGAGGGACGCCATCCCCAGGCTCCGGTGTTTCTGGTTGGCTCCAGTTAAAAGCTGGTACGTGAGCGGGGCTCCCAGGAAGAATGGCCTTCCAGTGCAGGCTTGAAGATTGCAATGGGCACATCCTGCTTCTATTTTATCCCTCTTTCCCCAACTGGAGAAGGAGTTTAACAGGAGGCTCAGTGAGTATGCAGTCCGGTGTCAGAACATCCAGAAGCCGCTGTCTGCAGAGACTCTTCAGATGCAACGAGGGAGGGATGTTGGTCCAGATGCCACTGATCAGAGTGGGACCGGCAATCAGAAATGCTGTTCTCTTGTTTAAATTGTTTTTTATTTCAGTGCAATAACACACAGTGTCATATTACTTTCAGGCATACGGTATAACTATCCCACAAATCTACACATTACTCCGTGTCATCACCATATATGGACTCTTAATCTCCTCGGTGCTATTTCTTTCAACATTAAAAGAAAAATCGACTACGAAACCAAATCCCAACTCCATCTTAAAACACATTTAAATTGCTTATTTTATCTTACTTTTTAGAAATATGTTTCTTTTATTAGAGCAAGACTCAGTTAATAAAATTACTAGCCGAATTAGAAAGACCATTTTCTTCGATGAAAAAGTAAAATGCTCACCGTATTTTAAGTAATAAAACTGAGTTCTTCTATTGTAATACTCAAAGAATCGTGAATATGTACCTTTAAACTAAAACATTCAGAGTCTTACCCCAAGGCACACTTACAAGATCCTTAGAAGCAATAAAAAGGCACCTTTCCTCTTAACTACAGTAGCCACAGTTAATTGAAAAGGCAATATAAACACAGGCTGGTAGGGAATATAAAAATTCCATCTTTTCAACAAAGAACCAACATAGTCACTGAGCATAATTTCCACTTTAATTCAGGGAAACAGAATATTTGTTCTGAAGTTAAAAAATTAATAACAAGAAGTATAAAACCTTTCTGCTAGGAAACACACATGAATTGAATTAAGTTGTCAACTTTATCAGTACTTAACCTCCAGACGTCCAGAGAAAATAGGCAAAAAAGAAGGTATTTATTTCACGTAAAGTATATAAGACAGAATAAAGGTTATTATGGGTGTACCATTAAATATCAGAGGGTGGCTGGGGCAAACATTGCTGATGCCTTCCCCCCCGGCGTTTCCAGTAGAACTCCCTTTTTGTCCCCGGCGGCAAATGCACGACTAGAAGTCTGAAGCCAGGGGTGCCGAGGACAGATGTTGGCGGAAGGACACTCATGGGAAGTCTACTGGATGGGCCCAGGGAGCTGTGAATGCCGCATTCAGCGGGCACAAGCCAGTGCCTGTGCCCTCCGCCCCCGCTGTGTTCACTGGCACGCAGGCAGACGCGGGGGCCAGGCGGCAACGTGCCCGGACCAGCCTCACGCTGGGATGGCAGAGCGACCCCGAGGGGGCTGGCCCGTGTGGAGTCGGTCTGTCTGCTTGCGACGGGAGGAAAATGCCTCCTGCGCCACCGTGACCTGGCTTTCTATTCCGTTTCTTGTAAATGAAGTCAATTCCCAAGGATAAAATTCCCATATTTCCGCCCTGGGGGAGTTTCCCTCTGTAGGAATGACCTGCCATGTTTACCCCGTTATGCGTTGCTCGGGGTTTCAGGTTCAAGTTTCCTTGTCCTTGATGCTTTTCTGAGGGGGAGATTCAGAATGCCTTGATACAAAACAGTCCTGACACATATGTTTGAGTTCATAATGCCATCAACTGAACGCCTGTTTTACACCAAACAGGTCACATTGTCAGTAAGTGGTGAAGCGTTCCCTTCTGTTGGTACAGTGCAGTCTGTGCTCTCTCTCGGTCCGATGCGGTACACTAACGTGCATCCCGTTCTGCCACACCTGTTTGGCTGCACCACTGGACGCTGAGCACTGCTAGCAAGAGGTGCAGGTCCACTTGTGTGCTAGACTGCGGTCCAGGTGGCCGGCCTTCCCTACATAAGTAGGGCCCCGTGTCCACACCTGCCATGGCCTCCTGGTGGGCAGCATGGCTTTCCCTGCCTTGTGACTTGCTCTGAGCCATGGGATGGGTGCTGGTGTGTAGACATGGGCAGACAGGTCACAAACTAAGGCCTGAATGCGTTTGTGTGGTTGGGTTTATTTTGCTTCATGCACAACCATGCAGGAACATGCCCCCGATGACCGACTAGCCCACAGAAGGTGAGGGCATGGGGCAGACCTGCACCAAGTGTGATGCATGCAGGAGAGTCAAGCTGAGCCCAGACTGGACTGCCAACCCCAGCCAACATGAAAAGTATGAACAGGAATAAACAGGGGCTGTTTTAAGCCCTGAGTTTTAGAGTGGCTTGCTCACAGTATATCAGTAAAGATGGCTAAAATAACTTCTTAGAGTGAAGCAATACCAAAAATGGCTAAATATCTAATTAGTCAAAAATGCTTTTTACAATTTCAGTTTATGTAGTATTGTGTGATTAGGGAGAAAACATCATCACCATCATCACCACCATCATCACCATCATCATCACTGTCATCATCACCATCACCATCATCACCATCATCACCATCATCACCATCATCACCATCATCACCATCATCACCATCATCATCACCATCATCATCACCACCATCATCACCATCATCACCATCATCACCATCATCATCACCATCATCACCACCATCATCACCATCATCATCACCATCATCATGA
>NC_058410.1:1416998-1425580 GCF_002201575.2 Neomonachus schauinslandi
CATCATCACCATCATCACCATCATCACCATCATCACCATATTCACCGTCATCATCACCATCATCACCATCATCACCATCATCACCATCATCATCACCATCATCATCATCATCATCACCATCATCACCAGCATCACCATCATCATCACCATCATCACCACCACCACCATCACCACCATCACCACCATAAGGCCCCATCCGTACATTCTGGGGCAGCTTTGTTGCTTGCATGATGTCTCTGTCCCCTTGGCAGTTTATGATTATGTCAGTCATTTCTGCACATTGATTAAAAAAAAGCTGATGCCTTTCACCTGATAACTTTAAAAAATTTCAGGTGTAACATTCATAGGCCTGATTTGTAAGTCGGTCAGTACACTTCTAAAAAATCTCTAACTTGGAAGTTTTTGACAAGGATGCAGGAGACCATTTTTAAACATGAGCAGAGCTGGGGAGGGAGGCATCTATTGCTAAAAGCAGCCGCACTAGGTCTGTAAAGGAGAGATTTTTCTGTTTTAGATTTTGAAATCTTTACGCTCTACAATAAGAACCATCTGCTCCAGCCCACACTCACCGGCTCACTACCTTCTGGGCCCACCTTGACTCTCCTGCTTGTCTGCCTTTATTTGAGCTCTTTCAGCTCCCGTAAACCCCTTATCCTCGCCTCCCTGCTCCAGAACCTGGTCCAGGCCCCACCCCATCCACAGGCATTTCCCGAGGGCTGTGTTTCCCCTAGCTCCACTCCCAGTGTGGTCTTTACTGCACAACTCACTTGCTAAGATTGAGTTTTAAAAGATGAGTCTTTTCTGAGTAGAGAAAAATGTGCAAGAGTAAAAACTTATCAGAAGGGAGGAGAGAATTCTAAAGGAAGCATGACTGCTTAAGACGCTCCTGCAATGGTCCAACTAAAACGTAAGAGCCTGGCCTAGGACTGGACACTGGGACTGGAGAGAAAGGGAGGGCTGACAGCCGTCAGGTTTCTGGTTGTGGGACCGCGTGAGTAGCAACAGCTCTGAATAAGGACCTTCTTTGTTCCTTATGTCGTCTGCCGTCTGCCGTCTGCCGTAGCACCTGGCAGTAGGAGGTGAGTGAGTCAGTACTCGGTCAGTAGTCAGTGCTCAGTCAGTACTCGGTGAGTGAGTGAGGGACTGCTTCCCATGACAGGGCCCAAAACTACACCCTGTGTGCCAAGCCCTCAGCACCGCACAAACCCACTCGCATAATCCTCACCCGGAGGTGCCTGCCGCCACCCTCCCTGTTTTACGGAGCAGGACTAAAGCACAGAAAGTGGAAGTGGCTTGTCCCAAGTCACACAGCCAAGGAGCAGAGCCAGGATTCACTCACTCCAGCCCTTTGCCTCGTGATGTAGACAGCTTGAAGATTCAGCAATTCTAAGAGGCTGTCTTTTGCTGGAAAGAAAACAGTAAGCAGAGTTTCAATAGCATATTTTATTTGAATCTAAGAAAAATGATTAAATTCAAAGTTCAGAAATATAAAGGATTGTCCAATAAATTTAGGATCATAACTGTTGCTTAAACAATGATAACACACACTTAAGCTGGTTTTGTGGCTCCAAGGTTTCGGGCTTTACTTTCGCAGTTTAAATAAGTAAGAAGCCTCATAAAATATCTTCATGCATATGCACAGAGATCATTTTACATGACGTGTGTTAGGGAATTCGGGGCCATGAAGGTTATTTTTCCAACCAAAAGTTGGAGCTGAAATAGCATCACTGCTTGGCCCACACAGCCCTCGGACCGCCCTCCAAATGGCTCCATCGAGTCAGGGGCGCTCGCTGATGCCCACTGGTTGTGCCTACGGGCCAGTCCTGCTGCTCACAGCGTGGGCAGTTGGCTCCGACCCTGTTCTCACAAGCACCACTCGGGCGAAATTTCCTGAGGCCGGGAGAGAAGGGAGCTTGGGGCCTGCAGGCACTTGTCCTCGGCCGCCAAGACCAGCGTCCAGCGCACAGCTTATGCGGGCTGAGCCTTCTCTAAGGAGGATATCCCAAATTGGTTCAGGGGATCGTTTGACCTTCCAGTGGGCCCCAGAGTGGACCAGGGTAGGATGGGTAATGGTCACGTGTAAGAGAAGAAGCAGGGCAGACAAGGACTAAATCTACTGCCTGGTTACGCTGCCTCTGGACAGCCGGGGTAATTCTCTAGAACTTTACGGCGTGATTAATCCGAGCCCAGGCCAGAGCTCAAACAGAAGCTTGGAAAAGAAAAGCTGCACATCAAAGATAGGTGGACAAATGGTCTTTCCTACCAAGAAAGATGGCTTTCCTACCAGTTACCAGATGGCTTAGTGGTGACTCATGGTGTGAACAAGATCTCTGGACAGCAAAACAAAACACACTAACACAAAATCCCAAGAAACAAACAAACCCATGCACTTGTTAGCGGCATGATGAGGACCGCAACAGGTGGCAAACTTCGATGGAAGCTTCCGACATAGATTCAAAAATGCCGCGGGCACAGCGGATCTCAAAGGGGAGCGAACGTGGCATGACTAGGAGTGACTGCCCTGGGTGGGGAGGAAGGCACAGGGTTGGGACCACGGGGCCTGTGGCTAAGAGTTCTACTATGTCAACATGTGTAGGATACAGAAATTAAGCTTAAAGCCATTCAAAACACATCTCCACCAAGTGCCGATTTCCAAGGTCAAAAGAGGACACATACATTGTATGTGATTAGTTTTCTGAAGCCCTTCCATTTCACAGATTAAAGCAGTCTGTTTAAATATCTCATTTCTACAAAGTGAATTTACATTTAAAGTACAAAGTGCAAAGACTATGTGTTTTTGTTTTTTGTTTTTTGTTTTTTTTTAATTGGTTTTTTGTGAGGGAGTCTCCCACATGTCCAGGACCGCCTTGGATGTGTGAGCCGCTATCCTTGCTTCCTTGGCTGAAAAAAAAGAAAGAAACAGAGACATCATTAGGACGTTTCCACACCGCATCTGTGAAGACCGAGGCTTGCCTTCTGGGGATGACATAAGCCTACCTGTTGTCAACAGGGCAAAAGCAATATTTTAAAAAAGACACAAAAAGAAAGAGTGCTGGTTTGATAATTTGGGACATGAGGATTAATAAAAACACAATGCAAACATTAACTTCCAACACTTGCCTCCGTCTCAGTGATCAGGAATATCAGGAAAAACATACTGGCTGAGAAAATTAGCATTTGCTTTAAATATTTTAAATAGATTCAGTACATCAAATGTTCTGTGCAGTCTCCCGTCACCTTGGATTTGTTATACAAAATAATCTTAGTAATCTAATTTATGCTTCAAGTTTGACAAAAGCATCATTGATTTTTAATTTTTCTTTTCATCTGTTCCATTTACAAGTCTCTCTCTCTCTGGGAAGAAATGCAACTTGAAAAGTTTGCTAAATACTGGAATTCTGCACCCTGACTGCCAATTAAAAGTAATTTGGAATGAAAATGAAAAGCCATCTACAATCTTCTAGATCTATTTTCCCAAGTATACCAATTCCTATGATATAAATTGATCCCTGCTTTTGCTTCAGTATTTAAAATAACACTTAAACCTTTAGGAGGCTTCTGGGCTTGCTCTCCTCCCCTGATGAAGATACTAGTAGGTGCTCAGAAGAGAAAGGAGCGTATCTCCTGCATGGAGCTAATGGGAAGTTCTGTTTTGATTTGTTATAGATAAAGATAAGCCATCAGCATATTCCTGGAAGTTCTGGAAGCACATCAGAACTGTTGGAGGAGGGGCGCCTGGGTGGCTCAGTGGGTTATATGTCTGCCTTCCGCTCAGGTCATGACCTGGGGTCCTGCGATCGAGCCCCATGTAGGGCTCCCTGTTCAGGGGTGAGTCTGCTTCTCCCTCTGCCTCTGTCCCTCCCCCCAGTTCATGCTGTCTCTCACCTCTCTCTGTCAAATAAATAAATAAAATCTTAAAAAAAAAAAAAGAACAGTTGGAGGACATGGGGCTGACATTTTAGCCCACATCCACGTCGGCGTGGGGGCACTGCTCTGGTCCCGTCTGAGTCCTGCCGGGAAAGAGAGACCTCAAGAAAGACAGCTCGCTCTCTGAATCAGTACCAGCTCCTGGGCCCTCCTAGCTTCCCCTTGTTCAACGTTTCTTTTCTGGTTATTCATATAGTGAAAGATTTCAGTGCTTGGTACTATGTTTGACTCTTCAAAGACACATCCACATATTAAGGAGGGCACGTGTTGTGATGAGCACTGGGTGTCAGCAACTAATGAATCGTTGAGCACGACATGGAACACTAGTGATGGACTATACACTGGCTAACGGACATAAAAAAAAAGAAAGAAAGAAACATCCACGGCCTCCATTATTACATCCCAGGCAAGCCACAGCTGCTTTCGCGAGGGACTGAATCCCGGGGTCACAGTTACAGTAACGGCTGGGAAGTCAGTCCATCCATCCAGACACCATAAAAAGAGCTGGAGAAACTGTCTGGCTCCTTTTTCTGGGAAACAGCTGACAAGGGAGGCTCGTGTCTTGAACAGAGTTTACTTACGGTCGAGAGCCTGGGTGGTGATCGTCACCACCGCGTAATGACAACCACCTGCAGGCACCTCAGCTGGGGTAATGGCTTTCAGACCTGCCCTGTTCTAAAGTGTAAGTGATTTGTGGTAGGATTTAAAAGTTAAAACTGTAAACAAGTGCTAAACAAAGAAAACCCTATCACACATTGTTCCTAATGAAATGGTTTTAAATTACATCCAACGTGTGCTTTGGAGGTCTCTACTTAAACCCTACAACAAACACAGGGCTCGCCTTAGGAAATGTCGACCTGACATCAAACAGGTGCAGACAAAATAAAGTACAAATTGGTGAGTGGTCCTAAGAAGGGAGGATTTTGCCTTGGCTTTGAGGGAGGGAGCAACACATCCACTCCTGTTTACCCTCTGGAAAACATTCTCGACTTTGGATGGGTGTGGCATGGGGTGCTGGGGAGAGACAGCAATTTTAATTGCACATGCAATGATACGAGAGTCAGAAACACAGAAATATGTTTGTAAACACACACGGCAGGAAACTGGAAATCCCTTTTGGAGCAGAAGATTTGTCTCATTAAGATCCCCAGATGAAAAGAAAATGTTCACCTGAATGCCCAGAGGATCTCCTGTCCCTGCAATCTCCTTAACAAATTATAAAAAATAAATTGTAAATCCCTGGATAATTGTTTTAAAAAAATTTTTCCACAAAACAACAGGACTTGAAATTTTTTCTAAAAGTAACAGAATGATTGAAATTTCAAATAGTATTAAAAAAAAGACAAAATCTTCAAGTTGATGATTTTGATGGAATTTTGCAAGACTCTTCTTGGTCTCACAGGGGTGTATGTATGACAGGTTGCTTCTCCTGGATGGTTTCTTTTTTGGGAAGGTACTTTACTTACCAATTCTACAAGACACTGAGTTTTCATTGCCTATAATTAAACCGGCAAATTATTAATGCTAAGATACAAACTAGAATACTCACCTGTCTATTAGAGGCACTTTCAGCATTAGCTCTAGGGGCTAACAGGGAAACAAAAAAAGACACTGTTAAAACCCAAATACTCTTCGGCTAATGAAAGTCTCAATACAATTTTTCAGGAAGGGACCAAAATCACTTTAGGGAAGCCTCATCAACCGGCAACCTTACTGACATGAGAAAACACACACACAGTGAAACAGCACGGATTCCCACCAGTGGCTTCTGCCATGATGTCCACACTTCCTAACAGTACAAATGCTCGCGTCCAACTACAGAAGAATGTTTCGTTTTACCAAAACTTGCAGAGCACTGTCTACAAACCAGAGACCTGTCTCACCCACGCGGAACTCCCCCTGGGGACAGGAGGCCCTGGGCAGTGTGCTCCCTTGGTTCTTCGACATCTTTGGGTTTTTTATTTAAATCACGAGAAACTGGGCGCCTGGGTGGCTCAGTCGTTAAGCGTCTGCCTTCGGCTCAGGTCATGATCCCAGGGTCATGGGATCGAGTCCCACATCGGGCTCCCTGCTCGGCGGGAAGCCTGCTTCTCCCTCTCCCACTCCCCCTGCTTGTGTTCCTGCTCTCGCTATCTCTCTCTCTGTCAAATAAATAAATAAAATCTTTAAAAAATAAAAAATAAAAAAAAAATAAATCACGAGAAACTAACATGTGTGGCTCAAAGTAATTTTTCCAAATCCTTGAGGGAAATAGAAGGTGGAGGGAGATGCGTGAGATGCATGGCGTTTGCCCCGTGGCCTTGCCCCGTGGCCTTGCCACATGGCCCGGGGTAGAAGAGCAGCCTCCCGCGGGCACTGCCGGGGCCCAGCCACGCGGCACTTGCCTTCCTCGCTGGAGCCCCTCCTTCCTCCCCGCCGGCTCCTCCGTCCCTTCCTGCCCGCACAGAGTGCCACCCCCAGCAACACGGGGCCACGCGAGGCAAGGCCACATCAGTAGAGGAAGGAGACAAACACAGAGGGGAAAGGAGTGCGTGTTTCTCAGCCACGCACGTGGCGTGGTGTTCCCGGACCGTCGGGAGTGTTTATGCCGTTGGTAACAACGTATACTGAGTGTTCAGGCGACCCCGCGGACAACAGCACGTCCATCAGGCAGTAAGTCTGGAAGGGACACAGCAAGCGTGGCAATTTTGTTGAAAGAGAGAATTTGGTCAAAAATGAGTATTTCTTAATTGCTGAGTTTCTGTGTAATGGTCATTTTGGAGAATCATGAGGGAATGATGTAATGGTCTATGAATGTTTTTTCAGAAATATTTCCTTTCCTAGTTGTATCATTTCTCCATGGTTCCAGTTATTTTTTTTCTTTTCTGCTTTTTTTTGTAATAGTGAAAATTTAGATCAGATTTTCCAATAATATATCTTAGTTGCAATACTTTCAACGGAAAATCTTGTGTAATATCATAAATTAAGTGTGATTAGAAAATACATGGTGACTCCATCAAAAACTAATAATGGATTGTATGGCGACTAACATAACATAATAAAATAAAATTAAAATAAAAAAAAGAAAGTACATGGGTTATGACCCCATCTTGTAGTGAAACGTCATAACACACGCACGTATTCGCGTACACACACACAAACATTTCAGGGGAAGATACAGACTTGGGTCTCATTATGTCTAAGAAAAAAGTCACATGTGATCTGTTTTTTATTTAATTTCTGACTTTTTTTAGAATAAAACATGTACTGCTAAGTAGTGAGTAAAGATGAAGGAAATGAAAGGCACTGGTAACAGTTTGCATATTTAGAGCGCCCAAACTAACCCTCTCCTGAGTACTGAGGTTTTTCTGGCTTTTCAAAAGCAATTTCAAAGTACACAAGGCAGGACGAAAGAACGAATTGAAAATTGAAAAGGAAAATGTCAGTAGGAAAACAGTTAGAGAAATTCCTCCAGGAAAATAAGAGTTGCAAAATCCACTAATTATGAATCCAAATCCCCAAAGCTCATTTTTGACCAAACTGCCACTTCTACCAAATTTTAGCTGGCTTTTTTTTTTTTTGAAAGGGGGTTCATGAGCTCTCCTTGGTTGCTAATATGACTATAAAACTCAGATACATCCGTTGGCGTAGAGCGACCTGAGGAACCTAAGTGATGGATGTTTCTAGTGAAGGATGATGGTGTCAAGGGAGACCCTTCCTGGGCACAGGGGACGCACTCCCGCCCACTCCCTATGCCGGCCCAGTGCACAGACGTGCCCTGGACCCTCTCAAGACATGGCCAGCAGCGGACCAGCTGCACTGCCTGGAACACCTGCCGCCCTACGAGTGGGCGGGTCCCTCAGCCTCTGTGCCAACACACACGTCCCGGATGGGCTTCTCCGCAGACCCACCCCATCGGGGCAGCCAGCCTCCAGCCTGGAGCAGGACGGTCCCGGCCCGCAGTCTGCCTGACCCCTGAGCTACAGGAGATGCGTGGCCCTGGAGGATGGGCAGCGGGGTCCGACGTCAGCCCAGCCACCGTGCAGCCTGCTGTTTCCTGCGGAATCTGAACCTGCACAGTCTCCACATTCAAGCTTCTGCCCATGTCAGCCCAGGCCACCGGGAAGGAGCCGAGTCCAAACATCACAGTCAAGAGCTTCTATTCTCCACAGTTGTGCAGAACGCCTCCCGAGTAACCAAGGAGGTCAACTTGTCAGGAAAGGGCCTGTCTATCCTGGTGAATCCAGTCACAGGCCGGTTCTCTCCAGAGGAGGTACATCAATCATGCTTTTACTTTCTGATGCTTTCCCAGCAGGGGCCTTGCTGACCCTGGAGTGACTGCCCCTATCAGGGCAAGCCACTTCCTACAGACAGGAACACTCAGCCAGGAGCAAAGCAGCCCACCCACAGCCCCACACTCAACCCCCTCTGTGGGGCTCTCCCACTCTGGGCCACTAGTCCCTTGCCCTCATCACCCACAGAGCACGGACCAGACAGCTAGCCCCCCGCCCTCATCACCCCAGAGCAGGGACCAGACAGCTAGCCCCCCACCCTCATCACCCCAGAGCAGGGACCGGACAGCTAGCCCCCCGCCCTCATCACCCCAGAGCAGGGACCAGACAGCTAGCCCCCTGCCCTCATCACCCCAGAGCACGGACCAGGCAGCCCCCCACCCT
>NC_058410.1:1430580-1465159 GCF_002201575.2 Neomonachus schauinslandi
TGTGACGGTTTGTGCAAATGTGGTCCTGGGACCCGGGGGGGGGGGGCGGACTGGGGACACTGTCGTCCCTCAGGCCGCTCCGGCAGCTAAACCCCCAGCGGTTTCACCCCCCGAGCAGGGACCGGACAGCTAGCCCCCCTTACAACAATATGTGTTCGCCCAAACGAGGCTGTTCTCTGGGACATCACACAGCTACGGTGTCGGTCAGGCCGCCGCTTTCTCCAGTGGAGCGGGGTTAAACCGCTGGATTTTTAGATGCCGGAGGGGCCTGAGGGACGACAGTGTCCCCAGTGCTGCCCCCCCCCCCGGGTCCCAGGACCACATTTGCACAAACCGTCACAGCCCAAGTCGTGCCCGGGCTCCTCTCCTGTAAAGTGTAAGGCCTGCAGGGGGAGCCACGCGGGCGGCCCCGTATTTTTGCCACTGGCCTCTAGATACTTCCAGGACGGCAGGAAGTGCAGGTGGTCTCCGAGATCCTGCACACAAGTCTTCCGAATAAAGCCTAAGTTTTCTAACGGAGACATTGGCAAGGAACATCTTACAATCACACAGATCCAGCCTGGAACCCACTGAGCTGGATGGTGCTGAGTGACCATCGTGACAAGAACTGAGGATGCGGGACAAGTCAGAAGGAACTGGCCACGTGGGCCAGAGCTCGGGGCTCCGTGTTCCACAGCCGAGCGGCGGACATGGACGGCCACGCTGAGCATGATGAACCGATGCCCCAGAGTCTACTCTAACTGGGTTTCTATTTCAGAGGTGGTGTCACCAAAAACGGTAACAGAAGAACGGAATCATAAAATACCGGTGATACCAGGGACCTCTGCAAACCCTCCCCAGCACCCACTGCACAAATGAGGAAACCGAGTCCAGCAGACGCATGCATGCTGCCTGTGGAGGATGTTGGGGTCCTGCTGTTGTAGGGTTTCTCTCGACAACAGCTGGTTTGTTGGGCCGTGCCCACCTTAAAAAGATGCACTCAACTGGTAAATCAGCTAAAACAATGTTTTCAGCCATCAACGTGGCTGGTTGGGATAACAGGAATTATTTTACTACCTAGAAACAGGCCCGGACGTTCAGTTGGAGTCCACACACAGGGTTCTCGAGTGACTCCCGGTGGTTCCCAGATTTGCACTTCAGACATGGGGACGGCAGAACGTGTTTGCAAAGTCGGCCACCGTGGTCAGAGCAAAGAGGACTTGCCTCAGACAACACTCAGCTCCTCCCCTATGAACCGGCTTCCTTCCGACAAGTTACCGATGGTCTGTTATTACTTCTATGGACAAATGACCTACAAGTAAGCGGCACCCTCCGACCAAAAGGACGATCTACTCAGCCAGTTGAGCAGGTGTCAAGACCTGACGCATTGCAAAGCGCAAAACAACGAGAAAGGCTCTTACTGGGGCGCTTCTTTGAGTTTGCTTTACCTTCTTCTTTCGTCACCCCGAGGCAGCCCATCAGCTCTTGCACGGAGATGGATTTGTCGTTATTCACGTCACAGTATTCGACAAACTTCTTCACACATTTTTTGGGTTTTGATTTTTTCCGAAGGAATCTCTTGAAGGGCTTAATCTCCTTCTTGCCAATGTCCCCACTGGAGTTTTTATCCAGTAGTTTGAAGTACCAATGGACCACTCTCTCCTCTAGTGTGTGGCTGGGGTTGGGTTCGGAGAGCCTGGAAGAGCACACAAGGTCGTCAGTCACACGGGCCAGCCGCCGCCTCCCCCAGCCCCTGGCCATCTACGGAAGGCACAGGTGCCCTCCAGCGCTCCCAGACGGGGTGCCCCGCGTGTCTCTCCTGCGGTGCTGATGCCTAAGCCTTTGCTGGTCCACCATCCATACAGCGATTTTGAAAGATAACTTAGAGAAAGGAATTTAGTAAGAATATTTCAGTTGGTTTCAAAATTGCAAATGGCACAATGAATTTCACATGCTTATTACACACTTGGTGTTGGCCAAGTCTTTAAGGACAGAAGCCCCCTTTTCCCAGGTTCTGTGCTCCATGGAGTTGGCAGGTCAACTTGCATATCAACGCCCCCTACTAAACTCTGGGACCCCAAGGTTCTCAACTCCTTTAAATAGGATTCACTAGCATACCATTTTATACCGTAGGGGTACTGAAAGATGCAAATAAAAATACATCTTAAAGTGGTAACTAGACATTTTCCCTTGGATTAAAAATAAAAAGCTTGATATTTTAAGATATAAACAAATAAAAACTCTCCTAGAAGGTCTGCTTTGAGTCAAATCTTTGAAAATGTCCCACGTGTTAAAACGTGCCTTCGCACTAAGTGGAAGATGAACGCGTGGGAGCATCTGCTGGCCCTTCCTCCGCTGACGTCCACAGCTAGATTCTACAGGCGCGGAGTAGAATGTGCTCCCCCGAGTGTGAAAACCTAACAGGTATGAGGCATCCTGATGCGACTGAGTATTTCCAGACTTTCAGAGGAGCTTCTGAGACAGCCATTCATTCATTGCCTTCAGATTAGAGCAATCTTTCCAAGAATATGTCAACTTGAAATGTAGGTCATTTTTTTTTTTTGCTTTATTAAGCTTGATTTACTGCTTGATTGTGACATTTTCTGTTAGCATTGCCTTTTTTTTCTCTCCTTGAATCTTACTCTTAAGGAGAGAGGTAGAGAGACAGCCTTTAGCTGAGGAGACTAGGAAGCTTTAGATCATGCAGAAGAGATGAGACCATCAAGGCTTTGCAGGCAGAGTGGGGAGGAAGGCCAGCGCTCTAAGGAAATAGGAAGATTCTCCCTCTGAAAAAGCCTCTTGGAAGAAAGGCATAAACTACTGCTAATTCTCAGGGGGTCCAGGGCTCGCCATGCCACGCCCAGCAAAGCTGGGAGCACCCTCCCACCTGCAGGTAGCTACAGAACAGAAGAGTTTTGGGGAACTTACAGGAGCTCAGCTCAAAACCCCAGACCTACGCCATGTAGCACATCTGCCCCGCTTCCAGAGTTTCAGGAGTCACCCTCTGAGCAGTGTCCATATAAATAATGCCACTGATTGTGCATTTGAACCTTAAGATGTAAATCTTATGTTATATGGGTTTTTCTACAATAAAGACATACTATGTTTAAAACCTGAAATCAAACACTTTAAATCCAAGTATTAAAATCTACTTGATAGCTCTAAAATGCAATTCCAAGGCTCGAAGCAATTGGAACAAGGGCCCCGCATTCTGTTCCTCGCCCGCCTCCTGCTGGCCCGCCACCGCCTGACAGGACCACTGAGAATCCCAGGATCCGGCTCCTCCCACGGTGACGTGCCCTCGGCGGATTAACTGCATCATAGGGAAAACCTGCTGGACAAACCACCTCCAAACGCATGGAGCACTGTGAGGTGCTGGGAGGGGACCCTTTTCCCAGAGCCCTGCAGCGCCCTGAGAAGCTGAGCTGCCTGGGATGCCCTGACGGCTACACCCCCTTCCAGCTTTCAGACCCTTGGGGCTTCTTCTCGGCTCCTCGCTCCATCATCGA
The DNA here is from genome assembly GCF_002201575.2 of Neomonachus schauinslandi. Lineage (NCBI taxonomy): Eukaryota > Metazoa > Chordata > Mammalia > Carnivora > Phocidae > Neomonachus > Neomonachus schauinslandi. The sequence goes on from NC_058410.1 coordinate 1,434,069, forward strand.
ATGTAACGCACCTGCCAGAGGAAGCGGGGTCGGAGACCGCGTGGACCATGTCAGTGGACAGCGCATCCAAAATGCTTGTCAGAAACTCATTCTTTTTGGCACCAGGACAACCTAAAAAAATAAAGTACATGTATTTTTTTTCATATTTCACAAAACCCACAGAGTAAGAGAGATCTTTCTCTGTAACGAAAAGAAATGTTTAATATTTGGAAGTTGGTGTGCTGGGGCACCTGAGTGAGCTCAGGTGAATGGTCATTTGAGCACATTGTAATACACATATAGATTTGGATCATAATTTTTTTAAAGATTTATTTATTTATTTGAGAGAGAGAGTGCGTGCGTAGGCATGCGAGTGTGGGGAAGGGCAGAGGGAGAGGGAGAGAGTCCCCAAGCAGACTCCCCGCTGAACGCAGAGCCCAGTCTCGATCTCATGACCCATGAGATCATGACCTGAGCCAAAACCAAGAGTCGGACGCTTAACCAATTGAGCCACCAGGCGCCCCTTTTGGATCATAATTACTGTAAATGACAGGACCTAACACTCAATATATCACAACACAGGACGAAGAGATTCGCAGGCGCTAATCATCAGAGCAGTGGTTTCTGGGGGGTGCTACGACTAGCCAACGTTACATCTGAGGTCCTGGCACTTGGAAGCATCAGGAGGCGCCCCAAGGTCACACTGCTAGAGCAGGATGAGGCTGAGTCCTCTCCAGGTGAGCCAGAGTCCAGGGACCGCACAGGCTCAAGAGTATCTGAGTTCATGGGAAGCTCAGCTTCCTCCAACATACTTTACCTGCAAGACACCACCTGGCTGGCAACCCCTCTTTCCCACACACACGCTGCCAGGACGCCCCAAACTCCACACCGCGAACGCTATTCCCCATCCTGTTTCAGGAGGAGGACAAGAAGGGCAGGAGCAGGGCTGTCTTCTCTGGACTCGGGAGGACGGGGCCTGGGTGGGATGGTGGTGCCCTGTTACGGCAGGCTGGTCATTCAGATACCAACATGCTACAGTAGGTCACATACGCACATCAATTTCCTTCTGACACTTGAGTTTTTGTTATTATTATGCAAGTACTTGTTAGCTGCCGATAGCAGGAATCTATTTACGTCGGTTCCCACTTCATTAAGTACACATGTCAGAAAACAGATGCGAGTCCTCACTGGGGAGAGGAAGAATGGTGAAACAAAGCTGTGTTTTCCCCTCTGATCCAGCTGAAAAGGTGGATTCTGCTCTATGGGGAAAATGCACAGTATTGGGAGAATGTTACTTTTTAAGAAAAAACAATGGTCTACTTAGCTCTTCCCTCGGGGAGGCTGTGGGAGTGTCGCTCGTGATCCGGAAACCTGGGGAACCTCCCGCAGCCGCCTGTGCTCTGGCTGGGAAAGGACGGCGGCCTCAACAGAGGCCGTCAGGGGCAGCGACTCTGCGAGCAGCAGGACCGGCGGCTGTCAGAACACAAAGGACCGGCAGACCGGGCTCCCTGCCCAGGAGCGTGAGACGGGGCCTGCTGCACAGGAGAACCCCTCCAGCCCAGACAGGCATCCACGGGCAGGAGCGTCCGGGGGGTGTGCACGACCGACCGGCCCCAATGTCCCCGGCGCCCACAGAGGTGGATCCCTGGGATCCCTAGGGCCCGTTAGCCTCAAGACACCCAGGGAGGGATGAGCTGGGGATGAAGAAGATCCTGGGTTTCTGGGAAAAGCCTGGCATGTTGAATCGTGCTCAGCACGGAGCATGGTGCACATATTCTGCGTGGAGAGCATGACCTCGGTGGGGACACAGCCAGGTCGTTGTTTTGCTGCTGACTTAACCATATCCTGTAAATGAAGTAAAGCAGTGCATGGTTTCTAATTGGAAATGACAGGAAACAGGACTGAGGGCATGCAGAAGCTTTAGAATTCTTTAATGCACAAAGGGGTTAACATAAAAGCTTAATTTACTTTTCTAAAACAAGAAATATTAAATCAATCCTGCTAAAGAGCTTTCTTACTGTTCCATAAAACAGACTGAGTTGCACTGATCTTCCTGCGTAGGTAAGGACTGTATTTTGCCACTGAGACGCTCTTTGGTCCAAAAAAGAACACTTTCCGTTTTTATGTGGAAAGACGTTGAACTTCCTTTTAAATAAAGAAAATAAATCAAAACTGAGTTCGTCTCAGACAGACAAAGCCACCTCCCCTGCGAGGCCTTCCTCAAGGCGAATTCCGTCCCCCATCTGCGTCTCCCCCGTGGGTTGGCATTAGCAGGGACTGCACACACAGGTCCCCTCGCGGGGGGTGTTCTGGCCACACCACGGCGCTCGCCTCACAGAGGGTTGTTGAGACCCCGGCAAAGGTGCTGGGCCCAATCAAACCAGACGGGGCCAGCGTCCCGAGTCCTGGCCTGACCTGGCGGGACCACGGGATCCTGATTTACCCCGGACTTTGGGAGCACCATGGCTACCACTCTAAGGATTATGCTAAGGATGCAAGGATGGGGGTGCCATGTCCAAATCAGTGGGGAAGGTGGGGCTTGTCGCCACCAGGGTTCGGGGAACAGAGTCCCACAGGCCCTGCAGGTCAAGGGTCGGGTGGGGCTACAGGTCAGTTGGCCTGAGGGGCGGGAGTGGGGAGGCAGCCGGGGAGAGGGGCCCGGCCTCTGTTGAGTGTCCCTGTCCAGCCTCCGCCACCATGTTCAGTGACGACGTTTGAGAGCACTCTCCTCCTGGAAGGAGAAGATTCCTCGTTCTATTCACCCTGGAGTGCTCTTCATCCCTGCACGATGGGGACTGTAGCTCAAAGCTATTTCCGAGACAAAAAGGCAAATGAAAATGTAAAACGAAAAGAAATCAGAAGAAAAAAGTTCAGAACCCTTTGAGGGACTTTTCACCCCATGGGAAGTGACAGAAGTACCGTGACATGGACAAGGTCGTGAAAACGTACAAAAGCAGCCCCAGGCCTGGGCAGGAGGGAGCCCGCCCCCAAGCCGCGGGGGCTTCTCCCACATCCCCGCCTCCGTCCCACCGGCTGCTGCTCGGGGGGCAGAGAAACATTCTCGGGGCCTGCAGACCTGCTTGCTCACCCCGGCCTCTGGGGCCTCGGGGGGGCCGCGTGCCGACAGGACGGCCGCCCGACGATGACGCAGGGCCCTCACTGCATGGCTCTCCTCTTTCTCTCCCTGCACAGCTGCCCCCAGGCCCCCCTAAAGCTTGTGTTGTTAAAAGCACAGCCCACAGGCTCCGACGTAACACCAAATCACTGTTATGTGGGGACAGCTGTCTGCAGAGTGCGCTCTCCAGCCAAGCCTCGGCCCGGGGGGCACGGCACAGGGGCAGCCCCCCAGGAACTCAGGCACGGCGAACCTCACAGCCACTGGGAGACGCACATGTAGGGAGAGAGGAAACCAGACTGCCCTTCCCAAAGCTACAAGCAGAATTACTACGCCAATTTATTTACAAGTCTGTGGCAAAATCAAGCATGCCACTTAGCCTGAAGATGCTCTGTTGATCTCATTAATCTGCAGAATCCAAGTAAAACCCTTGGCACCCAATTAGATTTCCACAAAAATGCTTGAGCGCTAATCCTGGTTTGGGGCCGCAGTGTGGACGCCAGACTGTCCAGCGGCTGCCATCACTGGTCTCCCGGGCGGCCGCGCACCCAGGCTGCGGACGGGCTCAGCCGGCTGCCCCTGCCCTCCCTGCACACCACGGGCTCTCAGGAGCCTGCTGTAGATTGTGACGTTTAAAAAATCATTTTACTAGCTGTCTTTCAAGATGAACGTGTTTCTCACTTTCTATGAAACGTCCTTATTTTTATTTTTATTTTATTTATTTATTTATTTATTTATTTTTTAATGAGAGACAGAGAGCATGAGAGGGAGGAGGGTCAGAGGGAGAAGCAGACTCCCCGCCGAGCAGGGAGCCCGATGTGGGACTCGATCCCGGGACTCCAGGATCATGACCTGAGCCGAAGGCAGTCGCTTAACCAACTGAGCCACCCAGGCGCCTCCGTCCTTATTTTTATTTTTATTTATTTATTTTTTTATTTTTTCTTTTTTTAAAGATTTTATTTATTTATTTGAGAGAGAGAGAATGAGAGAGAGAGAACACCTGAGAGGGGATAGGGTCAAAGGACGAAGCAGACTCCCTGCCGAGCAGGAAGCCCGATGCGGGACTCGATCCAGGGACTCCAGGATCATGACCTGAGCCGAAGGCAGTCGCTTAACCAACTGAGCCACCCAGGCGCCCCGTCCTTATTTTTAAAAACAGAAGCTTTTTGTCTAGAAATTATAGTTTCTTCTTTTCCCTTTTTCCTTCAAACAGACATTGATGCATCTTCAGGACTTCTCCCACAATCACATCAGAGAACCGCTCTCTGAATCAAAGCCAGCGTCCCCTTCCTTCCCGTCACCTGGCACGCTCGGGATGGCCGCCGAATGGCGAATGAGGGCCGTTTCCTCAGACTTCCATCAAAAGGAAGCATTATGTGGACATAACCCATATTTGAGGACCCATGTCCGCCAACACTGACCCACGGGTGATCACGTGGGCTACCCAGCCACGGAAATGGGAAGGGGGCCTGGCCTCGTGCTTGGGTCCTGCATTTCAGTGTGAGTGGCCTTGTGGGGTCGGGTGTCAGGGGCACTGACACTAACTAATCAGCTTTCAAACATCTATAACGTTTTGGCTGCCTGGTTGCAGGTTTGTTATTTCATGTGCAGGGAACGGATGCTTTGATACTCGTTGTTGAAAACACAAAATCTGGCAGAGAGAAGAAGGAAACGTCTAGAGCAGCCAAACAACACGGCTGCTAAAGTAAAACCATCTGAGACACGGAGAAGATGTGAGAGCAGAGACTCTCTGAATCCACGGCACTGCGCCGATGACAAACACCGCACCCTTCTTGCGCACAGCCAGGTCGCGGCGGGAGCCCAAGCATCTGCAACAAAGCAGCGACCCAGAGCAGGGTCGGATGGGTGCGGATGCCCGAGACTTGCGGGTGCCTGGAGCCACAGGAAGAAGCTTGGGGGAATCTGAAGGATGACACAATCTGACTTCCGGTGTCTGAGTGTCCTGTGAACACCGTGGAGGCCCAAGGGAGCCGGGCTCCCCCTGCGGTCCAGGGACGGGCTTCCTGAGACAGAGAGGGTGTGGGGCCACGGAGGCCTCCGGGGACGAGCGCAGGTGAATCGGGGAGGACGCAGCACTCTAGGGGTTTCCAGCCTGGGTTAAATCAGGCCCCAACACAGCAAGTACGCAGAGAGCGTCCTCTGCAAGACGCAGGCTTCCGTTCACTCCTCGAAGCCCGCCGTGGTAGAGGGCCTCTGCCCTCTGCCCTGCAGCCGCAGGAGGAAGCCAGGGTCCAAGCTGGCTCGGGGTCTGAGTGCCCCTTCGAGATGACGGTGTCAGAGGCCTGGGGCTCCCGCCCCCAAGAAGCACGTCCTCCTTAAGCCTCTTGTGAGGCTCACGCCTACTCAGTTTCTAGAACCCAAACTCTGAGTTTCTAGAACTCAGTGAGGGTCCACGCTCCAATAAAAGCCTTCAGGAAAAAGCAGGCAACTCTGCAATTTTAAGATAAAAACAAAATCTCGACTGGAGTGTACTGACTCTAGTTTTTCTATCTTTCCTGTATTTACATATTTTATATACTTACTTCCATATTTCCTTACTTTCAACATTTTTTCATTATTCTAAACAGAGAGGCTCAAAGGCTTGCGACTGGGCTCTGATCAGTTAACAGTAACACACGTCGGAAATCAGCGTTGGATTGGAAGCCAGGGCCCGCGGGACTCTGGAATCACTCCCGTGAAGATGCGCAGAGAGCCACCACCCACTAGGGGCCCTCCCCATCCCATCCTCGCCATTAAAGAGCCACCACCCACTAGGGGCCCTCCCCATCCCATCCTCGCCATTAAAGGGCTGGGCTGCGGAGGCCCTGGGGGTCCCTCGGCCTGTGACCTTCCAGAAATTCTTGGCCTCTGATTTTAATTCTCTCTTGGTTAGGTCATCTGAGTCTATAATGTGCACTAGGAATTTGAAGTAGTTGGTAAGTTAATTATGAATATTTATCTTAAAGACAAACGTTTACGGTTCCCAAATCTTCCTACATTTCTTGAGGACAGCGCTATGTCACCCCGTTCACTCAATCACTGTCTGCTAACCATACGTTTGGTGCCAAGTGCCGTCTTTACCCTCTTTATGAGCCTAGAAGCTCATAAAACGAAGTGTGGGCGAGCACACACGGGGGTTCTCGGTGGCCTGAGTAATAAGGTGCACACCATTTCCATAGTCCTACCTTCAGGGGATGGCCCCACCACCTGCCGTGGAACTGGACGCGTCTGTTTCTATGTTTCAATGTCTGATAAATATTTTCACCAAGTCTTAGGATTATCTTTATTGTCCTTTAGAGGCTTTTCTGGTTGAAGGCATGCTATTCTCTCTCCCCGTGTCACTCAGGAGAACAAAACAACTGCTTTCGGTTGAATTTTTTCCTGAGCAAAAATTTGTTGATGTTCCCAAACTGACAACAACATTTTTAAGACCACTAAAAATAAATAACTGTCCAATGTTTACTCTCAAAGCCTTTGAATCCCTACGGACTTCAGGAAGCCATCCTCACCCTCGTGGGCACGTGACCCGACATCACATAACGGCCCCCCTTAACCCCAGTTCCTTAAAATGACAAAGCCTCAACAGGAGAGAGCATGCCTTTGTTCAAAGATAAGGCAACTGAGAAAGAGACGCTCAGAATCAACACGGAGTCAACATCCAACAGAACGAACTCCAACCACACGCCCAAGGCTCATATGCCCTTTGGAAACCGTGGTCCCTTGTGAATAAGCATAATGCATGTCCACGGGAAACGATTTTGATACTCTACCGTGTGCAGAAGCATCCTGCGTTTGAATCTGATCTCATTCACTGTCACACCCTCCATGAATGGATCGCATACCCTGGCTTGCATTTCTAAGACTACTTCTGAAATATTTCTGGAGATAACACTGCCTTCCTCTAGGAGCTAAGCCATGCTTTTCGCCATAAATGTAGCTGTGAATTAGAAAAGCCCTGAGGTCCACTATTACTACTACAGACCCGGAGGTAACAGCAGCCGCGGGTCTGAGCTTCCGCACGGCGGACAGCACCCTCAGAGCATGTACCTGCGACCCGTCCAACGCGCTCAAACATGATGCCCTCTGGGTGAAGAGTGACGTGCCCTTCTGGGGCTACTCAACCAGGCAGAGGCCGGGCCAGGAGGAGGGTGACCCGCGGTGTGGGATGGGTCCGCTTTGTTTGTTCCCCGAGCAGGGCACGCACCCCCCAGCTGGCTGCCATTCTGAGACGCAGCCGTCCTCCTCTGAAAGCCTGGCATCCTCCTGGTCCGGGGCTGGAGGGGAGGAGCAAGCAGCGTGCTTTGGGCTCAGCGACAGGACAAACGTGCACCTCATGGACAGTCCAGGAACAGCTGGACTCTATCCAGGGGTTCAGGAACAGGCTCGCTTTCCTTTTTTTAACAGATGCAATTTAAGGAATGCTTTCCATTCATACAGAGAAAACTTCCTTTCAAACTACTAGCTCCTTTAATTTTACTTCCAATAGTTCGCTCTACGGTGTTACCGCTTCCATATCCATTGTGAGGAATTTAAGAAGGAACAGAGGCTTGACAACAGGATACACCGCCCGTATATTTTAAAATCGAAACCTGGGCAAACTCTTCCTTCACCGTCATAAAAAATAAGCTTCCAACCTATGACGTGCTTGTAATTTATATTTTATAGCACCAATGACCTTGACTGGATCGCAGATGGAGTTCCCTGTCACTCAACTCCTAACGTAATGTCTGGTGACAGATGACCCCAGCCACCTCCGTGATAACGGGAGCCGGGCTGTGTGTGGGTGACTGCAGGTGAGGTCGCCAGACTCGGCGCTTCTCCCGGCTTCCTGGGGTGCAGCAGCATCAGGGCGTTTCCTGTCTCCAAAACAAGCAACAGAGCCGTGGCCGCCCCACAGCCTTTGAGCTCAAACACGACAGGGTCCATTCTGTAAAACCACAATAGAGTCAAGTTCAAATAATGCTCGGAAACCACCTGAAAGCCACACGCACTTCTTAAAGAGGTGAGGGAAAGCAGAGGCGAGGCCGACCGGTGCCTGGAACTCCGGGAGGCTCAGCCCACGAGGGCGCCGCTCTGACAGGCTGCGCGGGAGACCTTCCCCGGGGCCAAGGTGCTCCCGCACCTTGGCCCTTGCTGCTTGCTTCGCCCAGCTGCCCTGCGTCCACCTCCTACACCGGGTCAGGCTGCCGTCCCGGCACGGATTCGCCTCCCACTGGCTTCCATGCAAGCGGCCGGCCGCTCCTGCTGCAACATCCTGGGCGCCATCTCTGGTTTGGGGTAGTTCTTAAACTATTACTGAATCTATCACATTTGGTTTTTCCCTTTCCTTAATAGAGTCCACGTGCATGTGGACCAGGGCCCTGTGTCTATGTCCCTGTGACCCCGAGGCCACACCTCAGAGCAGCGATGCACAGACCACTTAACCAAGGACCTCCTTCTGGGGTTCACCTTCCTGTTGCTTCTGAGATGTGTGGTTTGTCCCCAGAAATGAAGACATGGATCAAACTCTCCGGGGCACGTGTAAGATGGCTTCTGAAGTTTTCAAATTATCAAAAGACTTCCTATGTCTGCATTCCTCAATGTCCAAATGATTATCTGAACACAGCACGTGTCCCAGAGCCCATTTCCCACATCACAACACCCTCTGATGCCCACAGAGAACAGACACACAAGGGAAAACTCTCCAAAGAAGACAAATGACATCATTCCGACTTAGGTTCTCCAAAGAGCAGCGGGAATTGGATTGGCCTGGTTGCTCACCAACATGCTCAGAATAAAAGAGAGAGAGAGCTCCTCATGGTTCCGAGCGGCCTCCGTTCCAAGGGGAAGCTGGAACTGAAAGGTCGGCCCCTCCAGGCTTCGCTTTGGGCCACTTTTTCTCATTTCCAATGAAGATAAGGTAACCTCTGCTCAAGTGAAAGAGGTCAGTGACTTGCCGCTTTGGGGTCAAGGCATTAAGTCAGTGGACTAGAGTCAATGTCTGTGAGCTCTGTGGGGGGCTCCCCAAGACCCTGCCTTTAGCTTTCTCATTTTCAAAAACCCTTGCAAAGGCATGAATGGAGAAAGACACGAATGTTCTGCGTATCAAACTTGGAAGTGCAAAAAACGAGGATGGGCTGTAATAGGCTAGACAGGAAAATTTTTAAAATCCTGATTCAAAACTGTCATGGTGTCTGGACATGGAGTCAACACCAAACAAAACATGACAAAGTGGAAGCCTTGCGGTTTGACCACACAAATGCGGGACGTACGGTGTTTGAGACAACTGACAAGCACTGATTTTAAAACGTTCAGTGAAAGGCAAAGGGCCACACAACCTTACCCTCTTACCCACCAGCCCGCACGGAAGAGCATTCCATTCAGCAAGGAACAAAGGGAGAGCACGAGAAATGAGAGATCATTTCTATGCCTGACTTTCAGTTTCATACTTTTGAAAAGAGTATCTCACAAATAAATTGCCAAGGATCAACGTTATTGACATCTGGCACAGTTGCCTTGTGGACAATCTGTTCTCATGCATAGAGGGCAGTTTTTAGGAATCCATCTAGTTAAGGGAGTACTGGCTATTGGGATGGAATATTAATATGGGATATTACTTCTTGTGTGCCTGAGTTAAGTCACTATTAACCAACTCAACCAACCACTCACCAACCAGATGCCACAAAGTCTCCTATCATTTCAAGGATTCAGACAACGATGTTTTAAGATTCTGGAATGATTAGGGCGCCTGGGTGGCTCAGTTGGTTAAGCAACTGCCTTCGACTCAGGTCATGATCCTGGAGTCCCAGGATCGAGTCCCACATCGGGCTCCCTGCTCAGCAGGGGGTCTGTTTCTCCCTCTGACCCTCTCCCCTCTCATGCTCTCTCTCATTCTCTCTCTCTCAAATAAATAAATAAAATCTTTAAAAAAAAAAAAAAAGATTCTGGAATGATTATTTTACTTCATATTTAGAAAGCATCCGGTCTGGAGATGCTGAGAGGGGAAAGGTGTTCACTCATGGCTCTTATGATTCACATCGATCTCTTAAAACTGTGTTTGTGATCCAGAGTCTATTTTGGTAGCTGGTTAGAGAGCAGCTCTGTCCTCCTGCTCTGCCATCATCATCATCATCACCCCCCGAGCCAGCCGTTATGAGCCTGGGTCGGGAGGCTGTGGGTCCAGCATGGGATTTCTGGTAAAGGGCAGAATCCTTGAAGAAAAGATTACATATATGCTTCTCACTTGGCCCCACAATCAATGACTGCAACTGGAAATATTATCTTCCATAGGAAAAAAAAAAATCTAATAGTACAATGAGATATGAAAACAAAAATAAGGAAACCACACGGTTTCTGTCTTCCTTGAATATAAGCTCTTCCCAGACACGTTCTTAGGTGAATTAATTGTGAACCTGTATTTACACTTGTGCTTCGCTGCTCAAGGAGCTCACCCCCGCCCCGAACACGGTGTATTCACTGCCCTACTCAATCCTTTCCCATTTTTAATAAAGTAGCTGAAAGCTGTTTTTCTCCAGGGACACTTACTGCCTAGTTCAGCTGACATGACCCGTCTTCTCCTGCAAATTCCCGATGTCAGCAGCAGCCGTATACCCACTGGGACCAAGCTGGGTGCCAAATGCTTCACGCATTCCTGTGCTTTACAGGTTGGTTTTGCTGGGATGGCTTTGTGTTCAGTTTGGAAAATCAAGCTATGTGTGTTTGGATTCTTTCTACCCTACAAATCTCTGACGAGGCGGGGCTCTTGAAGGAAACAGCCTGAGCTGGATGTGAAAAGGACACCCACCGACACACAGTTTATCCAGATGCCTGAGCCAAAGGACGCTGAGCCATGAGGTTTCGACGCGGACCAACCACAGGAGAGGCACCGACTCACGGCTTCCCAAAAGCCGACCGCCACCAAGTCACCTGCTGGTTTCGAGCAAACGATTGCGCTTTGAAAGGGAACAGGATCTGTGTGGGTCAGCTTCATGAACGCTGGGAACACCTACACTTCAGAAGGGTTTTAAAAATCACCGCATCAAGCCGCGGAACACAAGAAAACAGCTCCCGGTCTGACTCACACCCTCTGCTCCGCCCCGCCCCGCGCACACGTGTAGCGGCCCACCGAGCAGTGTGAGCAACCATCTCCGTCTCTTGAGGACTCCCGGGGTCCCTGGGGCTGTAGCACCAGAGTCTGATACACAAAAGGCGATGTGCCCCGATAGGGGAAACTCCAGCTGAATGACTTGTGTATCGTAGTCCCAGCTGCATTACAATTTCCCAGGTAACAAACATGGATTTAATCAACTCTTCAGAAACCAGCGCTCAGGGAGCCCACACACCCCAGATGAGCTGACACCTCTGAGGACCCCTGCCCAGAGCCCTTCTGAGGAGCACAGCCCGGGAGAGCAATCTCCAGGCCCCTCCCATCTCAATTTTCAGACGGAAGAAATGAAGAGAAGGCAGTGCCTGAGAACAGGGGTGCACCCCCACCCTGATATCCGGAATCTGGAGTGTAAGCGAGGTCACAGGCTGCATGCACAGCACCAGGCACCTGCAAGATCGAGCACCTGGTCCCAGGAAAAAAGGTGCAGACACGGCCGCCCCCACCCCCACCAGCAAGGTGGAGACCTTCGAGGACTCTCCCTGGGACCCTGGTGACCTCAGTGCACCTCAATGACAGGCCTGCTTCCCACCTGCACCCCCACCGCACCGGGTCGGGAAGCTAGCGCTCTGCTCCTCCCAGCCGTCTGAACGCGCTGGATGAGCCTGGATGAACACCCTCCCTGGCGGGCACGCCACGCGGGACAGCGCGGCCAGAGAACCAGGTAAGAGAGCTCGGCGGGTATTTACGAAGGACAGGCAGCACCAGACAGCGTGATCCCACCGTGTACCTAGCCTGAAGCTGATCTGATGGTGAACCTTCTGGAAGCCCGACTAAACGAACAAACACAGTGAGGAAGTGAGCACTTATGAAAAGGAATATGGTTCAAGGATAATTTATATTGGATCCACACCACGAGTTTCACATTTTCAGACTTACGCTATTTCTCTAAATTACACACTCAAGTCATTTCTTAATGTTGAAACTGCATGTGTTTATTATCTCCTTACAGATTTTCCATGGGCTGGCCCTTCTAAACAGATGGTCACAAACTGTTGCCGACATGGAGAAACAGAAATCCAGTTTCATTTTGGAATGAAATGCTTTCACTCAATGCTTCCATGTTTATTTATATTTGTTCAGGGTATATTAATTTAAGGCAGAACTATTTTCTACAATCCAATATTTTTATCTGGGAGGTAGCCACAGAATGGCTAACTGTTCTCCCTGGAGGGTAACTGGATTTTATTGTTCTGTTTCCAAGAACTTTTGTAGGCACTTTGTTTCCCCAATATAACCGTGCCAGAGGTTGAACAGGGCCGCGTGCAAACCGCCTCACGGCCGCGCAGGAGACCCCTCAGGGGGCAGCTCATCACAGCCCCACCTGCATGCACGGTGATGCCCACTGGATGCCCCCGGCTGCCCTCCCCTCGGGCCAGGACCACAGACCTTGAGCCAGAGCCCCCCGTGAACCCGCACAGCAATAGGGCCATCCATCAGCTTGGTGGGAATCCATCTTAGCCGAACTCCTTGCTTAGATTCAATCACATTGAACGACAACCAGCATCAGCCGATCCTGTACTTTGCAGTAAGAAACACATTTCCCTCCTCAACACTCTGCCCACAGATCGTAACACAACCAGCACATCCCGGGGAGACTGTCTTTCTCATGACTTCACTGCAATCTCATTGTGTACCCTTTACACCTTTACTCTTCTAAAATGTAATAATGTCAGCAGATGAAGGCTATAGCTTTCGGCAGGACCATGCAGATGAAACGTGGTTTGAAAGGTAGGCATTGACCTGTGCAAGCGTTCACTGCCGACTCCAGGGAGTTATGCTCAGCTTGCCAGGACACAGGCGCCGGACCATGGTACAAGTCAATTTAAAATGAACGAGGAGGACATCAACACAGGGAGAACGCAAGGCTACTGAAAGTTGGTGGAAACTAGAGTCAGGTTAATATACGGAAGGCACGTCTGCTGTGGATCGAGTCCAGAGCTGACACAAAGAGGGAAGGAAACACAGCATGAATCGGACAGCAGGGAGAGAAAATGCCACTTGCTGATACTGAAGCAAGAGAGGAAATCTTCCTGTGGCCAACGCATGAGCTGCGTAGTGAGGCCGGCCGCAGACCTGCCGATATCGTGACCAAGGACAGGGCTTCCGAAGGCTGTGCCCACTGCAGCTTAGAGCGAGGCCCCAGATCTTACTAATCTTACTAGAGGAGACTCGGCTGCACATGCACTCCCCTCCCTGCTTGCCCAAGGTTCCTGTGCAAAAAGATCAAGAATAGTGTCTATTTCTCTCATGCACATTTGTTATGTTTTCTCAGATTTTGATAAATACTGCTCTCCTCCAGATGTTAGGGGCCTGGAATGCATCTCTTCTCTGAAGTTGGTTAAATGAGGAACTGTTTGCTTTGAGAATCACATCAATTAGGAGTCTAACCATAACACACTGGATAGAAGAATATTCTTTACTTACAGCGGTGGCAGGCCAAAGTTCCCAAAAAGCCGTCTGGGGCCCACTCAAGCACACAGAACTGGGTGATCCAGATCCTGAGTCTCTAGGGCGGTATTTCCAGCCTAAAAGAGCCTGTGAGCAGGTGTAGCCAAAGGGGTCTTTCAGCCATGACTAAAATTCCTAGTGAAGATGCTGGTTCTGGGTGGTGCAGCTTCCGGGGGAACTGTCCACGATGGTTGTGAGACACACGTGTGGGTAATAGAACGAGGTCGGCTGCTAACTAGATACCAGTAAAGGCTAATGTTTAGTTTTAGGATTACTGACCTATAGCCCTTTGTGGGTGATAATTAGAGAGTAGGGACCATTGCCTTTTATGGCCCCGAAAGGTGCAGACTGTCGTAGAAAGTTGCAGCCAACAAAGACGAAACCCAAGTGGCCACAGGCACGTTTGTGCAAATGTTATGGCCAAGTCCTATTAAATGTGTCTATTCTGATTCTTTAATAGAATGTATATAAAAGTGCAGCTGTGTCCCAGACTTCCCTGAACTACCTCGAGTAATCTGAGCTGTGCCTGCAGAAATCTCTCACAAATGGCCAATTATTCCCGAAGAGGGAAAAGCGGAAGCTAAATAAGATTCTGATTTTGAGTTCCTTCCTTGAGCCCCGCGCGGCAGCGGCCTCCATCGCTGGGGTGGACGTGGCCGGCCCGACACCAGCCCCAGAGCACCACCGGGAGCAAGGCAGGCAGGCCCACGCTGACTGACCCCGGCTCGTCTCACTTACGCTTGAGGGGATTTTCCCTCCAGAGCTAGACTTCTCTTCCTGACCAGCTGGAGGAACGCACCTCTTGAATGCGACAGGGCTTCATCCCCTGTCCTGGAATCTTGTCTCTGGTCGGGCTGTTTGGATGATTTCTCCAATGAGCAACGTCGCAGACTGTTGATTTTTACTGTTCCTAGCGAGGCAACTCTTATCTCGACAGTGCCCGCAGACTATGAAAGCCAGAGCGATGTCTTCACTCCAGCGTCCAAGAAGGGTGTGACAGGCTATTACACGTGTAAACACAGAATCCACTTTCTCCTCAGAGGGCTGCTTGCCTTCTGTGGTGAGAAAACCCAGGGCTCGCCTGTCTGCGTTCTCTGCACCCACGAGCTGGCGTCCCCGACCAAGGAGCTGCAATGGGCGCACCACCGCACCTTGCAGAGGGAGGAGGGCGCTTGGCAAGCGGGTCACATTCGCCTGCCCCAGGGCCTGGGGTCACGGAGGGCTCAGCTCTCGGCCCGCCTTTGCTGTGTGTACACCCTCAACGCTCAAAGGGAAAGGAAGCTTCCCAGGAGGTGGCACGCGAATCCAAGTGGCAAACTTAAGGCCAGCTCATTGCTTCCTACATCTGAGCCTGCCATTTACTTTTAATAGGTAAAGAAGAAAAAGCAGGAAAAATACAACCACGAAACCAAACGCCGTGACGAAAGGAAACTAGAAGCCCGATAACACAGACGAGAGCAGGACTCTAGTTCAAGAGGCACCCCACACTTGCTGGTGACCTCGTGCAAGTCACCTGACCTCTCTGGATCTCAAGGTCCTCACCTCAGAGCAGTGCCTGGACTGGCAGTTACCCAGGCCAACACCCTGCGCTGGCATCCCATAATTTCTGCTGGGTGGAACCCGAATGGGCATAAGGGAAGGTGGGTCTCCTGGCCTATCACCCTCCAAGATCATCCTCCCAAAAATATGCTCATCATAAGCCAGAGCCAGAGCAAGATCCCAGCTCAGCCAAGGATGCTCAGCATTCTTGGTGGCCTGGGAGCCCCAGGTATCTTCCTATGTCTAGCAGCAAACCCTACACAGGAGCCCAGGGAAGAAAAGTGGGAGGACAGGGAGGAAGGTGCAGATCATTTGTACTGATTTTGGTAAGTTAAGCCTCATTCAAATTGGACATTGATAGTATTTGTAGTGATGATGGTGATGGAGATGATGATGTTGATGATGGTGGTGATGGTGATGGTGATGGCGGTGGTGATGATGGTGATGACGGTGGTGGTGGTGATGATGGTGGTGGTGATGGTGATGGTGATGATGATGATGTTGATGATGGTGATGGTGGTGATGTTGGTGATATTGATGATGATGTTGATGGTGGTGATGGTGATGATGATGATGTTGATGATGATGTTGATGGTGATGGTGATGATGGTGGTGATGTTGGTGATGGTGATGATGATGATGGTGATGATGATGTTGATGATGGTGATGATGACGGTGATGATGATGGTGATGATGATGATGGTGATGATGATGGTGGGGTAGTGATGTTGGTGTGTGTGTGTGTTCCATGGTGTGGGACAACAACTTTATTACAGTTTTATTTTGGTTCCTTTAATAATACATCACAGAAGGCATTCAATATAGCCCACCTTATTGTCAGTGCCATACTACAGAGAATTTTGTTCCATGTGTGTGCGTGTGTGTGCGTGTGTGTGTGTGTGTGTGTGTGTGTGTAGCTCTGATCAGCTTCCACATGAGCTATAATAGGTAGCTCACTATACTACTGTGGTGAGGTCTCAGTTATACAGATTTGGGATATTTCATGACACTGTATTCATCTACAAAGAACAGAAAAAGTGGCTGCCATGAAGATTGAGTGAATTAATATACATAGAGCTTCTGCACTGATGCCCTCTGAGTTCTTAGTCAATATTCACAAGCACGAATGCTGTTTGGTTTTTGGTGCTATTGCTGTTTTGTCTTGGGCACCTCTGACTCACCATCCACAACTCTGTCAGTGATTTTTTTAATAAAAAATTAATTATATAAAACTTGTCCAGGATACAGTCCAAATTCCTTAATAGGACCTGATCTGAATCCTGCCAAACCTCCAGCCTGTTTCTCCTTTTAGAGTATCACATGGTGACCTCGGTTTGCTTCATGAATCCAGCTTCTCTGGGTTCATATATTTAAGGAATTCCATAGGAATGCCCAATGTAGGAGCCAGCAGATCATGAAAGGCCTCATTTAATCCATATTCATTTATGTAAAAATTGAGCTAAGTCACTGTCCAGATACATACGTTATAAAAATTAAAACCTTGTCTGTAGAGAGGGCTTCCAAAAAGATTGCTCTTTCTAGTGTTTACTAAGGCTGCCTGCCAGGACACTCATTCTTGCTCAGAACCTGAGCGGGTCCTGCTTTCTGGAGTTGTCCTGTGCTCGGAGGGGAGAAGCGCTCTCATGAGCCCCAGAATAATGGCCTTCCGCATCCTGACTTCCCTCTTTATGGGCCACGTGTCCCAGGTGCAAAAGCAATCTGCTTCTTCTGTAAAGCATTTCGTATATCAGCTGCTCCTTTAGAAGGAGACTCTGTGTAGAAGCGTTGACATCAGAAACAACGACATAAAGCAGAAGGGACTTTGAGTTAATGGCGGGAACATAGGATTGCAGTCACAGCTCTACTCCTGGTCGGCTCCCTCGACACAGGGCAACCACCTCACTTCTACTGAGTTGAGGTGAAGTGGTCAGAAGTCAGGCAGAAGTGTACTCCAGGGCTGGCACATTCTGGGAAAATAGCATGTGCCAGAAAAGTTGGTTCACTTCGCAATAAAAAGCGATGTCAACAAATAATGTGTCATGTGCCGTGACTAGAAAAAGAGGGGAGGGTCACAAGGAACGGGGATATGCACAGGTGTCTATTTGACACCCATTGTATTCCTCTCTTTGCTTCAAAAATAATTTCTCCATTAGAGAAATTACGAAGAAAAGATTGCTATTCCCTTGCATTTGAATTAACAAATTTAGCCTCGTAGGTAACAAGCGGTTATTATTTAACAGTGTGAAGCGTTAAATAAAACATTGACTTCAGTGGACTTCTAGGGGCCCATCAAATGGTGCTACCAAGAGCAGTATTTCATAGCAGACAATGCATGTATCTCTGGAGATTAAAAAAAAAAAAAAAGTCAGAAATCTAGAACTTCCTGAATTTAAGGAATCTCTGACGGCAATGCCATTCTGTAAAATCTGCCAGATTCTGACATGTCCAACTCTGAGCAGAGAGAGGGGCCTCAGTTTCCCCACTGGGAGCAGGGCATTATACACGCCAAAGAATTTACTTAATTTAATAAGCAAAAGTGCAGAGAAAAGACGGAATGAGAACCCAAAGCTCTAAACTAGTCTACTGAAAATCACTCTCGAAAAATTCATCTCAGGCATTTCTGAAAGTTATCTAACAACCAAGGGACAGTCCATTTATCCTTTTCTGTCAGAGGGAGAAACCACTGATTTTTCTGAAAAATTGTTCTTGATTTGACAAGTCAGGAGAGAGCTGAGAATGAAATTAAATCATCGTGTCAGGGAAAGTATTCTAGAAGTTTCCATGGCCTGCTGTTATTCATTATAAACCAGGTTTTGAAAGTTTCCTACCATCGCTGGTCATCTGGGAGTGTCCAAGTAGCTAGACACAGAGCTTATGTATTTGAGCACTGTGGTCTCGGTTTGTCCACTGAAATTCTTAAAGAATTAAGTTATCAGGAAGAATGCAACTCGATTTCTACCGTCAGCCATCCATTTTCATTAGTTGGGCCTGCATTCTAAAAGTAATCACCCTGTGCTCTGGCCAATCTCCAGCTTTGATTGGATTTTTGCCTGTGTCCACTCCTTTTGGGATTTCTGGAAGAGAAGCAATTTTTCACTCCGACCCCCCAGCCCTGCTCGGTGTCGGCTCGATGATGCTCCCCAGACAGTCCTGACTCCAGGAGCACTACGTGGGGCGAGGGCGGAGTGTTCCTGACCTGGACACAAAACCTGGAACAGGGCTTTTAAGAATGATGATTCCATGACATTTTCAGGCATTAAGGGGAAATTTTATCGTGCACCAGTCTATTTCCTTAATTTTCCTAGTTGCGTAAAATGTTGCTGTCTTGTTTAAGAGCATCAGTCCCGGGAACATAAAGCTGCAATCTTGGCTCCCAGACCATAGAGACTGGGTCTTAAGTGTCTCCGGCCCGGGGCCATCTGCACAATAGGATTGCCACCCACGAACATTTGCTCACAAAGCTAGCGAAGAAAGAACTCCCAGTTATATAAGAATATAGAACAGAGAAGGCCCAGCACGGTTTCGGGGCTCTGACCGGTTCTGGGTTTAAAAACAGGAGAACCAAGAGGAGAGGGAAAACCGCACGGGAGACCCGGCGAAGGGCTGGGAGGAAGACAGCCGAGCTGAGGGCATCTGCACAGCCTCCCTGGTGAGGAGGGACGAGCAGGGGCACACGGCAGCCCTTCATTCCAGGCCTGCACGCCGGGCGCCCGGGACCCGGCCTCGCCGAGCCCGCGGCCCAGACCCACAGGAGGAATGTTCGGGGTGCGCTCGGGAAGGGAGTGTGCAGAGCAGTGCCGATGGCTGGCCCTTCCCACAGGACGACTAAAGATGCAGAATGTGGCAGAGCAGAGCTGTGGCTGTGGAACAAGGGATTCCGCAGCTGCGGCCGACGCCTGGGCACACCCCGGGCGGGTTCCGGGGGACCTGACGCGGGCAGAGGCGCTGAGACCCCCGCTCCGGGTGTCGGGCCTGCACCGTGTACCACAGCCCATTACTGAAGTGAGTCTGTCACAGCAGCCCAGTGATCTGCTCACGGCAGGGGCTCGATAAAGTCAGACGAGCTACGAGGGACGCCGACGTCAATAAAAGGGAGTTGTAGGCCAGTTAAAAGCGAATTTGTTATTTTCCAGTGTACCCCATACTTGGAAGGTTTTTTAAAGTGGTTATGTGGGACAAAACTGCTTATCGTAGAATAGCAGTTGTTTAACAACAAATTTAACTTACTTAATGGTGTTTGAGGACAGTCTGTCCTCCTCAGTTATTCAAACTGTCTCTGAAACGTTGCTTACACCATTAGTCAATCTGGCAGATGCTTTCCCATGATTAACGTGCATTTAACCTTATTCCCTCTGCCCTCTGCCGAATCGTGACTTTCAAAGGAGCAGGCCAACCAGGATTCGATGCACTAATGTCTTTGATAGAACTCCCCTACCATCTGAGAGAATTTTCTAATCAGATTAAGCTCAGATTTCTTCTGAACCACGTGGGAGCGTGGTTCTGAGCCTCGGGCGTCTGCGTGAGCTGGTGCGCCCTGAGCTTTCCCGCGGCGGCAGGCGGGGGTCTGCCAACACCCGGGGCTCTGCGGTGACGGCAAACGCCTGGACGTTTGGAAATGCTGTTACACTGGGGAACGAGAAGTCAGCTTGGACACTGAATTTTAGAAATTTAAAACTTAAAAGAAAACCAGCGAACCTCTTTTTAACCATCGGTCGGTGTGACTGGGTTTCAGGAATCCTAGGTCACCAGTGTGGGTCTAGCCGCAGCTCAAGTGAGTTTTCAGTGGTCCTACCATGGCCTCGGCCGTGTGCCAGCCCAGGGGGCCGCAGGGGAGAGCCCCGTGTCCCCTGGAGTGGAGCAGGAGTATTCCTGACCCCTCAGACCGTCTGCGGATGACCCTGAACCGTGTCCACATCTTCTCTCACCCTCCGGGTGGCCTTCCTGACCCGCTGCCGTGTCCACTGGTGCTGTGCACTCCCAACCTGGCTCCTCGTGACCGGACACAGGATGGAGTGTGTCAGCACAGGCCACGCCCAGCTCCCTGGCAGGGCCCAGCGCAATCCTGAAAACGCGGGCCCTCGTGGTCAAAACACTGAGGAAGCTCGAGTTGGCGGCAGCGAGCGGTTAAACCAGACGCAGACGGGGAAGCTGCCCAGGCCGCTCCCAGGAAGCCAGCCCTGCTGCTAATGAAATACTTCCATAAATATTTACGTCCCAACCAACCAGGGCCAGGAAACCTGTCCATCTTCTTGGACAGGAGATAAATGAGTGGATTACCTGCCCACAGATGTCAGATGATTCACGCTCTGGGGGACCCCGTTCACCTGGCAGCCAGGAGAGGGTGGCCAGCAGGTGAAGGCCAGCCTCGTGGGACGCAGTGGAGGGCAGACCCTCACGACGTCACACGTCGGCTTCGAGACTCATGTGCCTCCTTTCCTGGAGCAGAGGATTCAGTAAGAGAGAGATGCGGGGCTCTTGGCAGGGAGAAGAGGGAAGTTGTGGGGTTGGCCACGGCGGGCCTCGCCTCCAGGACACACATGCAGCTTCGGCATCTTCTGGTAGCAAGGGGCCCCTGTCCCCAGCAGCGGCACATGGTGGGTCCACGCCAGCAGCTGTGACCCAGGGATCGGAAACCTGCTGGGAGGCCACTTGGAGACCTGGCCAGGGAAGGAAGCTGAACGCAGAGGGTGAGACGCGAGAGGATGTGCCATTGAAAACAAGGGGCCACATCCAAGTAGCTGTTAGGCTCAGGACAAGAGTGAGCGCGGCTTCTAATCAATGAGTCATGAAAGTCGATCTGAAAGGATAGGAAAGACACAGTCTCCCCACCCCCCTGCATTTCGTAAACTCCATTTTTATGCACAGATTTTCATGAGCTAGACCTTTCCACTTGCTTGCAGGCGCAGCCTGGCGCCCAGGAAGCCCCCTTCATATTCTGTGGCTTAGCCAAGAAACAGCCTTCACACTCACTTTTTCTCATTCAGCTGTCGAAGTATAAATAAATGGAAAAAGTGCCCAACACCTCCTTGTAAGTAACTTCAAATTTCCAGCTGACCTTTATGAGTCTTTCCTCTGCGTGGTAAGGCCGAAAAAAAAAAAAAAAGCCTTTGCTTTTTTAACTTGTCTTTATTCGTTCTTATTTTATTGTGAATGAGTAATTCCCACAATTTTCCACCAAGCCTCCTCCAGTGTCTCCTCATCTTCTTAAAAATGGAGAAAAAAAATCAACTGAACTAAATAAATACCCTAATAAAAATCCCACTAAGAATTCTGCCAAGTGTGACACAATTAAGACCGTGTAGTTCCTGCCTCGCACACGCCTCCTGCCACATCCAGCATCCTATCTGCTCTCCTAAGAAACAGCGCAAGCATCCCGCTTTTCACAAGTTTGCGACACTCCTCTTCGCTTTCAGGAAAGACCCGCCTTAGAAGCTGTTTTCACTAATGGAAGGCGATCTGCAGACAGTGAGATGAAAAAACAGAGAGACGCGCCCGCGGCACCCACCGTTGGTCGGCAGCGGGCTCCCCAGAGGGCACGGAGGCCGCGCTCACCGAGCACGAGCTCCCGCCCCGGGGACCCAGTAGCATCTCCGCTCCAGCCCCAGAGCACTGGGCAGAGTCTGTGAGCATCCAGGCTTTATCTCCACCTATTTTGTGTCTTTTAGCAAGATGTATCCTCAGGTATCAGTCAGAAAAGCCTAAGACAGGTGAGTTTTTGGGTCTGGGAACACTCAGAAATTCTTCCACATAAATTAATAGTAATGACTTCTTTACACCATTTAGTCTTACAGGAGATTTCACCGAGACGCCCTGCTTTCAGGTGGTAGGCAAAACAGAATTAAATAAAGGTCTCATTGAAGACATGTCCCTGTGTCCTTCAGGGCCTTGTGGGTAATTCTCTGAACACACCTGGGAGATGGAAGCAGCATCTCTGGATGTCCCCACAGATACCATGCCTGACGGTCACGTCTTCTCAACCCCTGCCCCCCACCCCTTGTCCTGGGGTTCCTGCCTCACATGGAAAATACACGTGGGGTTATAACGGAGTTTTCGCTCATGGCATCCTCTCCTAAACCTGGATTTAAGGGCCCATTTCTTCATCATACATCCTACAGAATGCAATTTGCTTTTGAAGGTTTAGTAACCCTATTCACCTACAAATGTCATTTCACATTTAATCATCAAGCTCACTGGTCAAAAAAAACCAAAATAAAGTAGCTCCGGTCTCTCTCCCAAGCATTGCAACTCAGTCCCTGGCCACATCCAGAAATCCAAACCCAAACTTCTCACCTGAGTTGACAAGCATGAATTGTTCACTGTGATGCCATCAGACAGCTCTTAACAGCCAAACCAAGCCCTGTCTCACACCCAGCGCCCCCTGCTCTGTCCTGGCCCGGCCTCTTAGCAGGCAGGTGGCAGGAAGCCTCTCTGAGCAGCCGCTGAGCGTGGACAGTGCTGGGCAGACGAGCCCCATGGACACAGGGCACGTGTGGCGACCCTGAGCTCACCCCGTCTGCCAGGTAGAAGGCTGCCCGTCTAAAATGAAAGACTTTCTTTCAGATAAAATTTGGGAGACGCATGTCTGTGAATTTGGTATTTGATTTGACACAAAAATTGTAGAAGTTGACGTTTTTAATGGGTGAAATATTGACATCTCATATTATCCTTGAAAGAGCCTTGAAGGCTGCGGGGTCCTCTGTGGAAGAAAGGTAAACACGGGGTCTCCCGGGGTCCTGCAGTCCCTGCAAAGGGGCTAGGCTCAGGGTCCGGGTGTCCTTTTGTTCAGTGGAGTACAACCACCACAGTGTTGTACTGGCTTCAGGCGTAGGACGCCGTGATCCCACAACTCCGCACATCTCTCGGTGCTCCCCACGTCGGTGTGGTCGCCAGCTGTCAGTAAACACTAGCACAGAATTACTGACCACACTCCCTGTGCTGGACTTTTCATCCCTGTGACTCCCTTGTTTTGTATTGGAAGTTTGTGCCTCTTAATCCCTTTATCTTCTTCACCCGTCCCCACTCACCTCTGCTCTGCTCACCAGATGGTTCTCTGTACCTAAGTCTGGTTTTTTGTTTGTCTCACACATGTGAGTAAAATCATATGGTATATGTCATTCTCTGTCTGACTTATTTCACTTAACATCATAAATATATAAAGAACTTACACAAGTTAACACCAGAAAAACAAATAATCTGATTAAAAATGGGCAAAAGACCTAAACAGACCTTTTTCCAAAGAAGACATACAGATGGCCAACAGACACATGGAAAGATGCCCAAGTGTTGGCGAGGATGTGCAGAAAGGGGAACCCTCTTACACTGTTGGTGGGAATGCAAGCTGGTGCAGCCACTCTGGAAACTGTATGGAGGTTCCTCAAAAACTTAAAAATAGAGCTACCCAGGACCCAGCAATTGCACTACTGGGTATTTACCCAAACAAAATGAAAACACTAAAGCACTAATTTGGAAAGGTACATGCACCCCTATGTTTATTGCCATTATAGCGAGATGCTGCCCGTCCCTGGGTGAGAGCTGTGGAAGGTCCTAACTACCCCAGAGACGGCGGGAATAAGCATCTGACAGTCAACAAACCCTCTAAACAAGTGGGCCACGTGGGAGAAGGTTATCAGCTCGGCTTGGAAAATAAAGGACCCTTGCTGGCTGGGACTTAGCCCCTGAAAATGAACACTGCACCTTTTAAGAAGAAAACGCATCTGCCTAAATGTGGCTCACGTGTGTGCCCACAGAGCTGCCACGGTGCTCTTCTGAAACAGTTTCCTCTCCACCAAGAACAGCCTCTCTCCTGGAGTCCTTCCAAGACCTACTTGTTTTTTCCCTAATAAGGATAATTATCTCCAAAATATCAAAATGATGAAGTGGTCATGAGCGGTACCGAGCTGACCATCACACGGTTTGCATAAAGCGGCTTGTGTGCCTGGAGACTCTGGTTTTTATTTAAGGTATGGGCGAGGAGGGGCATCTCTGCCAGGACAGCCTAATAATCCTGCTCCCACTCGGCCAGGGGCCGGCTTTCCTGCTCTGGGGACGCCTCCTCACCACGAGCTCCCGGACACCCGGACCGCACTCCTGACAGACCAGCCAGTGAGACGCCCCTTGCGTTTCTCAGTTGGACGAGCAGCTGCTCCCACAAGCCACCACCATCCCCGTCCTCAAATCAAGAGCCCGGTCTGGTGTTTGATGCGCTGGGTCCACCATGAAAAGAGCTTCCTAGCGAGCACGTCACTGCTAGGAAGGAACAGGAGAACTGCCTCTTGTCCCAGCACCTTTTACTAAGAGACAGCAAAGCTAGACTGGACGTTCGTAAATGGACTGGGTTTCATATCGTATGTGTAAAAACCACCCACAGCTCGATTTCTGGTTCTTTATCAAAAAGAAACCATTAAGAGTCTTGGACCCTTAGAGCCAAAGAACAGATTGTCTGATATTCGTGCAACATGATTAAGACCAGCTAAAACCAGCAAACATTCGCTGAGGGCTCTCCATGCACCAGACGCCTGCTAGATTCATTGTTTCCTGTGAAGAAAAATCTCGTCCACCCACTGATAAGGCCTGACTTCAGAGGCAAGAGATTACAGCAGATGATGGAGGGGGAGAACTCCTCTGGTCTGAGAACATCAGGGAGCATGCAATCCAGCTGTTCACTGAGCTCCTTCCAAGGGTAAGACATCACGTATACAAAAGGTGCTTAACTAGGAATCCGCATGGGTGCTTGCAGTTGCTCCTTTGTGATCTCTGTCTCCCTCTCTCCCCATCCCCAGATGCAGGAAGGAGCCTGATCCGTGAGACGCACACACACTGACCACAGAGAGAAACAGGGTGGGACAAAAATCAAAAAAATAAAAAATCACAGGCTCCTTGAACCTGCATCAGCAGGAAGTCACTGGAGAGACCCGTGGCCAGGAGACGGCCCCGCACGGGAACGTCTCAGAAGCAGCAAAGTCGCAGAAGCAGAGTCGTCTTCAGGTAGGAAAGCAGCCTTCGTCCCGCCCCTCCTCTTCCTCTGTCTTAGCTACTTTCATTCCCAGTGTTGCTCAACAGATTGGGACAGGTCTGGGTGATATTCTAGTCGTTTCTACCTTCGTCCATAAACATCTTTACTCAGAACTGAAAACCCTCTTTCCCGATACTAGTGCAAATAAAGCAAGAACCCACTTTTCTAGTGGAATTTATCCGGACTTGGTATAAGACCAAGACCAAACATGTGCTCTGAACTAAGGACATTAGAGAATGGTTTTCACAGTGTCTGAGGCATTGGCTAAACACACACAATCTGGAAATATTTAAAAGAAAAAAAAAGAACCAATTTTCTTTTAAATATCTGGAGATATTTAAAAGAAAAAAAAAAAAGAGAACCAAAATGAAATAAAATAGCGACTAGCTTTGAAGCATCTTACAGATGCCGTCAAATTCACCCCATGATGTCAGAGCTGTGTCTCTAAACTCCTTGATTTCATGAGATGAGCCAAACTGCGGGACGCTCGCCTGCCAGGCGGGCCGGGCCACCTCACTCACCGCCGCCACTCTTAATCCCACGTACATTCCTGGAGGGACTCGGAGTCCAACAAAGGCTTTAGGTTTAACTACTAAGATCACCATCATTTTTGGTGTATCATAAACACTTTTGTGCTTCTTGATGAAAGATAACATCCATAAAACATTTTCTGTGAACGTATTTTTAAATTATAAGATTAAACTCACTGCCTCTGTTTAATTTGAAATACTTCTTTGTAATAAAACTCACTTGATACAAAGACTGAGCTCATGTTTTATTAAAACCTAAACTTCAGCTTCTTGAACTGTTGATTCTATTCAAAAGGAATGCCAGAAAATGACATTTGAATTATTGCTTTCTTTTAGGGAAAAGAATGAAAGGATCCTTTGGTTTAGAAGTTCTGACTTCAGGGGACATTGTTTGCTTCTCTGGGTCTTAGACTTGGCACTCGAGCGTTGCTGGCCATGGGTGCCGCCGACCTGCACGTGCCCTGGGTGTGCTCCCTGGGGCCCTCGCACGTCTGCTGACCGCAGGCCCCTGGGGAGGAGGTCCCTGGTCGACGGCTCTGAGGCCACCGCCCTCCCCACCGGGAACAGAGCTGGAGAAATTCTTTCTCGTTCTAAACCTGCAAGAAAGCTCAGAGCGGGGGTAGATGTTTCCACTCACCTTGGAGCTGGCGGCCCTTGTACAAATCCCTTGTTTTGGTTGGGTGAGCCCTGGCTGTGTTATCGCATTTCGGCTGTTCGTACCTGTGAGGAGGGGAAGAAAGGGAAAACGGGTTTGACACTCGGAAGAGGATGCTTTCTTCCGTTGCTCAGGTGCTCAAGCAAGCGCACCCGCCCTCGGCCAGCAGCACATGTGTGGCATTGACTTCTCCCGACTGAGGACCGTTTCCGACCTCTGTGACCATTTACTGTAATAAGCTTATTTTTCACAGTCAGTAGGAAGGAGCACACCGCACAGGGCTCTGCCTTGGCATCCAGTTTCTGAAACAAATCTTCACAGGGGCTGCCGAACACCCCACCTCCGCACCTCTACCTGTTCCAGGACTCGACACGGTTCAGAGGGGAGGGGCCGGGGGAGAGGAGGCCTGGGGTGCGGCCCAGGAAAGAAGGCAAAGTCTCAGAAGTTTAGATTTATGTATTACTGAAAGACCAGCTAAATCTTAAACTGATTCATGAAAGCTACAAAAGGTTGTCCCTGTATTAAGGGGAAGGAAAGGGAAGGGGAGGGGAGGGGAGGGAAGAGAGTGAGAGAGGGTGCTACGTGGCGCCCCATGTCCAGTGAACAGAAACTGCGGAGAAGGCCTGACAGGTGGGTCCTGACATGGGGGCAGGAGGTGTGGGTGCTGCGGACGCCCCCCTCATGAGAGCAGCTCCGTGGTGATTCTGGAGCGAATGGGACCCAGGGCCCCTCTCCCTTACGGGCTTCCCATGCAGGCCCAGGGCAACAGCGGGTGCTCTTGGGTGGCTCTTCGGAAACGCCTGTGGTCTGGGCACTCGGTACCACAGACGGGGAGAGCCGGGCCACGTAGAGAACCGCCCCCGTCCAGTGGGGACACTGACGGAGAGAACCCGCCGCCCCCAGCTCCCCATGTAGTCTGACAGGTGGACAGTGTGAGCCAGCGGGCAGGGCTGCAGGTGGAATGATCTGGACTGAAGGCCTGCTGATTTCCAGGATGTGAACAGGTTCATTGGCTCCTCCCCACCCACTCTGCCCCATCTTCCTTTCTCACTCCCCAAGAAAGGGCTGGGAGCTCATATTTACTTCATAGGGATCAGTTCAGATTCTTATTTTTCCTTACTCTTTGTTTTCCCATCACGGGAAATAAAGGAGAATGAAATGTCTCCCCGAGGGACACACTGTGAGTGTCCTTGCCCTGGTGGCCCGTCCTGGCGGGGCTGGCCGGCTGCGGCTGAAACGGAGCCAGGGGCCCCGCGCCCCTCTGGCCCCCCACCCGGAATAGCCTCTTGGATGCCAGAGAACGTAACACCCACTCCCGCAAACCTAATATGTCTTTTTGAAATGCTGTTTTTGAAATTAAAGAGTCCCTGACACACTCCAGCAAATAGCTAAGCTGTCACGTTTTAACCAGTAGCCATTAGCTCATATTCTTTTGAAATGCAGTGGGGTTCAGTACAGACGGCAGAGGGAACCACAGTCATGAGGCTGTAAGGGGTGAGGGGACCCACGCCTCCCTGACCAGGGCGGCTCCTGTTCCCGCAGGGATATTGATGAGAGCTGAGCATTCGCCACGAGAAAATGAGCAAAAGCAGCACGCTCACGGAGGGTCGCTCGTGTCCAGGGACACATGCTAAACCTGGAGAACGCTCACAGTTTCGGGCTCTGGGCCAGCGTCTGTGGGGTTGAAACAGGTCCGACTGGCACCTACGTTAGCAGTGGTGTCTTCACAGCGGAAGGCCCGCGAAACGTGAGCTGTAAAAAGATAAGCAGGTGCCCCAGCTCCTGATGGATGACGTGGAAACCCAAGCTCCCGGCCATTCTTGGGGACGTCCCGTTTGCAGGAGTATCAGAGTGCACCTCGGGGACGGCCGCGGGCTACTCTGTTGGGTTCGAAGCTGAACTAGTAACAGGAACTCTGTGCGGAGCCTCCAAAATGCTAAAAGTCAGCACCAGCATCCTTCACCTGGGTGATAAGAGGCCATATCGTTCTAAACCCCCATTCTGAATCTTTAACTTTGCAGCAGACTGGAAGCTAGCCACACTGGTCGTTCTGGTTCTGTTCCAAACTTAACCTGGAGATGCCTTAAGAATCCCAGCACTATGCTGACATGAAAAATGTACATTTAAATGACAGTATTCTGCCTCTTTTAAAGAATACTGGGAAATGCCTTAACTTGCAGAAATGGCAATCTCAAGAAATAGAACTAATGCCTTTGAAGTCTCAAATAAGAGAAATCCAAATTTAGTGTTGACATCCATCACATTCTTTTCAATAGTGTTTAACTTATTTGTATGAAAACAGTGAACACCCCATGACTATCTGCTTGCCCATCAGATGCCAGGCTTTCTGCCAGGGAGAAATGTGACGTCACGCTCACATGGCCACGTGCACTCGACCCCTGAGAGAGGCGGTCTGTGGAGTCAGGGGACGGGGCAGCCCCGAGGCGAGGTAAGAACAGCCTGAAGCCGGCAGCAGGTGGTGAGCCCTTCATTGGCCATCGAGACGGTGAAAGAGGAATCTCTCCGTTCTGGGAGCAAATGCAGTAGCTAGCAACCAGCTTGCTCCATGCTTAGCCTGACAGCCCGTTCCAGCTCTCCCCACAACCCAGCAGCAGCCGGGCTGGAACCTGCCCCTCTCCTCCCAGATCCTATTGTGCCAGGCACGGCAGGGGCTCGTCCAGGTATCTGGGCCCCAGCTCACAGGCAGTCTGTACACCATGGCCAAGATGTTAATTTTGACACCAAAAAGCAGGAGGACCAGGATGCAGTTCTGCCCCTGGCCCAACTCATGTTTCTACCCAGGTGATTATCCCAACTAGAGACTGTTAGGAGGAAGCTGCTGTATACCTGGGCTGGCAAACAGCATACGTTTATTGTCCTCAGCACAGCCTACAACAAAATCCATGCATTTAAATTATCTTGCTTGGTGACATGAGGAAAAGGGAGCTGGCTTATAATGACAATGCATTTTATATTTATGGCTTCTGTCTTGGATTTTTATATTATTCTTCCCCATCGACACATATAAATAGGATAATTGAGGGAGAAAACCTGAATCGTCTACCCAAATATAAAGCAAAACTATAAAGTATCTCCCTAGAACTGCTTATTTCAGGAAATCATAAGAAAGTAGCATGAATACAACAGAGGGTATTTAGGCAGGAGTGCGGAGGACTTCCCGCGACTGTTCTGGCCGGTCACAGAGAACCAGCGGTAGGAGTGGGTGGGTGAAGCTGACCAGCAGCTTACCAGACAGCCCTTAATGTTGATAATTTTGACTGATTTCCCAACATCCATGTCTCCCTAGAGATCAATTTAAACTAATTCCATTTTTCTTGCCAGTGATGGGTTTAGTCATGGTCATATGATCCGATTCTGGCCAATAATCCATGCATTAAATTTGCCAGGGGGCTTTTAGGGAAGGTTGTTTGGCTTCCTAAGAAAGAGAGAGGTGGGTGCTGTATCCTCTGAGCACTGTGGTGTCTAGATGAGATGCCCAGATCTCTGCAGCCATCCTGTGACCACGAGAAGAGTCTGTCCAAGGGCAAACACAACTGTGTCCTCAAGTGACATCACCAAATCACAGTGTCAACTGAAATGGAGTTTTCTCCATCTCTGTAATTCTCACCTGAGGTAATAGAGTCCCTTGTTTATGCCTCCTTGTCAGATTCACCACTATTACAAACGAAAAACTTCCTAATTGATACACCCTACCTTTGGGCCAAAACAACTGGATTCTGGCTCAGGGCCCTCCACTGTGTGGGGCAGTGCTCACTCCCTCTGTCTGGACTGTGCTCCCACAGACATCGTCAGATTGCCCCCCAGCATCTTCAGGACTTGACTCCAACATGCTTTCCAGGGAGTGCCCCTGGCCATTCAATTCAAGTTGACCACCCCCCCCCCCCGCCCCAGCATTCCCTCTCCTATTTCTGGTTTATTTCTGGTTTATTTTCCTCAGAACACTTGTCATTCACCAGCATATTTACTTATATCTGGTGCATCTATTTATGTGCTTTACCTATAGTCTGTTTCCTTCCATTGGAACATAAGCCCTATGGAAGCATGGATTTTTGTCCATTTTGTTTCCTGCACATCCCCCACCCCCAGAACAGTGTGCGCAACAGTGAGGGCACTGGGGTGGTGGCCCTGTCCCAGGCCTGGTGCCAAATGATGGCCACAATGGCCCTCCCTCCATCAGCAGTAGGCCTGGTCTGGGGGTGATAGTCTGACCAATTCAAGGGAGGGGAGGCCCCCTGAGGGTCTGTGGGGAGGGCTGTCCTCGCTGTCAGAAAGAAGCACCAACTATGTTGGATGATGCTTCTAGAAACCCGGTCAGGGATAAGTCACAAAGCAAGCCAGTAAGTCAAAGATGGCAGAGCAGGGAGAATTAAAAAAATGGCTTATTGAAGTATACCCTTGAGCTGCTGAGATAGTCCGAACTTCCCTTCACCTTTGAGGTGTGTGAGTTGTTAAGACTTGAGGGGAGAGAACGTCCCTGAGAGAGGAGACCTGCTCTGTTGGTCACTGCTCTTTCCTCAGTCCCTAGAATAGTTATGGGCTATTGCTGACCATCAGCATTCGGGATGGAAGGAAGGAAGAAGGAAGGAAGGAAGGAAGGAAGGAAGGAAGGAAGGAAGGAAGGAAGGAAGGAAGGAAGGAAGGAAGGA
>NC_058410.1:1465259-1480113 GCF_002201575.2 Neomonachus schauinslandi
GAAGGAAGGAAGGAAGAAAGGAAGGAAGGAAGAAGGAAGAAAGGCAGGAGGAAGGAAGGAGGAAAGGAAGGAAGGAAGAAGGGAAGGAAGGAAGAAGGGAAGGAAGGAAGGAAGAAAGGCAGGAAGGAAGGAAGAAGGAAGGAAGGAGGAAGGAAGGAAGGAAGGAAGGAAGGAAGGAAGGAAGGAAGGAAGGAGGAAGGAAGGAAGGAAGAAGGAAGGAGGGAGGAAGAAGGAAGGAGGAAGGAAGGAAGGAAGGAAGGAAGGAAGGAAGGAAGGAGGAAGGAAGGAAGGAAGGGAGGAAGGAAGGAAGGAAGAAGGAAGGAAGGAAGGAAGGAGGAAGGAAGGAAGGAAGGGAGGAAGGAAGGAAGAAGCAAGGAAGGAAGGAAGGAAGGAAGGAAGGAAGAAGGAAGGAGGAAGGAAGGAAGGAAGAAGGAAGGAAGAAAGGCAGGAAGGAAGGAAGGAAGGAAGAAGCAAGGAAGGAAGGAAGAAAGGCAGGAAGGAAGGAAGGAGGAAGGAAGGAAGGAAGTAGGAAGGAAGGAAGGAAGAAGGAAGGAAGGAAGGAAGCGTTGGCGAATGATGGATGGATGGATGGATGGAGTGTCTCCTCCTTGAAATGTCTCATGGTCACACTTGAAAAATTGGGGAAATAATTCAGAAAGTGTCAAAATGCCTGTGCCCAGGTGCTAGAGATGAAACCAGTAGCTAAATTTGATAACTTTTGAGAGATAATATTTTTGTACATTTGTAAATTACTTTATATAAATCTATGAACATCCAAAGATCAATTCATATAACAAAGAACTGCAAACACATCTTCACTCATGTTTTTACAAATTCTGTAAGTAGTTCGTGTGCTTCGGGTGTGATCATGCAACTGTTTGCTCAAACTCACACAAAACAGGACTGAACAGATTTTTGGATCTCAGACCCTGACAGCGATTGCTGCTCTCGCCTTAGCACACTGTCTTTATCTTTGTGCTACCGAAAGCCATTTCAGCCTGTGTGGTGCTTGGCTCCCTTTGCCAAAACCAGAAGCTCAAGGAAGCTGCAGGTGATGTGTGAGAGCCCGCCACACCGGATCCCCGAGCCGGCCTTCACAATCCCAGCCTGCAGGAATAATAACGACAGCAGCAAACGTGGTGTAAAGACCTCAGCCTGCAGGCTCCCCGCTGTCATTCACACAGGAGCCCCCGGCGGCCGCCAGAGACGGTCTCCTCCAGCTTCTGATGGGCCCCCCGTGCAGGGGAGTGCGCACACGGCCAGCACGGCCCAGCGGCCAGGCGAGGTGTGGGTGCCGGGCGTCCATATCAGCGGCACCCACAGGGGCCTGCCTTCCCTGTCTCCTCCGCCCCCGGCCCATGGGTGCGGCTTTACCTGGTGGATGTGCCGGGGATGGGGCGTCCAGTGTCCACCAGGACGCACCAACAGTAGCCGGTGGAGGGGTGACACTGCACGGGCTTGTAGAGGCCGCCGTGGGCGCACTCGGGGATCACCACATTGTCGCTCTTGGGCTGCCTGGCCTCTTCCAGGGCCGACTGCTGCTCCTGGTCGCACGAGGACGCTGGGGGAGGAAAGGCAGAGGTGTGAGCACGCAGCGCACAGGCAGTCCCACGCGGAGCCCCTGCGGGGAAGTGGGAAGGAGGGGGCAGGGGCTGGCCAGGCGGAGGGGCAGACAGCTCAGGAGGCAGGCAGGGCACGGCGGGCCCACATGCCCCTGCGGCCATTCCCGTTACAGGTTCTGGACGCACGACTGGACTGCATGAAAATGAGGACGACATCAGCCGCCATCCGGGTCTCAGTCTGGCTTGTAAGCGCTGAGTCCATTTGTGAGCATTTTCAAACACTCTTTTGCAATCAGTGCTGGACCTAGAGTCATTTTCTACTTCTTTCAATGTTGTCACCAACTTTTATTTAAGATGATGCTGAAGCAGAGGGAGTGAAAGCCTACGCGCCCGGCTTATTTCTGAGCACAGTGGAACCCCGCCTCAGCAGACGGTGAGCCCAGGGCCACACGTGGCGGGAACAGCCCCAGTGTGTAGGTAGCACAGTGAATCGTAGAAACGACAGTGGAAACACTTGCTGTTATTCTGACAGCATCTAACACTCATGTAACAAAACAGCTGCAAGAGTTTTCCATGCACGAGAACTGCCCCCATTCATTTCATGGGTTTTCTCATTTAGCCCCTTGGTAGGTGAGAAAACAGAGGAATGCACAAGTCATGTGGGGAAGGCCGCGCAGTTAGGGAGGGGCTGGCCCAGAACGCAGATCCAGCCCGTCGAACCCAGAAGCACACGGTCTGATTGCTCCGCCAGCCGGCGGCCCACTGCCTCTGGAAAGATGGAAGTCTCACGCCATCTGTGTAACACTGACTTAAATAAGCCATCTGCAAAACAGTACGGAGGTTCCTCAAAAAGTTAAATACAGAACTACCCGACCCAGCAATTGCACTTCCGGGTGTTTACCCAAAGGATATGAAAACACTAATTCAAGGACACCTGCACCCCGATGTTTATAGCAGTGTTATCAACAATAGCCAAACTATGGGGAGAGCCCAATGTCCACTGACTGATGAATGGTTAAAGAAGACGTGGTATATACACAATGGAATATTATTCAGCCATAAAAAAGAATGAAACCTTTTTGCTGCATTTGCGATGATGGGGATAGAGCTAGAGAGTATGATGCTAAATGAAAGAAGTCAGTCAGAGAAAGACAAATACCTTATGATCTCACTCACCTGTGGAATTTAAGAAACAAAACAAACGAACATGGGGGGGGAAGAGAGAGAGAAAAACCAAGAAGCAGACTCTTAACTATAGAGAACACACCAATGGTCACCAGAGGGGAGGGGGGGGGGGCATTGGGGGAAATAGGTGATGGGATGAAGGAGGGCACTTGTCGTGATGAACACCAGGTGACGTATGGAAGTGATGAATCCCTATATTGTATACCTGAAACTAATGTAACACTGTATGTTAACTAACTGGAATTTAAATTAAAATTTGGAGAAAAAGAAGAAAGTTCTAAAAGTAAGCGTATCTCATGGGGTATTCACACTCTAGCATCACAACAAAGTGAGTCCTATCTACTCAGTATTCCTCTGATGGTAATGAGTTTGAGTCAAACAAAGTAAAACATGGAGAATACTTTATCCTTCACTATAAAGTCATATGTGGTTTAAAATATAATTTAGAAATAATCCACATATTCCAAATGTTCCTCTTCTGGATCCTTCCAGCCTAAATACATGACAATAAACATTAACACCGGCAAATTAAATCACCCTTCTCATACATTTTAAAGAAAATGTGGGCATGTGTCTCAGGTTTGTCTTTGGAGTGGGGTTTCTCCAGGTGTGGCCTCTGGACCACTGAGCAGGAAGCAGGTCGAATGAGCATCCCGAGGCACGGCCACTTGCCCTCTGACCCCAGGGGGCTTGAGGTCAAAGCTAGTCACAGAGCTGCCATGTCTCGGAGGCGGGACTGGTCGGGCCTCCCAGTCACAGAGGAGCTGCCGAGAACCGAGCCCTGAGTTCACGGTCACGCACGCGGCTAACCACAGAGCGGCTCTCCACCCCAGGGCCCACACACCCAAGAGCACACCCGCCCTCACCCGGAGCTGTCCTGTGGCGTCTAGAAAGGACATTCTTTTGCTTTGACGTTTCTCCTTACAAAGGAAAATAAAATAGAATGAGGCACTGAGTGAATATATTTGATATAAAAATCTCTATAGCACTTTTCTGCTTAGGAAGTGACTTTCCATAAATTATGCTTTAGTCTGCTTAGGAACCAGCTAGCTACAATTTACAGGGATTTTATGACTGTAAATGTGACATCAGTCAGGTGGAAACCACTGAGAGGCTGGGAAAGAGCACGTTCCTTTGCCAGTGCCAGGAGGCTGGAGCCTGGAAGCAGGGCTGCACTCCAGCGGAGGACGAGCACCTGCTTCCAGCCCCGCCACAAGGTCGAGAGTTAGACGTGCAAAGCATGACCACAGACCGTGTTTCAGAAGTGTCAGCTATTATTTCCACTGCTCCCCCAATACTAAAAGAGTGTCTGACCTAGAACAGGCACTCAGTAAATTTCTTTTTAGATAATAAACCTGGTTATGATATTAATAGTTGGAAAACTATCCAGATTTTAGCTTCTCTAGCAGCTCCATGTACTACATGTGGGTAATCATACATGGAATTTTGTGATTAGTCCCTTACTGACATTACGAATGCTATTAGATTTTTTTAAACCATATATATTTCTGTATATGTACTAGAAAAACACAGAAATGTTGCCCCTTAGATCCTCCTCCGTGTTCCTACTCGAAAAGTGTGCTCCCTCCCATGGCCTCCTAGACTGAACACAGCCTCCTGAAAACGCGGATGAGTGAGACTGAAGCTTAATTAATCACCATACCTGTCCAGATCCACATTTTGTAGGATAATCACAGAACCCATGAATCATCCAAATGTCACAGTAGGTGCCAAAATCATTTTCATGGATAAGAGAGAGAAGGAAGAAATTGGCCCTTGGGCGCTCAGCCCAGCTCGCGTTCCTAGCGGTGCATGCTCTGGTCGCGGTACAGAAAGCCTGGTATGGAGAGCCGTCCCAGCGGCCAGGGCTCCAGCCTGGTACCGGACAGCCGGTGCGCCCTGAGGCTGGTCTGCAGGGTCCTGCGCTGGGTCCAGCCGTGCCCACTCAGGCGCTGTCTGCCTGGCATGTGAGTATCGAGGAGGCTGGTGTGTGGTCTCTGGGGCAGTCCAGACCACGGAACCCACTCCGGAACCCTGGGGAGCAGCTGTCTGAGCTGCCCTGCACTCTGCGAGGCCTCCAAGTATTTCCAATAAATTCCCTGTAGCTTTAGTTACCCAGAATCAGATTCTTTTATCTGTAAGTTAAGAACTTAAACAACAAAGTTTTGATCCTTGAACAGTCCGAACTTAGGGCTGGCATTTGGTTTCGATTTCTGAAGTAACACTAATGATCAGTGTGTCCGACACACACTGGTGGAAGACCCTCTCTGTGCCAGGCACTGTTCCAGGTGCTGGCGAGACAGCCCATGCAGGCGACCTCTAAATACACAAAAACAATTCGTGGCCACTCCATGTCTTATAACACCATCACCTGATTCTTTTAAAATTTTAATTTATTCCTTTTGAGTTCTGTCCTATTCTGTATACTCTAGATTTTGCTCATCAAATATGTAGATACCTAAATAAAATCCAACCATGCGTTACATGGTTATCGTAAAGAAGCTTTCAATCTGACTCCAATTTGGAAATTGTCAAGAAGAAAATGACGGTGCTTTGATTTCTTGCTGCGTTGTCTAGTAAGTCACCAACGGTCATGAGAAGTCACCAAGGAAAGCAGAGTTGAGCCACATCCCAGAGGCAGCTAGGTGTTGCTTAGGTGTTGCTTTTCAGAAACCTGCAGAGTAGTTAGCCCAAGACTAGACGGACTTACGTCCTCGGGAGAATCAGCCAGTGCTGAGGACTGCTTTTCTAGCTGGCACCCCCGGGAAAATGCACCACTCATTACAGCATCCGCCTGGTTCCTTTTCGGGAATTTTATTAATGAACAGAATTTATGGTGTGATTATCTGGGCACAAAATACTTTTCATGCTCCATCCAAGGACATACTGTACCTATAGAAATGGTTCGGGGAAATTCTTGAAATGTCCCTTTTGAGTATTTCACTTCATGTTTGCAGATTCGTATAAGCAAAATAAGACTGATTAAATCAACAATCTCTTAAAATTTGCCAAGAATGTAAAATACAGAAGATAGTACAGCTGAGTCAGAAGGAAGTCTGTGCTTGTTTGCATAAACATCTTGGTTGGTCAGAAACGTTAACTGAAGCCATTTTATTTGGTAAATCTGGCTCCACATGGGCAATTCAAACTTAGGGCAATGCAGTTATGGTTTCTGTCGGTGAAGGCCATAAGGGAGGAAGAAGATCTTCTTTAGACAAACTACTGATGACCCTTGGGAACAGAGGCGGAACAGAAGCATGATTTCTGCATTGGACAGTGGCCTTCCCCACCAAGATGGCCCCAGCCCCAGGGAATCTGACCACTGGTTCTACACCAGCTCACATTGGGGCCACAGGAAGACGGCACAATCACCCCTTGTGCCATGAGGGACATCAAGCACTTACAAATGGAGGTAAATGGGGAGCAAAGCAGCGTAAGTAATATTTTACCACAATTCCGGAAGCTTTCAATCACTGAGACACACAGGAGAACAGCTTCAAAAGGGACCCAAAGAGACAGGTCTTGAGGAAGGTCCAGAAACATGTTGATAAGACCCCACAAAGCATTAGAAGAGGACACAGGGAAGAGGGGCCTTTTCTGAGAGAACAGAGCAGTGAGGATGGAAAAAAGGAAACTCAGAAGGAGAGCCTGGCCCGAGGAATGTGGTGACCAGGCGAACGCCCTAAAACATGACATGGAGGTGACAATGTCTGCAGCCGGCCGGATCCATCAGGTTACAGAGGCCACCAAAGTTGGGGTTTTAAAATAATGGTATTATTAGAAGTTAGATTTAATCCATTCCAAGGAATGTCCATCAATGGACAAAAACAAAGTTTGGGATTCTGGAAAATAACTCAGCAAGAAAATAAAATAATTAACGCATACAAAATTCAAAGTATAATATCCAGTTTAATACAATACACACAAATATTTCAGTTTTCTTTCCTATTCAGCAGGGCTTTATTGCTATAATTTTCTCTTACACTAAATGTTGAAGAGTTAATGTATAAAGGAAGACAGATTGAAAAAAAAAAAAAAAAAACGAATAGAAGGAATTTTAATGTGAGGTCATAGAAAGGGCCAAGGAAGGTATGATGTGTCAGAAGTCACTGAATCTGTCCAAGAGAAACTGCCCAAAGAGAGTCCCCATTTGGGAAATATGCCACGGGAAGAAGAAAAGTTGAGATGTTATTTAGAACTGATGATTGGGTTGAATGGATACTTTTCTAATTAAAGAGGTGGGGAAAAGAGCCTTGGGGATAAGTGAGGTTCCCGTTCCTGCAGAATTAGAAAGGGAGTAGAAGCTTCCCAGTGCAGCTGTGGGCGGATGGGGACAGGACAGGAGGGCGGTTCTGAGCCCTGCAGTGTCATCAGGGAAAAGGTCAGGTTTTGGAGTCGGAGTCAGGCTCCCAGCATTTCTGGGTCCCACAGTCTCTCGTCTGACCAATTTCAGCAAAAATCGAATCCCACGTCCTCATTTACGCCCATCCTGACTGTCTCCCAGGATGACTGTGACTGAGCGCGGTGATGCATACAAAGTGATAGGTTCCATATGAACTTAAAGTGTTACCAATATCGAGTGCAAGATTTACATAACGCACAAGGCATAGAGACACAAAGATTAAGAACAAGACTCGTAGCCCAAAAGGAAATTTAGATGCATTCAATATCATGCATGTAGATATTTTTAAAATCACATACACCAGCATCAGAATGGTGAAATACTAGATATTTCTATAATTCGTGGATTCATCAACGCCCACGTTCACATGACATTATCCTACTAATGACCTGGTGCACCCAGTAATGATATATAAAGAAGCCTCAAGTTATAGATAGGTATTTCTGCTACATGTTCTGCACTTTCTGTCTGGTCATAGAGGAAACTCCTCAGCTCTCAACATTACACACACAATTTATCATGCTGCCAAATCCCAACATTCTCTACAGAAGAGCAGCCTTCCATTCAGTTTATCAGATCTGTTCTCATCCAGGCCCCTGGTTTTCAGCAATCTAGATGGTTCTGCTCTTGCAATAACTTCATCGGCTGCCTCGCTGATCCTGTGAGCACGTGTGGGAAGGCGTTAACTCTTCAACACAACTGCAATGATTGCATTGAACTTCTTCCCTAGCTCACCCCACTTACTGCCGTATGGTTCTGAGCAGTCGTGCTCTCTCTGGCTCTTCGAGCTTGCTATGTGTGTGGCTCAGACACATGACCTGCTGGGCCACACACTCCGTTCTGAGCAGACTCCTGAGAGGTAATTAGCACTTTGGAGATAGTCTGCCTCAATAGTTTTCCATTAAAATATTAAACTAGAAACATGAGTACAATCCTAATTTGTTTCTACAAATTTTAATTTCTACAATCATATAACAACTCTGTATTTTTAGAAAACTACCTCTGTAAATTCGGTTGGATTGAAAAAATTAGTTAATTTCAAAAATTATTTTATTTCCCAAACTAGCAATAGATTTTGGTGATTTAAAATGTGTCTGACAGTGTGTTCAAATAATCTGACAACCAAAGGCAAATTAGATTATAACAAACAGCTGCAGGACATTTATGAACTTAAAGGGAGAAAAAAACCTCTTAATTGATGATCTCACTAACTGTATACTACTTGATTTTAGTATGATGATGCCCAAAGCATTTTTAAAGAAATCACATCCATTCTAAAAACAAAACAAAACAAACAAACAAAAAAAACAAAAAAGAGACCTTTGGGTTTGGCTACATTTCAAGAATATGCAGGCTGCATATGTCAAGTTCTTTTGCCTAGCTCACCTCCTAAGAGTTTCACATTAATATTTAGGGTTCCATTGTTCACTTTCTAACAGGCACAGAATCCTGAAAAGCTCCTTAAAAAGCTAAGATACTTGAAACTATGTCTTTGCCCGTCCGCAAGTCCACCACCATAGACACGGAATTCTGACACTTGCAGCTCATCACGAGATTCTAGTTACTTCTTCTTGACTCTGTTTCCCCCTTGTTCCGTTCTTAGTTATCTGTACACTTTGCAGGGACTCCACTCCTGGTCCCAAATCCTCCACAACGGAGTTGCTATTGTTTGTGTTGCTGGGGAGAGTGCTGCCCAGCTGTTGGCTGGTTGGTTGGTTGGTACTGTTGTTTTTTGTTAAGGGATGCTGTGCCCCTCTATCCATACAATAATCTGCTCTCGGAACATTTTGTTCTCTAAGATATACCTTGTTATTAAAGAATTCCATAAAATTGTTATTTAATAGTAACCAATACCCTTAGAGTTCTTCAGAAGCTATTTGCAGGTATTGAAAGTGTGCCTATCCATTACCCTAATCATTCTTGCTCATTGTATTTACATTAACTCATATCTAAATTATACTGACAGATTCTATATTCTATTTACTCTCATCTAATTTATTTCTATAAATGAAGAGGCAATTCAGCAAATTTAAGATTCAAAGTCAGCACTGTTACTTAAATCTCTGGTAATCCTTCCGAAAATATGGCAGGCTGCGTAACATGAAATGGAGAAGATTAAACAAGATAAGGAGAAACACAGAGTCAAGACTCCATTTAGTCTGATCTGGCCTACAGCTTTAGGGAAGTCATGGGAATTACAGGAATCATTTGCCAAATGGTATCATACCAGTGTAACTCCTCATAAGATGGTCAGGGGAGCTAATGGAATAATACATGAGTGTATTTAGAAAGAAGGATAAGGTGTCTTGCAAAATTGAAGGGACTATTTAAAATACTAGAAATAATACTCAGTAACTCTTTCAGATATTTTAATAACATTATGTCCTACATTAAAATGTTTTCAGTTATAGTAATACTATCCATTTTTAGGCAAAGAAAATTTAGGTGTTCACTTTTATTAAGGTGAACCACTTTGTCAATTAAATGGCAAAACTCCCAGAAAACTGGTATTAGAAGAAAACCTTCTCTATCTGCTAAAAAGCATATATTTTAAAAACCCACAGCTAACATCAGATTTAATGATAAAAGACTGAACGTTTTCATTCTAAGATTGGAAATAGTCTCACCACTTCTATTTGTCATTACACTGGGTACCCTAGGCAAGGCATTAAAGGTAAGAAATAGAAACACAGAAAGATTGGAAATAAAAATGTAGAACCTTCTTTAATCACATGAGATAGAATTATGCATGTAAGAAGGATCTAAAACCTCTACAAAGAAAAAAACTGCTAGATTTAATAAGTGAATATAGTGAAGTCTCAATGTATAATGTCAATATACAAAATCACCTGTCATGCTATGTAGTAGCAATGAATAACTGGAAGATAAAATTTTTAAATGGCATTTCCAATAACATCAAAAACATGAAATAAATTTATGAAAAGATGTGCAAGACATCGAA
The DNA here is from genome assembly GCF_002201575.2 of Neomonachus schauinslandi. Taxonomy (NCBI): domain Eukaryota; kingdom Metazoa; phylum Chordata; class Mammalia; order Carnivora; family Phocidae; genus Neomonachus; species Neomonachus schauinslandi. The sequence goes on from NC_058410.1 coordinate 1,475,371, forward strand.
AAAGCGCTGATGAGGAAAATGAAAGGAAGCCAACACAAATGGAAAGAGATGTACCATGTTCATGGGTCAGAAGACTCAGTGATCTTATCATGTTCATTCTTCCCAAATTGCTCTGTGGTTTCAACATAATTTCTATCAAAGTCCTAGGAAGCTCTGGGCCCCTGGGTGGCTCAGTCAGTTAAGCATCTGCCTTCAGCTCACATCATGATCCCAGGGTCCTGGGATCAAGTCCCAAGGAGCCTGCTTCTCCCTCTGCCTCTGCCTCTCTGTTTCTCATGAACAAATAAATAAAATATTCTTTAAAAAAAGAAACAAGGGGATACATAGTACATTATGCTATTTATATGAAACTCTAGCCCAGGTAAAAGTAACACAGAATAATGGAATAATGGAATTCAAAACAGGAGTTACCTCTGAGAAGGCACTGACCCAGAAAGGCCTGAGGGAGCTTGCCCATGTGATGGAGACCATCTTGGTCTTGATGGAGTATGAGTTACATGGGCATTCCCACTTGTAAAAGCTCATCTCACCGAACACATCTCACTGGTCTGTGCATCTCACTATATATAATTTCCTCAATAAACAAAACAATACTTAAGTGAGTTTTTAAGTAAAAAAAAAAATTTAAATGAGTTTTTAAGTAAAAAAATGTTTTTAAAATAAGAATAAAATAGGAATTCTAAGATATGAGAAAATATTGGTCACAATTTAAATGGCAGCATGTTCTTCCTTTTTTTGGTCTGTCTTATGATGGATAGTGGCTTGAATCAGTGATGTAGAAAATACATGTGGGGCGCCTGGGTGTCTCAGTTGGTTAAGCGACTGCCTTCGGCTCAGGTCATGATCCTGGAGTCCCGGGATCGAGTCCTGCATCGGGCTCCCTGCTCGGCAGGGAGTCTGCTTCTCCCTCTGACCCTCCTCCCCTCATGCTCTCTGTCTCTCATTCTCTCTGTCTCAAATAAATAAATAAAATCTTAAAAAAAAAAAAAGAAAATACATGTGAAAGCCCACAGCCAGTCCCCAGGAAGTGGTGCTTAATGAGTGTTTAGTCTTTTCCTTCTTCTTCCAGTAGGACTTGGTGTCCCATTATCTATACATGCTACAAAACAAAGAACTCTTAGCATGAAATATGGCATAAAGAACAGGACGTGAGCATCTATAGGCTGAGAGGGACTCTAGACCTGTAGTGTTAACTTTGTCCATAATAACTCTTGGGCCTCCAAGTACTGACTTACTTGGTTAAAGAGAGTTTCCATTAAAAGCATGAATAAGACCAGCAGAAACTCTGTTGGGTCTCATGTCCAAAGGACCCTGATTAACTTTGGTGTGAATCTGTTCTGTAAGAGCCCCCAAGTTAGAAGCAATTTTCCTGTCTGGTCCGATGTGTCACATAAACAACCCCTGCATCGACCCCTCCTCCTCATTTCCCCCATATGGTCCTCGGTGTCGTCTTTAAGTGTCCTCTGCTGGCCCGCAATCTCATTATTATTGGTTGGCCCAACTCCCAAGTGTTCACAGGCCTGCAGCACTGCTCTGACGTGCATGGACGTGCTTGTTTACCTCTGAAAGCTCTGCCAAGTCCCAGTTACCACTTCAACCACAGCCTGGGAGGCTGGGAAGGCATTGTTTCCTCAGCTGATTCCCACACTCATCCCTGATGGTGTCTCAGCTCCTCCAGGGTCTCCCACTCAGGATAATTGCACACTAACTTCAGGAATCAATAGATGGCCTTGCTGGCCCATCATTCCTCATTCCCTATCAGCAGAGTTTCTGCAGCTTTTCCACACTGGCAGGGAGCCTTCTACTCTGTGAACTACCTGGCTTGTGGGATGTCTGTAAGCATCAAGCAAGCTGGGGCTTGGCAGGTGTGTGTGTTTGGACCTGCTTTCCTAGCTCTTGCTCCAAGAAGAACATTCCCATTTTCCCACTCAAGCAAGGAGGATGAGACATGTGGAGCAGAGCCCAGCCAAGATCAGCAGGTGCATGAGAAACAAACACTGATCATTGATTGCCACAAACATCCTGGGGTTATTTGTCATGAACCAGTAGCTCTCTATACAACAGTCATTCCAGTGTAAGCTTCCAAAACCAGTATCTCCCATTTTTTTGCACCTCCTCCATATTCAGAATTCTCTCAAAAAATATCCCTAATTAAGATACCAAATATTTTACTCCAAGCATTTTGTCACATCCCCTTGTTAGTTCATGACCCTTGCTTTTAATGTGCACACAGTTAATGACATGCTCACTGAGCAGACCTGTGCTCAGCAAACACAGTACAGGAGGCACTGAGCTACACGTGACGATACGTGACCACAGAGGGAGGGTCCACGGCAGCAAGTGGACATGTAGGGCAGCAGAGACCTCACCTGGGGGGGCTCCTGGGCCAAGTTGAGGGACTTCCACAAGCATGGAAAGCCTTATAAGAATTTTAAAGACTGCTATGATCATATTTGTGCTTTAAGAACCCTGGTGGCAAGCTCTTCGATAGAGGACCAACTTATCTTACATTTCCTTACCTACAGGAGATAATGAGGCCTTACAGTCTGAGGCTACAAGATACATGTGGGGTGAAGTAGTAAACCCTGCAAATATTAGTAAGCCCAGATAAAAATACATAGATGATTTAGCACAAATGCAGTAAATGACTAAGGCCCAATTAAAGGTGTGTCTAGACCACTGTTCTTTGGAAGGCCAAGGATACCCCACTTTACCTCCTGAAGCACTCAGGTGTACATACACACTGATCCGGTCAGTACACTGGATCAGTGAGCCTCTCACCTCTGTTCTATTGTTTTAAAGTGTATATAAGTGCCACTGAGGCTCATAAAATGTAAGGTACTCTCCATAATACTGCATACACACTGCTTTGTGTGAATATATACGGTCTAACTTGTGGATATTGCAAGTTTCACTGCTACATAAAGGGAGGTCTGTGAAGTATTTTGAAGTTTAAAAAGGACTTCACATATACAAGTATTTCAGAGATAAAATAATAAGCAGTTTGTTCAGTAGAATCCCACTTATAAAAACCATGTGAATTTTGCACATGAGCAGAGACTGGAGATTGATAGTTGATAACATTTAGTGGATATGTAGGACTACGAATTTTTCATGTATTAACTTCCTTAGTTACATGTTAATTCTATGAGGCGGGATTATTGTCATCATTTTACAAATTCAGTGACTGAATCAGAGAAGATAAATCATTTTCCCAGTCTAGGTAACGAGTGGCTGAGTCTGGACTGGAACCAAGCCATCAGGACCCCAAAGTGCTGGTCTGGGGTGAGCTGAGTGATTTGCATTTCTGACAAGTTACCAGATAATGCTAAAACAGGCATATATTTTCATCTGTCACAGATGTATCAGAGTGGTTTCCATATTTTCTTAGAATTGAATCCCTGCTTTTTACTCATACTGTCTTCATCAGTCATGGAATTTTTGTGGTTTTCATTTTAACTATACAACACAGTTGATGAAAGAAGGCAAAAAATAAAAAAATAGAATAAAAAGAAATGCACCCTTACAATTTGATTTTCTAGAAATGGCAGATTGGGCCAAGGGAGACCTTGAAACTTACAGTACGAATGGAGTATAATTATCCACAGGTCCACTTTCAGGAAGATACCAAATGGGAGTCACAATGCTAAGGCTTTGCTCATGAGCAGCACGTATTTGTGACCAGTCATGCTATTTAATTCCAAAGGAAGGTTTTTCAGATTAGCTTTTAATCCAGGATCATTGCCTTAATATTTACAGACATTGCAGGCATGGAACTCAGATTCTGCGTATTCTCCTGGAATCCTAGTAATAACAGAATGAGGGATATATATTCCCATCATGTATTTTACCAACAAAACAAAGGAAGGTTCTGAAAAGATTTATGGCTTACTCAAGATGGCAAAGCTAGGAAAAGCTGAGTGGGAATCCATACTCAGGCTATGGCCCATAAACCCACGCACCAACCACGGTGCCCCCACCTCTCGCTGCCCTCTCTAGAAACGCCAACGGTAAACAGGCAATATGGGAAGCCCACAGCCAAACTCATGTTTCCAAAAAAATAAAGATTTGGATGCAATTCATGGATCCGGTTTCTTTGGAAAGAAAATAGTGACCACAGGTGTCCATCCCGATTATTTTTCCCATATTTATTTCCCATAGCAACAGACCCAGACTCGAATAACTGTAGATCTAGAAGTCATTCCCAATCTGAAACATGAGGCGAAGGCCCCTGAGAGAGGAGGAAAGCACAGCCCCCAGAAGCCACGACAAGGACAAGCTGCCTCAGCTGGCTCTCAGAGCCCCTTGATGCTGAACGATCCTCAATCACATCCCTTCCCATCTGACCTCTCTCTATCTTCCCTGTGTCCCCAGTGTCTTCGGAGGGTTCATCCACAGTAAAAGGCAACTTCAAAGTTTTCTTTTTCTTTTTTTTTTAAGATTTTATTTATTTATTTGACAGACAGACACAGCGAGAGAGGGAACACAAGCAGGGGGAGTGTGAGAGGGAGAAGCAGGCTTCCTGCAGAGCGGGTACTCACAGATACTCAAAGATAATCATGAGTACTCACAGATACTCCCAGATACTGATGAACACCCACACATATTCACAGATACTCATGGATACTCATGAACGCTCATACATGGTCATAGATACTCATGGGTCCTCACAGATACTCAAAGATAATCATGAGTGCTCACGGATGATCCCAGATACTGATGAACACTCACACATATTCACAG
>NC_058410.1:1480123-1515050 GCF_002201575.2 Neomonachus schauinslandi
TCACAGACACTCAGATAGTCATGAGTACTCACGGATGATCCCAGATATTGATGAACACTCACACATATTCACAGATACTCATGGATACTCAGAACGCTCATACCTGGTCATAGATACTCATGGGTACTCAGTTCAGAAACTGTTCTCGTTCCACCTTATAGGTGAGGATCCTCATAACTCGCCCAGGCCCCCTCAGCTCCACTCAAGCACTGCTGGCACACGGATCAGACCATTCTACCCAGAGCGCAGCCACCAGCAATAAGCACTGAAACCCCTCACGAGTTCCCCTCCTGGACACAGGTGCAGGGAAGTTCAGTGGCTTCCCGAGGCTATGCAATAAGTCATGGTGGAAGCAGGACACAAGCCAAGCTGTTAATCCCGAGGCGACGTACTTCCACTTTCTCGGGAGCCCAAAATGTGGTTGAAAAGACTGAGCCAGTGGAGTCAGCTGTGGTCTCCCAGAAGCTGGCCTCTCAGTCCTGGGCTCAGCTCACAGGACAGGCAGGGATCCACTCCATCCACAGTGCACTACCGTGTCATCGCGTCTGTGCCCTTGTCCAACTTTCTGTCCATGGCCTTGTTGCACAGTTGCACCTGACCCTAAGCTAGATCTGAGCACCATTCATGCCATGACAACCAGCTGATGACCGCCAGGGGTGGCTGGCGGCCATGCCAGGGCCAGCGGCAGGACAGCGATGCCTCCCACCCACAGGCAACCACTGGCAACCTCAGGGAGGCCAGGACACATGTATAAGGTCCTCTGCTCTGAGACTGGCTCCGTGAGAAATTCTGACATTCTTCAGTCACTTTTTTCTATTCACTGGACCCAAGAGAGCTAACGCAATTGAAACCAGAAGCATTTATGTAACTGGGGCAAGAGGGGAGAAAACTAAACGTCATGAAGTTTAAGTGCCAGCAAGCTCTTGAGGAGATGGAAACAGAGGCGCTCAGATCGAGTAAGACGCCCTAACTGGACTCTGGCCCCAAGATATTTTTTTAAACATGGACAGATTTGAAAGGGCAAATGGCCATTTCAACACAAGTATCTCCAAGGATACAGTGGCTGGAATCTCCTTTTCAGGGTTTCTTTGTTCTCAGAAACCTTTAGAAAGGGCCCTTCCGGCTCTGCACATAACGTGCATCCCCCTACTTGCTTTTGGAGAAGCATCTAAATGGCCTGAATGTAGACGTTCGGGGCGAGGAGCCAAGAATTCTCATTAGGGATGGAAGCTTACATGTGTGGGTCCAAGATGGGCCTCAGGCTGATGAGTCCCTTCTTTCACTTCTGCCCCATGTCCTCAGGGGAACTCCCCTAATTCTCTGCACCAGCAAGGGACTTGCATTGTCTGACCTCCCACTGTACTCAGCTTGTCCGCGTGTTTCTCCACACAGACAGGACTCCTCTGTTTGCCTGTGATGTGTCCACGTCTTGTCCCTACTCTAGAGCAGCGGTTCTCAAAATGTGGCCCCAGGGCCCCCAGGGGATCCATGGGGTCAGAACCGTTTCTGTAAAATATCAACATGTCCTTTGCTTTTTGATTCTCACAAGTGACTTGTGGTGACACAGACAGGCTGTGTCCTCAGGTAGTAAACACTTGTCAGCTTTAACACCGACCATAAATATTCGTAGCTACAACCCAGGTTAAGAAAAGCTCTTTGAGGTCCCCAATAAGGTTTAAGAATGTACAGGTTCTTATGCTAAAAAGTGAGAATGCTGCATTAGCCCACCAATTTAAATTATTTGAGGAGAAGACCCTTGCGCTGGGCATGTGTCTATGGACTCTTCTAATAACGGTGAATCTGTGGAATGTTTGGGACCGGCCAGGCCCGCTCCACGCACTCGTCTAGCTGCTCAGCACAGCCGTGTATGTGGAGACCACTGTCCCCCCACAGGACAGTCTGAGAGCTTCAGCCTGACCCACACGCGGGTCACGCGGGGGAGCCCCGCACCTGCTGCCTGGCTGGTCTGTGGGCACGCGGCCCCCAGGCGTCGAAGGTCTGGCTGTGTCAGGCCCTGGAGAGCTGAGATCAGTGAGGTCACAGCGCTCGAGTGCAGTCCCTGGACAGAACCACAAGCTGGAGACGGGGCAGCCTCGCAGGAGGGCCGCCATCCCGAAGAGGGAGGAGGGTAGTTCTGGAGGTTGCCGGCCGAGGAGGAGCCGGATTAACGAGCTGTGTGTCCCCAAACAGGCAGCAGCCAAGGGAGCCGGCCCAATGCCCAGGCAGGTTTCCCTCGGCCACAGGGAAGGCCTCACACTGCCCAGCAGAGTTTATTTTTCAATGTTTATGGCTGGTTCAAATGGTTCTGCCTGTGTTTTGCTCTCCTCAGCGAAGCCAGGCCGTCGGCTTGGCTCTGCCTTCTTCAGGAAGACACCCAGCCTCCGACGGGCTTCTCCATCTTCCTCGTCAGGGGCAACGAACGGCAGGTCTTCGCGGGTCCATGAGGTTCTCCTGCTGCTGTGGGGAGGGTCCCCACGTCCCGGCAGAGGCAGCTCTGCCCCCTCACCCCAGCCCTGCCCCAAGTGTGGGGACCTTAGCAGACACACTCGGAACCGAGGAGGGAAAGACGATCATCAAAGGCGAATCGAAAACACACATCTGATGTTCATTTTGTGACCTGATATCTACATTCATTTTCAGTCACAGAACAACTGTGTTTAGACGTGAAGCCAAAGAATTAGGGAGCTCGTGGACCACCCGTCCCATCCTCGTGACGACTGACCCTGCTGGGCTGGCCCCTGGGGGTCACGGCCGGGCCTGCCCCCCCCACCCAGCCCCTTCTACTCACCTCCCCCAGACGCTCACCCTCCAGCGAGGCCAGAGGACCATGCACTCGCGCTCTCCCTGACAAGGGGAGAGAACCTAAAAACACGTTTTGGCAGAAGTGTTCAAACAGAGCTGAGTCTAAATATTTAACTTCTGCAGATCCCAGTGCACAGGAAAAGGCAAGTCTGGCACCGAGGCCCCTAATAAGGCAACGTTTGCTCCAGGGGATGCAAAGGGCAGCCGCCGGCCTCCTGGCCGCCTTCACACGCGCATCGCGCCCGGGGCGCCTGGGTGGTTAGGAAAGCAGAGCCCTCCTGGCGTCTGCAGCGACAGACCACGGAGCGCAGCCTCACGGCGGTCAGGGAAGCCAGGACCAGCGGTGAGAGCTGCACTCTGCCTCTCGTCCCCGGGCCGCCACACAATTTCCCTGAGTGAGGGGCACAGAGTCTGACGCGCTCAGGAGCAAACCTGAGCTCTAAACACTCAGCTGGAACATTCCAGAACACATCTGTCCCCTTCATCTGCCCGCGCCCAGGGCTGCATGTCGCTGACTCGCACGCTCCAGAGTGCTCCCACTCTTATGAGTCCTGCAGTTTGAGGGAGTCTGAGTGCACAGGGCACGCGTCACCTCCTCACGACGTAGTCCTGCGCGCTTCTGTCTCCTGTCCCCTCCCTGCTGCCCAAACTGTCCTGCTGACACTCAGGCCTGCAGTCACCTATCCCACTCTCCCCCCGCCCATCCTGCCGTGAGCCCCATGACCCCCAGCACCGCTTCCCCAGCCTGGGCCGGTTCTCAGCTGCAGGGTGTGGGGGGCACATTGGTCACCCCACAGAAGCAGCTTGTCTTCGGAGAAGAGGCCCCAGAGCCCCTGGTGATGGCTGCTTCCTTTCCAGGCACCCCCTCCTAGTCTTGTAGGGTGAGGGGACCACTCCCCCAACAGTCAGCCCGTGTAGTGGGCCCCCACAGCCACCCTCTCCCCGCCTCCGGCAAGGGACCCCAGCACAGCCAGTGAGCATGCCCTATCCCTCCACCCGAGACTGGTTCAGGGCTGGACAGGTGACCCAAGATTGTCAGTTGAAAATAATTTCTGGGATTTCCATTAAAAAAAAAAAAATCCGCTAGATTTCTGGAAGTATGGTCGAGAAAACCCTGGAGCCACCAGAGCCCACACATGGAGAAGGGCTGCTGGATAATGAAGCAGGTGCAGAGACGGGGAGGGGGCAAGGGCCCCACAACCTGGAGTGACCCCGAAGCCCCTTGAGCTGGAAACCAGGACATGCAGCAAACGGTCCACACTGCCTCTTTGTACGTCAGTGCTCGCTGCTGCAGCAGTGAGACAAATAGTCACCCTCCAAGCTGCCTCCCCAGCCTGACCACGCCAACTGGGGTCCCAGCACCGGGAGCGTGGGCGTCCCCTGGGGGCCCACCAGGGATGCAGGTCCCCACCCCCACAGCGAACCAGAAACTGTACTCTGATGTGATTCCAGGTACCGCTCCTGCACACCAGCGTTTACGCAGCGTTTACGCAGGAGTAAATGGTCCAGAGGCCGTGCTACGGGCATCCAGAGCTCGGAAAACATGCGTCTCCTTCAGCCAGAGTGTGAAGAAACCTCAGGAAGTGTCTCCCACGCACATAATCACAAATGTGCAGACAATGGATCAAGAAATTTGTTCCTGGGGCGCCTGGGGGGCTCAGTCAATTAGGTGTCTGCCTTCGGCTCAGGTCATGATCCTGGGGCTCCCTGCTCAGCGGGGAGCCTGCTTCTCCCTCTGACCCTCCCCCGCTTGTGCTCTCTGTCTCTCAAATAAATAAGATCTTTTAAAAAAAGAAATTTGTTCCTTAAAGAATTGTTAATAATACCAAAATATTAACATTAGTATAAGAATCTTCTCTTGAGAAATGGATTCAGTAAACTGTGTCACATCATACAATGATGTGGAATAAAGCCATGAAAATAATACCATGGAAAAGCATCTCCCAAGTATTACTGTGCAAAACCATCATCTGGAGAACGTTATAAAGCCTCAGATTCCTGGACCCGCAAGATGCAGACTCAGCAGACCAGCCCCGAGGCCTGCGTCTCCCCACTCACAGGGATGACTGTGGCTGGACCGTAAGAAGTCCCACGGTGGAATGATGTGTGGGGGCGCGGAAAATGCTCAGTGTCACCTGCGAAGTCCAAGCATGGCACATGCAGATGAGGATGCTGTACCCCCCAGTTATCACTGGATTAGGCATTCACAAGTTATTTTGTTTTATTTTCCTCTGTGCCAATATTTCCTATAATAAACACTTGAAAATTTTGTAGTAAGCAAGAAATGTTTCCAACTGTGAGTCTAAACACAGGCCCAGATGCTCCCAGGCAGAGCCCACTTGCAGGTGAAGTAAAGAGCAGCCCATGTGGGGTCTGCCAACAAAAACGAGTTGCTACAGGGGTTCTGCTTCATGCCCTGAACTTCCCTGCCCCCCATTCAGAGACACACCAAAGTGAGGGGTGAACGTCCCCACAAGCAAGATGCTCTTGGGAAAGATGAAGGCATGAAGAGAGAAAAGAAGAAAGATTTCCAAAAGAATACCCTGCCAAGAATATGTAAATAAGGCAGAAATAAATGCAAGGAAGCATTAGAAATGTTCCCACCAAAAATAGCAGTGTTACATTTTCCATCTATGACAGAGTGTTTAAAATACTAACTAGAATTATGTTATCTTCAATTGTCTCCTCGCCTTAAATGTTCTTTTCAAATTATTCTTTCTGGAGTCACATGGAGCCCTTCTGCCAGGTTTGCAAACACCCTACATGTCCTGATGGGAACAATGCCCATTGTAGGTGCCGCCCCACCTCACGCCACAGAACGTATTTCAGCGCTTCTTCTCCCTGCAACATGGGGCACATCGCTGAGGAGCAGAAGCACAACCGGCAGCCCATCAGGGACGCTGGGGAGGGTGGGCTTCCTCTAGCAAAGACCACGACTGAACGTGGGCAGCAAAGCTGTGAGTCGTGGGGAGCGGGGAGCATCCTGGGACCCACTGGGACCCCTCTGTCAGGATTTTTCAGCTTATTCAGAAGAGAGCGTGGCCAAGAGCTTGCATCTCCACAGCACCTTCCTGTTCAACAAGTAACCTCCCCATCCTTGCTTCTGAGGCCTTTACTCACCATCAATCCCATTCCCAGCCAACTACTCACCCCGTTGCCGGTTTCTCAACATTTTTATGTCTCAGCACTGTTCTGGAGGCCAGAAGTAGATGCCCACAAATACACCTAACTGAAGTGTGAAAAAGCAGCAAAGACAATGTGGGGGGATCAGGACCGTCTTTTCAACAAAGACGCAACTGGACGTCCACAGGCAAAAAATGAGTCTAGACACAGACCTTCCACCCTTCACAAAAATGAGCTCAAAATGCATCACAGACGAAATGTAAAATGTAAAGCTATAGAATTTCTGGGAGATAGCACAGAGCAAGTCTGGATGACCTTGGGCTTGGTGAAGACTCCGGATGAGACAGAGGTGTGAGCCATGAAAGAGACGACTGATAGCCTGGACTTCATCAGGACAGACACCGTCTGTCCTGCAAACAACACTGTTGGCAGAATGAAGAGACAAGCCACAGAGAGAAAATATGTGCAAAACATATATCGGATAAAAGACGGTGTCCAAAAGACATAAAGAACACTTAAAACTTAACAATAAGAAGACAACTTGAAAAAATGGGCAAAAGCCCTGAACAGACACCCCACCAGAGAAAAGACACCCAGCAGTCAAATAAGCACATGAAAAGGTGTTTGTTCAAAGTGATCTACTGACAGGTGCTGCATCCCATAACCCCACTTCCTGTGCAGCTTTGTTGTAACAAGCGGTTATCTCAAAACTTGAAGCAATGGCTTTAGATACAATACCTCAGCAATCATGAGAACACATCACGACTGAAAAATGCTTCAAATTAAAAAAAAACTTGAGCTAATAAAAAACTCTCTTCCCAACCAAGCATTTTAGAGAAAATGTTTTCTTTTTTCTTTTCTTTCTTTTTTTTTTTTTGTTTGTTTCAAAAACTAACTTCCAAAATGAAGAAAACATCCTCCTTTCTCTTGTGGCAGGGTAACACAAAACATGAAAACAAACTTATTTCCAAGTTTCCAGGCAAGAGAGAAAACACGGCCACTGGCCAGGACGAATCTTGGAAACCTCACTTCCCAAGCTAAGGTCAAAGAGTGGTGAGTAGCAGGAATGTGGTTAGAGAGAGCTCCTTCTCTTTCCATTCTTTGTCGAGTCCTACGTGGGAATGAAGACTCTGCTGTGTGTCACCAACCTCTTCCCCGCGTCTCCCCAACACGCGCCCAGCAGGTGCGCCTTCTGGCAGAACCGACCCTGAGCACCGCCCCGCGTCCTGGGCGGTCTCGCTCTGCACCGGCCGAGTCGAGTACTGACGGTAAAGTTGGCAATTCCTTTCACACCTTTAGCTGAACTAGAAATTTCATTTCTGAAACTAAAATTAAACCCACAATTATTCAATGATTAAACCCACAAATGTACGAAGTAAAGACTGGTTATCTATTACAAGGATCTGTGATAAAATCTCAGATGCTGCATTTCACCCACAGCAGGTATTACTGAGAATTGTACCGAAGTTGTGTGTTGTCAACAGCTCACACATCAAGGGCCAGTGTGGGGATACGGGAGCATTTGGAGAAAGTCGCCACTGGCTTAAGTGGCCGACACATTTCGGTAGCTTCATAAAATACGTGAACTTTTTCTTAGTTGACGTGAACTGTACTTGGTTGGTTTTCACAAAAATCGGGGGGGGGATCACCAATTGAAAATAGCTATTTTATACAAAATATTTGTGGGGATGAAAGCAAAAGCTAAATTTGGGGGAAATTGTCAACTTTGTCTTCATCCATGTCACTGTAGCTCAAAGAGGACGCTCGTACCCAGGTGCACGATTGTTAGAATCACTCTTCTTTACAGACCACAAAGTCATTCCTGTTGTAAAGGAACTTCTTCACAGAAAGACACTAAGCATCTAGGGTGACCACAGAGAGAAGGATGAAGAGGTGTGGTTGAAGATGTACATCAACGAGAGACAATCCAGGGGTGAATTTTACCTCCACGCTGAGCCTTTTTACAGATAGGTTTTGCTTTTGGTGCAAAACATCCAAATGCAAGTCACACTAAAATAATTCTATATGTTTTGGACTGAGTTGTGTCCCCCCCAAATTCATATGTTAAAGCCCCAACCGCTCCCCAATGTGACTATATTTAGAGATAGGGTTTCTAATATAATCACCTTCTAAGGAGGTTTTGATTGAGGTTAAAGGAGGCCATGGGGGTGGGGCCCTGCCGTGATCTGGCTGGGGACCTCACAAGAAGAGGAAGGGAGCCCATGAGCGTGCACCCGCAGAGGAAAAGCCACACGAGCACCAGAGGGAAGGTGGCCGTCTGCATGCCCAGGAGGAGAGCCTCGTGGGGAGCCCACTCTGCTGCACCTGACTCCCAGCCTCCGGGACAGAGAGAGACTCTGTGGGGTTTCGTTATGACAGGCCTCGCAGACAAACAGACTGTGTTAACATCTGATTGTTGAACAAAGCCCAAGGAAACTTTCTCCACTAAGGTGAGCTACACGAAGGCCGAGCCCAGGGAAGTATATTTACTGAGGGCAGGCGGACAGATCACATGTGCAATAGCAGGTTAAATGTGAATTAGGGTAAGTTTGTACCATGCAAAACTTAATGGGTTTTTTTTTTTCTTTTATAGCATTTCCTCTTACTCTTCCCTTATTCAGAGTTCCTGTTGGTGTAACTTCTAACCAGATTCACTTACTTTAAAGAAGAAGGAGGAGGAGGAGGAGGAGGAGGAGGAAGAAGGGGAGGAGAAGAAGAAGTTGTTCACAGCAAAGGGAGGAAATTATCCAGCGGGATTAACCTCAAGGTTCGGGTTAATCTCAGGTAAGAGGAAGATGCGCAGGCATGTGGGCGCACATGTGAGGCCTGCTGCTCCCGCGGCCACATCAGGGTGTGGGGCGTCTCCCGGGAGCCCCAGGGGTAGCTGCAGCTTGCTCTCTTCCCCGGACGGGGCTCAACTCCTACGGTTTCCTGAGGGCAGGACCAAAGCACGACCAACAGAAGAAAAACAGATGAACTGGACTTCATCAGAAATAAAAGCCCTCGTGATTCAAAGGAGCCCATCGAGAAAGAAGTCACAGAACAGGATAAAATATTTGCAAATGAGGTATCTGATAAGAAACTTGAATCAAGAAAACATAAAGAAGTCTAACAACTCAGTGATAAAATGGCCAATAACCAAATATTTAAAATGCTCACAGGATTTGAATACACGTTTCTCCAAGGAAGATACACAAGTAGCCAATAAGCACATGAAAGGGTCCGTCTTTAGTTACTATGGAAATGTGAGTCAAAACTGTAATAGTATGAGACAGCACACATCACCAGACGGCTGTAATTGTCTTAAAAAATGGAAAGTAACAGGTGTTGGAGAGGATGAGGAGAAACTGGAACCCTCCTGCGTTCCTGAGGATCCAAATCAGTACACTGACTCTGGCAGTTCCCACAGACGTTCAGTCCAGAGTCACTGTACAGCCTAGCAATTCTACTGTCAGCTAGGCACTCGAAGGAAGGGAAAACTACGTTCACCCAACAATGCACACACAGATGTTCAGAGCACCCTTGTTCATTTGCCAAAAAGCGGAAGCAACCCAATGTCCATCAGCTGATGAAGGGAAGCATAAAATGTGGGTCACCACTCCATGGAACATTATTCAGGCATGACCAGGGATGGCATGGAGACACCTGCTAGAGCTCGGGTGAGCCTCATGACCAGCACGCTGAGGGAAGGAAGCCAGGCTCGAGAGCCCACACCCTGCCTGACTCCACCTACGTGAATGCACAGGGTGAGCACATCTACAGGGACAGAAGTAGATTAGTGTTACCCGGGGCTTGGGGTGGCCAAGGGGAGGGACTGCTAGTGGATATGGGGCTTGGGGTTTAGTTGGAATGATGAAAATGTTCTAAAATTAGATGGTGATAGCTGCACAACCCAGAGACTCTGCCGAAAACTTCAACTTTGTCCCATTTGGAAGAAAGATTTGCTGGTAGAAATAGTGTAGGGCTAGCAAAGCTCTATACTACTCACCCAACACAAATAATTGCACACAGCTAGGGAGGGAGAGGCCACAGGCAGACACACCCGGATGAGGACAGCCACGGACAGAAGGCCCCCTCTGCTCTCCCTGTGGGCGAAGGCAGGAAATCTAATCTCATTTAACTGTGAGTCATTTCCAAGAAGACCCTCTCTTGCTCATGAGCTGAACTGATTCTGATTTAGTCTTTAATCTAACTGATGGGAAGACCATAGAGACAGATCATGGTTATCTGTTCTGTCAAATTTCTATTCCTAAGCATGAAAAACAAGGAGAGACATTTCATTCAAGTTCATCCTTCAAACCACACCAGGGTTCAAGGCAACCCATGAATTTCACTGCAACCAGCAAACCCTCTCTCGGGGCATCTGTTATTTGTCCTGTCCTTACAATTTCTCGCTCCTGATTTCTCAGCATGGGTCTCTAGTAACTTTACAATGAACACACACGCACAGGATTCCCAAGGAGCATCCTCTTGTTATTTGCAAAGTCGGAGGCTGACCTGAGATGTGAGCCACTGGGAACTAGTCCACCCTGGGACTGCTGACACGCATGACCCCACTGGCCGGCAGGGCTTTCACACCCATGGTCCGACTCCTGCCTGGTCGGTCTCCACACTACACTTTGAAGATGAGATGCTGACACACAGAGAGAGATGAGCTGATGAGGGTCACGCAGAGGGAACCCCAAACCAGCCCCAGTGACCTTCTGTGCCCTCAGGTCATCACAGAGGCCAAGGGAGGCTCTCGCAGCAGCTGAGATTCTGCTGGAAGAAAGGCCACAGCTAACTCGCAGCCACCCAGAGAAGGGACAGTCACCTGCTCTGTTTGCAGTGTTCCCACGCACACCGTGTGTGTGCATGGCGCCCCAGAGCCCTTCACGGCACGCAGTGCACCTGCCTCTCTGCAGGCGCCTCCGCTCACCCAGTGCATCCCCTACCCTGTAAATGGCAAGGAAGGGGCAGCTCTGCTTTCAGTTTCCAGAGTGAAGACGCTGACACCTTCCTCGTCCTCACACCTGTGGCCCGTCCACCGGCCTGACACCTGCTTCTGCCCAGTGCTACTTCCCATCACGTCACTTCACTGGCCGCCCCCCTCCCCCAGAGTCCAGGCCTGCACCCGGTGAAGAGCTCACAGCAGGTGCACCACGGCCAGGCAGCCCAGTCTGCTCTCAAGCACAGGGACAACTTCCAGAGAATGGGACCAAAGTCATTTCATGGCAAGCCCACTGGCTTTGAAACCAAACATACCTGTCTGATCTGCAATGCAGCGGTAGGAAATCTGGAACCCCAAATCTGGGCTAAATCCAAGCATCTGCTACTTAGGGATTTTGGAGACACAAATTAGATTACATTATCCACTAAAACACAGGACACTTTGCCAGATGCATAGCTTTCTCTAAATTGTAGCTATGGTTCTATTTAATACCAGAACTCATCAATTCAATGGAGAAGTAGATGCACATCTTTACATGGTGAGAGCATGAAGCTTGGATAAACACACGGCCGGCATGTGTTTTCAAGCAGCTTGGGTGTGATGCGCTTGTTCTCATTACTATTTCCTGCACTCACATTGAAATGTTGCATCCCGGTTATTTAACCACAGTTTGGATACTGAAATCTAAGAATTACACATGCTTCAAATTAAAACTCCGCTTTACAATTGGAAAAATTGAATAAATTCAGTTATGCACACTTTTGGGTAGATTAATTAATATTTTTAAAAATAATATACTTCTACAGTCCACATTTAAAAGAAGTTACTGGACTTATTTTAATACTTAAATCTCTGCAAATAACCGAGATTTTATCACTTAAGAATCTAGCTGGTATCTTGATGTTATTGCAATCCTGTGTTTGAAAAACAGAATAAAAAGGAAAATGGGAGAACGAATACTTTAAAACTTAGGGACGATAAAGAAAACATAATGGGTATTACTTTTTCCCAAGGGAATGCAATTTACCATGATTTAAAGCAGAATCAAAAGATAATTATCTTCTGGCACTAATTTTAATATGTGCAATAAAACAAAAATTATCAACTCTGAAGAAAGCAGAAGAATGTTTCCACTGAGGGGGTCCCATAAAACCGTGGAACATCGTGGGCATCACGGACATCCCCTGGATGCAGAACAGAGCCGTTCTTAAGAGTTCAGGAGGGAGGAAACATTTTTCTCCTGAGCGGGAGGAGGACGTCAGAGAGGACGAAGCGGGCCCCCCGTTTCCTCCCGCCCACAGGCACTACTTGAAAAGACCAGGGAAACCAGAGGCTTCTCAAGGCTGCCCACCCGGCCCCAGGCTGCGCTCTCCCCTGGGGTCTCCAAAGGGCCATCTCGGCACCCGGCTTTTGGAAGAGCCACAGGCCGAGACAGAAAAGACACGCCGCACCACCGACTTCGGATGCGAAACAGTGACAGACCACCAAGTGCCACGAGTCTGCCCCATGGACCCTCCCTCGGAGCTGCTCAAAGAGGCTGCGGCGTCCCGAGGCCCACGGCCCCCAGGGTTGGACGGCGCCCTGGGTCGGCGCCCCACTAGGGCTAAGCGGAGCGCTGTGACCTGGGCCCCGAGAGGAGAGCTCAGCCATCCGGGACCCACACGGGTGCTCACAGCTCCAGGGGCCAGGCTGCCTCTGTGCTCACGGCCGTGGGCAGCAACACTGTCTCCCACGGGGGCACGTCCCACGGCGGGCGCAGCTCAATCCACCAGCAGCCCCAGGTCATTAAAGGCAGCGGCCAGAAAGGTCAGCCTGTTGCCCCAACACAGAGAAAGGTCACGACCCCTCACCTTCCCCCAGAGCAGGGCAGCGGGCACACCCCTGATGCTGGGCCCTCACCCTCCGACTGACCACCCGGACGTGACACACTGTGGGCCTGAGTCCCGCTTGCCCCCGGGCACGAGTCAGCGTCCACATTCGGGGAGGGACTTAACTGGAACGTGGGGGCCCCACGCAAATAGCGGCAGGGTTCCCTCGGTCTTCCCCGAGAGGGCAACCGCGTCATTTGCCTGGCGATGCGGACTTCACCCTCCGCCCCCCATGCCACGCCTGCACTTGACATCTGAGGCTCCCCCGTCTTGCTGGGAGAAGCCCACTGAATTTTGAGGGCAACCTGCTTCACTCGGAGCTGGCCGATTTAAATGTTCACCTACAAAATACCATCTCAGAAATATCTAGGGTGTGGCCAGGCAGCTGGGCTCCACGTCAGTCAGAAGCTGCTGGGCCCTGGCGATTGGGAGATTTGGGCGTGCAGCTGGGCTCCACATTCAGGCTCCGGTCACAGGGGCAGGCCCAGGACTGCGTGGAGGCTGCTAGTGGGGCCTCGGTCGCAGGAATTCTGTCCTGAGATGCTGGTATGACGGACCCCCAGGGACCTCCTCCTGTGCGGAGAGGGGGATGGGGCAGTTGCCCGTGACAGGGGAGTGTGAGCTCTAGGGCCCACGCGTCCTGGCAGCCCCCAGCTCAGGAACCCTGGACTGGACCAGCCTGGTGGGCACAGAGCTCAGGCTGGGTTTCCTGACGGGTTTAACAGCTCCCAGCATGTAATTCTTTCCTCTCCAACTTGCAGAACCACTAGCCACTTGGTCTCTTGTCTCCCTGGCCGGGGATCACAGGTCCCTGGAGGCGGGACCGTCACCAAAGCAGGGAACACCGGAGGCCTGAAGGACAGAGGCTTCTCAGGCGGGGCCGAGGGCAGGAACTGAGGCAGGAGGGCGGGGGCGCCAGGCGGGCCCTGAGCCGCATCACTGTGCAGACAACTCAGGCCACCAAGTCCGTCTCTGTTCCCCCCTGGGCTCTGCTTTCGCTTTGCTCCCCGCCGACTGTGTGGAAATGGAGCCCAGTGGAGCCGCTGCCCAAGGGAGCGCGTACCCGCTGCGCCACGAGGCTGACTCAGGGCAGAGGCGACAGCGCCCAGGCCCAGGTGGATGACTGCAGAATCCACCGGCGGGCCCCGAAACGACAGAACTCAGAGGAGAAGTAGGCGTAAGGTCTCCCACCAGACAGAACACCCTCAGGGCAACCCGCGGGGTCGGGCCCACGGTGACAGGAAGGTGCAGGCCCCAGTCGCGCAGAGCTCGCCCGCCAGCAGAAGGAGCCTGCCGGGGGCCTTCCCGCCGCGGGTCCAGGTCCTGCTCCTCACTCTGCTCTCACGGAGCCGAAGCCACAGACTGCAGCCGGGAGCTGACTTCCTGCTCCTCCAGGCAAGGGCAGTGCGAGCCGCACCCCAGGCCGGGGCCTCCAGCCTCCCCAGACCCTGTCCTCCTTCCAGAGGCCGACGGCTGGAGCCAGCTGGATGCTGTCCGCCGGCGGTCCTCTCTCGTCTCAGCTCCTGGACGCTCCGCGTGACGGCCCCCGACACCGACACCCCGGAAACAGATGCTGCCCTGGGCCGCCTGCATCTCTCAGTCCCCGTAGCCCCCATCGCCCGTCTCTGCTTCACCGGGGAACTCTGGTGCAGCCCCGCAGCCAGGCCCTGCTGGAGGTGGGAAGCTTGAGGGGAGCCGGAGCCTCGCCGGGGTCAGTGGATACAACCCTCCAGGTTCTCAAATTAAAAACCACCTGTCCCCCCTGAGCAGCCCCTCCCGGGGAGAGGGTGCTCTGCGCTCCCCAGAGGTCCGTCCACCCTCGTGCCCAGTGCAGGCCCACTCCCCTTTGAGCCCCAGCCCCCCTGGCCTGTTCCGAGGGCCAAGCGGACGGGGCAGGAGTGCACACGAGGGACTCGCACACAGCTCCCCTGCTCGAAGGAGGGAAGGACCGGCGGGAAGCGGTGAGCGGACGTCTGCCGACGCCCCCAAACCTCCAGCGCATCACACTGACCCGCAGAGCTTCTCCGTTCCTTTTTTTAAAAAGATTTTATTTATTTATTTAAGAGAGAGCACGAGAGAACACAAGCAGGGGGAGCAGTAGTGGGAGACGGAGAAGCAGACTCCCCGCTGAGCAGGGAGCCCGATGCGGGGCTCCAACCCTGAGATCATGACCTGAGCCGAAGGCAGACGCCTAACTGACTGAGCGACCCAGGTGCTCAATACATTCTTAACTAAAACACAATTTTACGTTTTACTCATCGATGTATAATGATTCACATAATGGGAGCAATGCTCTTCTTGCTAAATGAATCACCAAGAGACTATTTCATTTATATTTATATTGAATTTTGATTAATAAAAGTACAGTGGTCAAACTGAACTTAAATTAATTCTCTTTTCTAGTTATTTATCTGGTTTTGTTGTTGTTGTTGTTGTTTGCTTCATTTAGTTTGTTTTAGGAAAAAATGTAATGATACCATCAGAGAGCCAATGGAAACTCTGATGGTAAAACTCTCTACTAATTTAATAGATAAACACTCCTTGAGTACCAACTATGTGTACATGTTCAAAGACAAGAGTACTACATTTTCCTCTGCAGGAAAGGTCCCTCCTAGTGAACTCCTTCACCGAACGCTCAAAGGTGTACTAACTACAGGCACACAATACACACTCACTATACAATCATATTCTATGTATTTAGTAGCAGAAGTAATATTCTATTATTTTAGCACAAACTCACGGGGAAAAAAATAGAGGGACTTTTAACTGATAAAGAAACATTGGAGCAAGAGAAATACATTCCCAGTCTGGCCTCTTCCATGAAAGAGCATGAATAAGTAAGGACAAACAGCTAATTTTTAAAAAGAATACAGAATAATAAAACACAAATTATTTGTGCTTTATTAAATAAATGTGCCTACTTCTATCATAGAAGATCATTAGTAAAAGTATCTTTTAAAAATAAAAATTAGGGACGCCTGCATGGCTCATTCGGTTAAGCCTCTGACTTTTGATTTTGGCTCAGGTCATGGTCTCAGGAACCTGGGATGGAACCCGCATGGAGCCTGCTTGAGATTCTCTCTTCCTCTCTTTCAAAATAAAAAAATTAAAAATTAAAGAAATAAAAAATTAAAATTAAATACAAATGAAGCTCGTTTTACATTTGAAACCTCAAGAACAACAGTGGTTGTTATGCAAACCTTATGGTTGTTTGCTGTTTCACTGTTAGACTTAATTAATGAAATACTATTTTAATATTGTAAAATACCAATTTCGTCTTTTTTTGGACCCTCAGAAAGAACTTATATCTAGACAACTGACAGAATCCAGTAATTTCATGCCTCATGTCCATAAGTCAATTGAATGTCATCTTTTTGTGTTCTGCTCATTTAGGCTGACCTAAATCAAATTACAGTATAGGGTGACTTAGGTAAACTGGCATTTCCTGAAACATCATTTTCAGCCCCACCACGCATCAGCAGCCTGGCCTGCTGTTGGCCTGAAAAGAGCCCGTGATGAGTGAAACCCAGAGACGTGCTTGCTCCATGAGCTCACAAGCAACTTACTCTGTCAAAACCTGAAATCATGTCCTCTGACAACTCAAATGGCTTTTATAGAAAAACACACATTACCGGGGACATTATTCAGAATAATTTTACATGTGTTCTTCAAGTTAAGCTTGGGGAATGCCACATTGCTTCTCCCATGAGAAGCTTCCAAGATCCACGGAAAACATACAACATTTTGTTCATTCCCCATGTGCTAATCACATGCCACAGGGCAAACCTAATGAGATCACTTTTGGAATTAGGGTGACAAGACTGAACAAAACTAACTGCCCATTTCTACGATTCATAAGAGAAGGATGCATGTTGATATCTTTATACAATAGGAAAATCTTTTCCCAATCACTTCTGAGAAAAAAAAGTCGAATTCTAGAAATATGATTTAGATTTCCCTTCCATTTGTACACATGTATCTGATAGTCAAACCTTTGGATTTTTCCCCCCTCTCCTCTCAGCCCTGCAGGACCTGTAGCTGGAAGGGGTGCGGGTCACATCCTAGGCAGTAACAACGTAGCTGAGCGTTAAGATGTGGGGCCAGCACTCTGGAAAACAGTATGGAGGTTCCTCAAAAAGTTGAAAATAGAGCTACCATACAATCCAGCAATTGCTGGATTGTATTTTACCATCAGTATTACTGGGTATTTACCCCAAAGATACAAATGTAGGGATCCGAAGGGGTATGTGCACCCCGACGTTTATAGCAGCAATGTCCACAATAGCCAAACTGTGGAAAGAGCCAAGATGTCCATCGACAGATGAATGGATAAAGAAGATGTGGTCTATATATACAATGGAATATTATGCAGCCGTCAAAAGGAATGAGATCTTGCCATTTGCAATGACATGGATGGAACTGGAGGGTGTTATGCTGAGCGAAATAAGTCAATCAGAGAAAGACATGTATCATATGACCTCACTTATATGAGGAATTCTTAATCTCAGGAAACAAACTGAGGGTTGTTGGAGTGGGGGGTGGGGTGGGAGGGATGGGGTGAATGGGTGATAGACACTGGGGAGGGTATGTGTTATGGTGAGTGCTGTGAATTGTGCAAGACTGTTGAATCACAGACCTGTACCTCTGAAACAAATAATGCAATATATGTTAAGAAAAAAAAAAGAAGAAGAAGAAGATAGCAGGAGGGGAAGAATGAAGCGGGGGAAATCGGAGGGGGAGACGAACCATGAGAGACGATGGACTCTGAAAAACAAACAGGGTTCTAGAGGGGAGGGGGGTGGGAGGATGGGTTAGCCTGGTGGTGGGTACTGAGGAGGGCACGTTCTGCATGGAGCACTGGGTGTTATGCACAAACAATGAATCATGGAACACTTCATCTAAAACTAATGATGTAATGTATGGTGATTAACATAACAATAAATAAATAAATAAATAAAAAGAAAAAAAAAAGATGTGGGGCCAGAGGTAGTGAGGCAGTGAAAGGGAACGTCATGGGCAGAAGCCGCACAAGAACGCATCGGACATGTTCCGCGCCCACCCTCCGATTGTGCCTCTGCGGCCCATTCTTCGTATTGCCTTCTGGGTGGTGAGTCAGTGACCGTTCCCACCATAGAGAGTCTGCCCTGGAGCTTCCAGGTGGCTGCAAAATAGCCAAGACTCGGGGCTTCCCATCAGGAGTCCTGGGGGTGCGCCTAAGGGTGCAGTAGGGGAAGAGAATCAAACTATTCTTGGTATCCTGAACTTTGAGAAACCTTTTGAATTTTTTTTTCTGTAAATGGGCATTAAAACACTCTTGAAAGGAAAACATGTAACCACAGGTAGCCAAGCTGTGGTTCTAAGGCTGCTTTTGTGAATGCTAATGGCTTTTACCTGAGGCCCATCACAGAACATTCCTGTTATTACAGAGTCTGTGGTCCGTTGGCAGCTGGATACTTTAAACCTGGAAGGACACTTTCTTTCAGTAAGTATTTGTACAAAAAAATCATTTGAAAAGGCCAGAGGAAACACACACAATCCACTAAGCACAAAGATCACAGAAGGAGTCTGCTTTCACGAAACCAGCAAAAGTCATGAACCAGACAGGAGGCAACCCATCACCTCTCCAAACGTCAAAACAGCTTTAAAACGTAAAAGTCTGCCAAACAGTCCTTTGTAGCAAATCAATCCACATAGTTTTGAGAATTTTGAACTAAATTAGCCAAGTGTTTGGACATCTCTGAAATTAGGTCAAAAACAAACACCTATTATCAAATTCTTCTATTTTTATACCTGAAGCTATCATTTCCTTGACATTTTCAAAGAACCCTTTTAAAGAACTCAGAACATTTAATAAAAACACTAAAATCTGAACTATATTTTGGTGGTCAAGTCACAAGAATTATTTGCATGACTCACTGAAAACCGCAGAAAAAGAAGGACTACATGCTTAACTTCCAGAAAACAAAACCACTTCCTACGTCTATTAAAGCACTCCTCACAAAGTGACATTGGGCCCCCTTTTACCTGAATTCTTATTGGTTTTGTTCTGCCGACTTTTAACTTGTTCAGTCCAAAGTGTGGGGTAACGTGATGCGATATCTAATAAACCAAAACAAAATGATAATTATTTTTAATGCATCATGAAAACACAGTCTCTTAATTAAAGATCTCAGTAGGTAACCTAAAAGCCAAAAAGTCAGTGTGCTCAATAAATACATATCATACATTTTTAAAGAAACCCTTAAAATGATTACATATGTGAGACAAAAGGAAAGAATAATACACATTTTTAAAAGTTGAGCATGTTTTTTTTCCCCTTTCTTCATCCGGAAGTGTAAATAAAAGTTATATGGATCCAGACTGGCTCCACTTAAAAGAAGTGGGTTTCAGAGAAAAGCCCTGACAGAAACAGACCCTCATGCAGTAAAGATGGGTATTCATGCAGGGGTGCCTGGGTGGCTCAGTCATTAAGCGTCTGCCTTCGGCTCAGGTCATGATCCCAGGGTCCTGGGATCGAGCCCCGCATCGGGCTCCCTGCTCCGCAGGAAGCCTGCTTCTCCCTCTCCCTCTCCCCCTGCTTGTGTTCCCTCTCTTGCTGTGCCTCTCTCTGTCAAATAAATAAATAAAATCTTAAAAAAAAAAAAAAAGATGGGTATTCATGCAACACAGGAGGTTTTGCTCAGGGAAGATTCACTACAAACTACAACGTGGAAGACACAATTCTGCATAAAGCATTTCAGGAACACATCCTTTTCTGCAATACCACTGAGCAAACCCCTGAGGGTCAGCCGTGTGCATCAGTCACACTGAGGGCCTGAGAACCTGCGGCAGAGCCGTCCTCTGCGGCTCTCAGCCTGTGACCTCGACCCGTGACGTCAGCGTTCTTGTCTGTGAAGTGGCACCTGAGGACTCCTTGAGCTAATGACACATGTGGCAGACGTGAGCCTTTCCCATTCCCATTCTCTGCAGAGCACCATGTAACTCTACCTTTCAATCGCTGATTTATTTATCATGTGCATTCCTTACACTCTGCCTTCAAACCCTCCTTCCTTTCAAACTGAGAATCTGTGACCCATTGGCAAAGACCGAAGACAACTTATGAAAGGCTAAGAATAGGAAATCCATCCTTGCCATGATTACAAAGTTCAAAAACCCTTTAAAACACATGCACGCATGTGACCTCACACATCTCGTCTCATGCACCGCATTGTGGTGAACACATGATGGGAAAGACATGATATACGAACAGGGAACATGATGTATGTGTTACGCCCTTTTGAAATAAAACACTTTATGTTATCCAAATTATACAATTTCAACTCAAATTTTGATTCAAAAAAAAGACCTTTGGGTTGTGCTATATGAAAGCACCATGGCCACACTCAGGAGCCTGCTCCAAAATCAGAGGAAAGACAGCAGGAGCCCTCATAAAGTTGCAAGCGGCCAAATCCAGTCCACTTTGAGTGGACTCCCAGCAGCGTGACTCGCCCGCACTTCCCAGGCCCATGCCTGCCCCGGTGCACACCCACTGTCCTCCCCCAGCCAGAGCCTGTTCTGTCCCGGGCTCACCTTCTTCATCTCCTTGAGGTTGAGTCTCCAGCGCTGGAGCTGTGGCATCATCTGAATTCAGAACGGAAAAGATTTGCAAGGAGACTACAATTATGAGAGTAAGTTCAGTAAGTGTGCATACAGGATGGAAGCTGAGGGCTTGCATACACCCCACACATCAACAAAAACCACCCCCCCAGGTGCACAGGTAAGCGGAGGGCAGGGGCTCCCTGAAACCGCACAGCAGCCTCGGTGAGCTGCCACGTAAAGGGAGTGCAGGCTGGGAACCGGGACCCTGAGGGAAGTGCTGGGCCAGTCCCTGGGAGCTGGAGCAGCTCAGAAAGGTGAGGAAGACGCAGAAATAACATAAGCCAGGGAACATAGCATGGGAGGGGGCTCACGTCGGCAGAGTCAGTGAGTTGGGGTGACCAGAGGGACGGGCCGGGGCAGGCTGGGGGAAGCCAGATATCGTTGCTCTGCCCCCTGCCCCATTTTCCCAAGTGCAAGGCAAGGATCAAAGAATCATAACTGACTTGCTGCCCTGCGCACCCCTGCACCATCAGCCCCTCCGTCACCCCTGCAGGAGCTGGAGGAAGGAACCCATGGAGGGACCAGAGTCAACGTCTCAGAGCTGGGGATAGGCGTGGGTTAGAATATCACTCTATATCATTTCTTTGGAGGCATAGATCCCAGTGGATAATCTTTATTTAATTTGTAGAAAAACTGACTGTGGGTTCCCTGGTAGGGCATAAAGTTCTAGAGAGTTCTGAGACATAGCAGGAAGACAAGGAGAATGAGCTGCTGGCAGTCGGCTCTGGATGAGCGGGGTCCCTGCCAGGGGTGCAGTCACAAGGCACTTTGTGGGGCTCCCAAGAGCCAGTCTGGTGCTTTTCACTCAAGCTTGCTCATGTGATTTTGTTATATAATAATTTCAGGATTAAAATACAATAAACAGTGGGAGAGATAAGGACCAGCCATAAGGCTTATCTGTGATTCATGACTTTCCCAGATGTCTGAAGAATAAAAATGAAGTTTCTCATAAATTCTTTTTGGGGGAAAACCAAAAAGCCTTTTTTAAAAAACTTTAACACAGAACAATCTTTTGGGGGAAAAAAGTTTCCTTTCTATCAGAACACTGAAAAAAAAAAAGTAATGTTGCCTATTTGAGAAACCCAAGTTCTAATACTGATAGTAACTGTAAACCCATTGACCATTTTGTAATCTCCTTCCAGAAACTAAAATTAAATGGGGGACAAAGCTATAGTATACTTAACATATTTAGAAGTCCTTTGAAATGACATCAATCAAGCACATTATTAGTGTTGGACATATTTACTGAGGCCTAGGCAGGTCACCACTGTGGGGCCACCAGCCTGTTCCCAAAATCCCTGGGTCCGAGCCAACCTAAAAACTCAGCCCAGCTCACTCACAGCGGTTGAGGCTCAGGGCACCATGGGGAGGATGATGCTGAGGGAGCTGCCACAGGTCTCCCTCAGCCCCCAACTCCGGCACCAGGGGCCCTCATGTCTCCCAGCTCTGGCCCTACCCCTGCTGTCAGCATGAACCCCCTCCACCACCATCCACGCTCAGGGCCTGTGTGTAGTTCTGTCCCAATGTAACAAACGCACCAGCACCTACTGAACTCAGCCTCAAGAAAATGAAACAAAACTGTGGAGAGCTGTGTGCTTTCTGTTTTCCCTACTAGAGTTTGCAAAGGCCTCGTTTTTATCCATAAGCCAGATGTGTGGCTGAAT
Organism: Neomonachus schauinslandi; assembly: GCF_002201575.2. NCBI lineage: Eukaryota > Metazoa > Chordata > Mammalia > Carnivora > Phocidae > Neomonachus > Neomonachus schauinslandi. Next base: position 1,502,149 of record NC_058410.1, read on the forward strand.
TTCAGGCATTTTTCTCTGTTGTGTACATGTCTGTAGATCAAGAGCCTTCAGCAAAAGGAATGTATTCCTGTGCCCACATACCAATTCCCTAGGGATTTTTTTTTTTTTTAACTTCTACAGCAGGTTCAACAATGTGCTGCAAGGCCCTGCATCAGGAAATCGCGTCTAAAGAAGCGTTTCCTTTTGTCAGCTCTGCCCTTGAGCATCTGACTGATGTTTGTAATCATGAATATTGTCCCTTCCTCCTCTCTAGAAAATACTGACATGCCCACCCTGGGACCTTACAGACCCAAATCCAAGCTGTTCATTTAGCATTCTTTTCCAAATGTAAGCCCTCACTCCGGCCAGCATTCTGACTCTGCCTGCAACTGTCTTTCCCCTAGAAAACGGGCTATCTTCCCCAATTATGAGGTTGCTCTACCCCACATCATACCCGTCCCCACGTCCACACCCTCCATGCCCACCCACCGCCTCCCCTTTCATGAGACTGCTCTGCCCATGCTCCCACCACGCCCCCTCACACACCATCCTCACAGGCTGATGCTGTCCCAGGTGCCTATCCCCTGTGTTTATCTTCATGACTTAAGGGACCCCACCGTCCTCCGAGGAAGGGACAGTGTTTGCCACAGCCTCAGTGCATGCTTGTGGGAATGGACTTGAGTGAAACTCAGGTCTCCTTGGCTTTATATCACTTTCCTTTATTACTGGGTCATATACTATAACCTACGTCAGAAAAAATAGAATTGCCTAAAATTTTGGTACTAAAAATTTTTTATTTTGTCTTGAAAGCGACTTCTGACTTTAAAGGTTGATATAAGATAAAGGCAGAAAACACATCCCTGAGTCCACAGGATGATGACTGCGGGAAGGGCAAAGAGAAAACATGGGGCTCGTGGAAGGCCCTGGGGGTGCACCACAGCCTGCGTGAGATGGACCAGGTGCTATGGAGTGGTTCCAGAAGCAGACGGCTAGCTGCTCTACCTGGTTCTTGTTGGCCCCAGTCCCAGAGCAGGTGACGGTCACAGGCGGGAAAGCATACCCCTCTTTCTCATGAGGAAGCTTTGAGAGGTCTTTCTCAGAGGCCCACAGTGACTGCCATGCTCCACAGGTACATGCAGAACATCACGCTGGAGCCCTCCCCACAGGTACAGACAATAGGAGGCACCTGCCAGCATCAGGGGTCCTGGCACAAGCCACGCCTGAGAGGCCCTTACGTGGGGTGCGGGGGTTACCTGCCCAGCACCTGCAGATCCCTGGCCATCCAAAGGGACAAATACATGTGTGTTGAATGAATAAGTAATTAACTGTGTCAGCTCTCCCTATCACGTAGTCCACATTTAAATTTTAACTTAAGGCATTGATTGAATTAGCTGTTACATATTATCATCATAGAAATTCATTTTAAGATAGTTACCTGTTTTTCCTGTGCCTTCCCGTTGGGGTACCTTTTCATTTATGGAACCTAAAGGGGGAAAATAAGGAATAAATTATTTTTGGCCCTCAAATGGTCATCAATAGTTGTTACGCAAATATTGGGTTCCACTTTGATTAGTTCACAGTGCTTGTCATTTCCTAGTTGAATTACACGAGCCATCTAGTACCCTGAGGTGACAACGTCATCTGCAGTCACAGGCCCTCAACTAGCAAACCGAAGATTAGTTCCTACTTCTGCTGCTAACTAGTTGGCCTTGTATATGAGGACATACACTCTAATATGCAATATATCATAGTTTCTTCACTTGAAAATTGTCCTAATCCCCTTAACATACATTGCCATATTGAGGCAGCAGAATGAATTAGATTTAAAAAGGGAAACATTTTTAAAATAATAAAAAGTTATGCGACCAAAGATAAATAAAACCCTGGTTTCAGCTGGATTTCGTCCTACGGGAAAGAAAACTGAGGAACTGCGTTTTTGTGGAAGAATGCTGGAAAAACATGAAGGGTGTCGAAATAATTCAGGAGAGCATGTCTAACATTTATGTTAAACTGAGAGGTTTACATTACAAATGTGAGGTGTGGCTCTCTCTTCCCCATTAGCTCAGAACTGCAACAAGCATTAACTGTTTCCCTCACCATTATTACACCTACTTGAAGGAATAAAAAAAAAAAAGAAAATTCTGTTCAGAATGAGTTTGGAGTTTACCTGCTGATTGTGTTCAGAATCGTCCATGCAGGATTCACTTAGAATTACCAGTCTCATGCTGGGGTGCACTCCTTAGCAAAAACATCTCACGACACAGAACGTGAAACCCATTAACTTGTTTTATAATTTTGAATGTGACGTTGAAATACAAACCAACATTTATGCCAAAGATATAAACTGCATGACATTTAAGAATGTTTATCCTGTTTCTTGGAATTTAACAGTAATATAATAGGAAATACAGCAGCAGTTCATCATAGGAAAGGATCTCACAGGACAGAGAAGTTAACACAACCTTGCACAGACCATTCATTCTCTCGAAAAACTGGCGGAAATCACATGAAGGTGACAGGTTCTCACATCTTTTCCCAAAATTAAGTCAGCAGGTTTACTTCAAGGAACAAAATGCACACACAATAAACCATTCTCCAGCAGTGGGTCCACCGTGGACCTCCCACCCAGCTTGGGAGGAAACGCCCCCACTCCTCCTGCTGTGAGTCTAAGAATCAACTGAGTGACGCGCATTTGGAAGTTTCAGTCCTCCAGTGGATGGGAAGGACGCAGTGTGCCCACTTCCCAGCTGTTCCTTCTGCCTCCAGGCTTCAAAACACAGGATTCTACCTCGGCTAAGAACCCCCTGGCATAGAAAAAGGGCCCCAGTGTGTGGCCTTCTCTTAAAGCTTTTGGGGCCCTACTTTGCTTGCTTTTCCCTTCGAGCCTCTCTCCACAAATCCAGATTTCTTAAAGAGCTTAACTGTCCTTAGTCGTCAGCTTACTGTTATCATGTGTTTCTGCAATGAGTCAAAAAATGTTTTCTACTTTGGACTGGAAATGATAATATTTCAGTAATATTTCTGAATGTGGCTATTCAGGTTTTAATATTCTGAGCTAAATGTAAATATCCTACATAGTCGTCCGATGCCCCACACGAGAGAGCCTCTCCACTGAATTAAAGCAGTATTTTGTGATCAGAGGGTTGAGGACCACAAGTTGTGGATTCGCAGGCTGAGGCCGAGGCCCCGGGGGCATTCAGACAGTGTCTCCCTGCACCCTTGGGCACGCTTTCTCCCAGAACAACCACCACTGAGCTCTCTCACCAGCCCCTGAAATTCACTTGGTATTTACTCAAACCAGTCCACACAAAAATAATTCCATCTTGTTCTTAATAGTACTAAGTGATTTTAAAGCAGAGTCAAGTGTCCTTGGTAAGCTGCTCCATGATTCAAGTATTTTGCAACAGAATTTAAAGACGATCCAGATGTGCTCTTTATTTCATCTTCCTCTAGACAAAAAGCCTCCCTCAAACCTCACCTCCTTCCCTGCAATGTCCTGTCCCCAGGAATGTAGAAGAAAGCTGAACATCACTCTCCACACAGCAAAACTGCTATGCCAACTAGAATCCATGAACCCCAAACCGGAAAGCAGCTCTTACTCTTTCCTTACAGTTTTCTGAAGGATTTGCTGAAGAATTCCCAAGCATTTGGGACAGGTGAGATTCTAGGATGTAGGTGTGGAAAAGGGCTTCAAAAGGGGGGACCTGGGAGACGGTGAACAGCTTTGTAAGCCACAGGCTGGTCGGCTGCACCTTCGAGACCTGACCCCTGCTCATGGACAGAAACACCGCTCCTCAGAGTCATCTCTCAAAGGACACGGTTGAATTCCCTCCATTGGTGAGATCTCAACCCTTTTAAATGCTATTTTAAGAGGTGGCTTTTTTAGCAATTAGGGTATGTGTTACCGGTGAAGGAAACCACAAAAACACAGTGTGGGGGATCAACACCTGCGGTTCACGGGGAAATCATGTGAGCTGTAGTTCCGAGCACCTGGTTCAAATCCAGCTCCACTCAGGCATCTCAACTTGTTGCCGGAACAGCCCCGCCGGAGGGTGCCATGTCTTGCTGAGCGTTGGTGGTCTCGGCAAGCTCCTTCCCCAGCTTTAGAACCAATGAAGGTGTGTGTGGCCCGGGCAGAAGGGAGAGGGTTAGTGACGTCGCCCACTGCAGGCGAGCACAGGTCCAACATGCAGAATGGATGGCTCCTTCGGGGCCCAGTTAAACAAGCCACAGTGATTCATCCCTTTCTGGAAATCGCACATTCAACTGCAGATTTACGACACCACATGGCTTTGCTTCAGAAAAAAAAGAGACACAGAATGGGGGGAAAATAGACAGAGAAAAGGAATAGAAGGAAGAGGGGCTCTGTTCCTCCTGCATCTTCTGGACACGCATCTCTTTGCTGGAACTCTGAGTGACCCAGTTGGTGCTGTGCTCTCTGAAAGCACGCTCACCGCCCCCTCCAGGCCTTTCCTCCCGCCGCGGGACAGGCCAGCGGGCTTTCCTCAGGCCCTGGCTGGTTGTGTCTGCCCCTCATTCCCTGGTCAGAACAGCCTGCAGTGCCATGAACGATCCCGCAAACACCACAAGGCCTAGCGGTGCAGGGAGAAGGGCAGAACCTGGGCCAGAGAACAAATTCACTACATGCCAGGAGGCTTCACCTGCCCCAACCTCCATTCCCTCATCTGCAAAATGGGCAGCGTCAGGAGTATCTGCTCACTGGTTGAAGGAAACGGCAGAGAAACCAACAGGTAAGAGGCACACAATGAACGTTCACCTGGAACACCTCAGGCGCTCCGTCACCCGTCTGTGGTATATTCCACCTGTGGCCTCTGTCTTCACATAGGAGTATTTTACATGCAGAGATGGTGACAGGGTCTGCGCATGACAGACACCAATGCTGTGTCCACTCAGAGTAAGCGGTCAGGCAGGGCACCAGTGAGCCCGGGTGATGGCACCCTCTCTCCGTGACCACGTTCATTCATTCATTCAACACACGCTCATTGTGTGTGGCCGACAAACAATGCAAGAGATAAAGCACTAGAAAGTTTCATCTACTTTGCGGAGATAAGTGTGAAATGGAAATGACTGAAACAATGTATACTACAGTCGTGCACACAGCTATCCATACAGTTCTTACTGTGTGTTGGTCATTGTTCTAAGTACTTCACATCCATTAAGTCATTTACTGCTGACAACAACCCTATAAAGTAGGTACCATCATTATGCCCATTATACAGATGAGGAGACTGAGATCTGGGCAGGTGACTAACTGGCCCCAGGTCACCTAGCCAGCAAGTGGCAGAGCCAGGATCTAAGTCTGCACCATTAGCCCTTGGGGGAGCTGAGCAGACAGGCAGGCCCCTGAAGAAGATGGAGGGGAGAACAGGCCCTTGGGAGGGGATAGCAGCGTGAGTCAAGAGCGAGGCCAGCAGTGCGGTGGGGCATGGCATGTCCAAGAGAATACTCCACAAGTGTGCTCTGCAAGCTACTCGTCCCCCTTATTCTGTGCACATCCTCTGTTTACGAGGACATACCTCCCCACATGGGGACTTTCCTATCATCTTGGCCTCCGCAGAATCTAGCGTGGTGCCCATGTATGGAAGACCCTGACTCAGAGTCAGGATGCCCAAGCGTGACCTGTGAAGGCTGACCCAACCTCTGCCAGCTCCAGTGGCCCCTCTGATCTCAGGTCTGCTGACCCTCCTAGCAGCAAACAGGCCCAGTGGTGGAGAGTGAGGGCAGAAAGACTGAGCGTGAGATTTCTGTTAAGTGTCTGAGGAATCCTGGCTTTAAAAGATTCACAGAGAGGGGAGCCTGGGTGGCTCAATTAAGCATCTGACTCTTGATTTGGGCTCAAGTCATGTTGCTGGGCATGGAGCCTGCTTGGGATTCTCTCTCTCCCTCTGCCTCTGCCCCTCCTCCCCGCCCCCTCTCATGTGCGTGTGCATGTGTGTATTGCACGTGCATCCACTGTCTAGAAATTTTATCCGAAATTTTACATACCCTCTGTTGGCTATACCAAATTCTTATTTTATCTCATTAGGGATGTAAAATGAATTTCCTCAGTACTTCAAAAATTGTCGCAGTCGTCCCTGATGATTTGTATTTTTCTCGAGAGCAAATCTCGGCGACTGACGTCTACACTGCAGCCCTGCAGCCACAGTAACCCACGCTGGTTCTCACCCCCACGGCCCACAAGCTCCGTCCTCGTGCACCTTCTACTCTTGCTTAAAGCTGTCTGTTTTTATTCCGTTGCCAGTATGCACTGAAATATTTTACTTTACTATCACTTTTCAGGAAGAGAATTGTTAAGCCTAAATGAAAGCCAATTTGAGGGAAAAAAGGGCTCCTTCTGAGTGGTAACCCTGCAGTTCACACAAAGCAACTCTGAATTTGCATTTCAATTATTTGTACAAAGAAATGCTCCAGAGACTTGAGAAGCCAGGTGTGGCTGTGTTGTTGATTTCAATACTTGGAAATTCAGTTGTTCTGGGTGTTTCTTTCAAATTCCTCAGCTGCACAGGTTCCTGCACTTAGCGCCAGGGAAATTCATTAGTGAAAAATGAAAAAAATAGTTAGCTTCTCTCTATCAAGTGAACATTTTCAGAAATGATTAGGATATTCATACAAACGTGAAGTGCCCCCATTTCCGGGAGAGGCCAGAACTGCAGGCGTCATGGGCAAATTTGAGGATCACAGTTAAACTCACGTAGACGATGTACTGAGAGGCGATCTGATTTAACCCCAAGTCCTCCGTCATTCATGCTGGACCTTCCCAAACCCAACCGAGAAGTTGCTCAGATAAGCAATCAGCCCCAGGAAAGGACCGCTAACCTGCTCATTCCTGTCCACAGAAATGCAAGGCCTCCAGTAATGGACACCGAAGGAGAGAGAACACTTGACGTTATAAAACTTGCCAGGGAACGAGCAGGGCGGGAGAGCTGGCTTTCTGTCCCGCACCACGAGAAGGCACTGGAACGCGGGGAGTGGGGCTGTCAGGTTGAGCAGGATCTCCGTCCTGCTTGGGACAACTCTCCCCATAACCGGCCCTGGTTTAAGAAGGGCGTGGGGGGGCAGCTCTCAGGCGGGCCTCAGTCATGGACGCGGGACTTCTCCCCTCCTCTGCTCTGTATCCCCACGTCTGTAGCTGACTTCAAACACATACCTCAAGCTGAGCTACATACGAAGATTCTGGGGATATTGTAATACGAAGAATTCTTGCATGTAGGTTCAGCTTACAGTGTCTCAAACTGCTTTGTACTCATGCCAAGAATAAGCTCTTGGCCACAGTGCATAGTTACAGAAGGGAGATGAGATTAAAAACCCTAAAGCTATTTCCAAATAATAGCGAATAGGCGAGCTACAAAAATCCTCCCTTGGAGAAAAGTCCTTTGTTTCTGAGTTCTACTCCACCCCCAGCAATGTTAGTCTTCAAATCTTTAGAAGGAAGAAGAAAAGAAAAAGAAAAAAATCCTTACAGAATAAACATAAATCAGTGGTGCACAGACGGAGGCATGTTGACCTGGCCCCTTACCAGCACCGGGGATGGGGAAATGCTCGGTGGGCTCCCTATCATTTCCTTCATCCCCTGAGCCATCTCCCATGCAAGAGAAGACCCTGAGCAGAAAGCCATCTGCAGACCCAGGGGTCTAAATCAACAGGGCTTGGTGAGCATATAAATCTCCAAGCCATGAGCAAGAAACACCTGCTTTGAGGCAGGGCAAAGCCTGGAGTGCCTTTGGAGGCAGGTCAAAGAGCAGCTTCTTGGTCCTAAATACTTCTCAAGGCAATGTGCTGTTTGCCATGGACATAAGCGCCCTCCCCCAGAAGGGAGAAAGCTCCTACCATCCTCCACGCCCACCTTCCGTGCTTGCCTCAGGAGCAAGCACAGCAAGGAGGGAAGCAAGGAGCCACACTCTCAACAATAAATGTGGGAACAAGATAGTTCTGCCCCATTGTTATGCCAGGCCAACGTGTCCCTCTTTTTCAGAACTGTCCTCACCTGTTCACATCCTCAGGCAGCAAGCCAACCTCTCCCAGCCCATGACATGTATGTCTGCAGGGCCCTCAACAGACCAAGGGCGCCTTACCTGGCAGATGCTCAATAGATTAATCAGGAAGGAAAGACGAGTGGATTCCTTGGGAGGAAGGTAACGTTGGATGCTCTCCGTGAGTTTCTAGGTGAACGGGCCACATACACTATGATTTACAAAAGCAGAATCTCATGACTCGTTAAGGGATCACCACGTTAGGCCATTCAGTCATTGGAAAGTGTGTGTCAACAGGGGTCTTGGGAGGGCAGGATCTGCCACCCCCAAACTTGCCCCTCCACGGAAGCCTCTGCCTCTCCCCGCCTGAGCGCCACTCATTCCATGGCCATGGCTGGAAAGACAAGGCTGATGACTCACTAGCTGTGAAAATCTGAGCAGAGTACTCAGCCCAAGGGACAGTCCTTGATTCGTGTGGATTAAAGCCAGTGATGGGTTTTCAGAAGCACCGAGGAGCTGATGTGCTGGGTGGGGAGCAGCACGTAGCTTCCTGTCCTCTAAGTACCTTGCCGGAGCCGGACAAAACCTCCATGTGCTCGTGGATCTCACACCTGGAGCTATACATATTCTAAGTAAGGAGTTCACGGCCCATGAATTTACACTATTGGATTTGGCAGAAAATGTGGGCTATGGAGACAAAAAAAGTTTCAAGTCCTAGCTCTGTTGCTTACAAGCACGGAGGCCTTGGGCAGAGTCCCCCACCTGTAAACTGGAAAGTAATAGCACTTCCTATCCGAGCTGCTGTGACTCCCGACGCCTGGCGGGTCCCCTCGCGCGCGGGCAGAGTGGTGACAGTGACAGGGGACAGCAAGCCACCACCCCCACTCCTCCAGAACATGGAGGACGGCAGACGGGAATGCCGGTCGCCCCCAAATCCTCACCTAGGTCTCTTCCACCCCGTCCCTCCCATGCAGCCACGGTGCATCCTTTCTTCCCCACCCCTTTCCCTCCATCCATACCCTCAGGTTGATGCATAACTTTGGGAAGGATTCAAGTCAGTGTGCTACTTCCTCCAGGGACATCTGCATTTTTAACTCTTCAAATCTCTTTAAATCTGTGGACTTCTGCACTCCTACCCATAGACGTGCACGCACAGCCTGATAAACTATTGTCAAAGATCCAGAGAAGAAGCTTCCAGGGCAGGAGTCGCCGTGCCCCACCCCTCTCCAGTCAAAAGCCTCCCTTCCCACCTGCAACCGCTGACCTGATCCTACCATAACCCCTTCCTCACTGTCTTTGTGGCTCTCTACCCAAAGATGTTTCTCTAAGTGCTGGAGTTGAGCTTTGTCTGGTTTTGAATTTTAAATGGACTCGTGTGTTGTGTTCTGTGCCGTGGTGCTTCTGCTCAGGACCCCGCCGGAGCCGTGGGTCCTCACAAACCGAGCAAACCACGTGGTCCATGCATTCGGGTACCGTGGGCATCCAGCCGTTCCCCAGATCCGGTTGTCATCACAAACGTGGCTCTGGATGTTCCATGCGTGTCTCCTGCTGCAAACATGAGTGCATGTCTCCGGAGCCACGGCGCATCCCGTCACCCACGCGTGGGGGGGGGCAAGCAGATTCTGCACCCGCGGCGCCCCCAGCGGGGGAGGGTCTGTGCATCCGTGTCCTCACCAGCACACCACACATCACTTTTTCATTGCTGCCAGTCAGGGTGGGGGGTGTGTGGAGGGGAATCTCACTGCAAAGTTCATTTGCATTTCCCTGGTACTAATGAGCCTACACACTTTCTCCTGTGTTCATGGGTCGTTAGGGTTTCCTCCTTTATAAAACTGTCTGTTCAGGAGTTTTGACCATTTTTCTGCTAGAGTGTCTCGTCTAATTCTCCTTATCAATTTAGTAGGAATTTGGATATTTTGTATTAATGGCTTAGGAATACATAATTATGGAATAAAGGAATACTCCCCCTTTTGAAGGGCCTTCTGGGAGAAGTGAGAAGGTGGAGTGTTTGGGGGCAGGAGATCGGACACCTCGCTAACTTCTGGATGTCTGCTTTCCTCCCCACGGCTTGCCTCACCGTGTGTTTGCACATGTTCATTAATAAACACACACGTGCATGTTCTAAGTGACAGCTATTGTTTATAGCCACATTTTAAATCTCTTGTCACATTTTTATAGTGTGTATTTATAGGGTAAGCTTGGTGTGAACTCCAGGGCAAAAGATAATTGTTGAACCCTGAGGCTTACCTGATTTTAATAAAACGGATGAAAACCACTCCCATCGTTTACAGCGAGTGGGTAATGTGCACTAGCCATAGGATGCACCCGCTCATGTACCAGTGAAGAGATGAGGATGTACCTAGAGAACAAGCGCCTGGCTGTTTGCAGATGAAAAATGTGGTCATCTGTGGTGATGTCAGCATCACGATCCCATGCAGAGTCATGCCCTATCGCCCTGCTTGGCTGCGTTATTTGTGAGGCTCTGTCAACATCTGGGAAGAAGTTAAAGTACATTATGCAAAAGTTTGGCATAAAGTGTTCTTGCATGTTTGTGTGTGTGTGAGAGAGAGACTGTGTGGGGGTGTGTGTGTGACTGAGCACTATGAGTTTGTGTGTGCATCATGCACGCGTGTGTGAGCGTACTTGTCCCGGAACTCTCCCCGGCCTCAGACATTCTCAACAATTCCCCAAAGTCTGCAGAGTTTCTGAGCACAGGCACCTGCTCTCCCACACCCACATTCCTGCAGAATGAAAGCATGATACAGCGGGGGGGGGGGGGGGGGGTGGTAGACCTTTTCCACAGTGCGCTGGAAGTTACAGAGCGTGTCTAGTATGAGCAGCTGTGAGGTGACCCAGCCCCGAACTGCTGCCCAGGACTGAAAAGAGATGCTCACTTGCAGACGGCGAGTCTGAGAGCAGAGCCCCCAGCCTTCACCGCAAGTCTGACCTGACCCACTGAGCCTTGCCCACAGTCCCCACACAAGAAATACCAGACTTAATTTTAAGCACACTGTTTTCCATAATCCATCATGTGGGACCAAAAAGTCCACACGGACTGCAGCATTTCTTTATAGTCAAATTATAATTTCTATAATTATAATTTCTGGTACCTGGTTGAAAAAATAATGTGTAAGTGGACAGTACAGTGGTTTGATTCCAAAAACAAAGTACTATTTGGAGAATGTAGGAAATGCAGCCAATTTTGTACATGGCTTTCCAATAAAGATCTTTCAGACACAACTTAATTTTCTAACAGTATTGCTAAAATCACAGAAACGGGCATCCCCCCGGCTTTCTCCTTCGTAAAATAAGGCTGGGTGCCTAGTGGTGCTGCATGCCCAAAATAAAATGCGTATATGACAGTATCTCCCAGAGTGAGGGACACACAGAGAGGGCGTGTGTTCATTTTCCTCTTTCTTTCATTTACTCAATGAGTTCATAAAAGAATTATTAGGTGCAAATGTTAGCTCACTAAAAATATTTGTCAGCAATTTTTAGCTCTTGAATTACCAAAGTTTTTTTTAAAATAAATATGTTTTAATTTCACATGATGCACACCCCGTGGCTTTTAAGTGATGACCAGTCACTGGAAATATTAGGTTTCATGTTACTGTTAATTACAGATGTCATCATGCTGAAGTGAGTTCTGGCCTGTGCCTTGGCTCCTGGTGTAAACGTCTGAATCATGAACAGAATTCCTAATTGTAAGATGTCTGACCTTTAAAAACAGTAAGTCTAAAAGTAAATCCTAAATGCAAATGTTTCAATATTTTACATGAAAAATCAGGAACATGCTCTGTGCTCTGTTATCACCGTGGCTGTTTCGACAGTTTAACTCAAGTCTAGTCTAGGAACCTTGATGCAAAGATCAGGAATCCCTTCAGAGACAGTCTGATAATCCCCCGACCCCGGCCAATTAATCACAACTCAAGCTGTAAAACATTCTCCAGGAAAGATGACCAGTATCATTTATATCATTTTTGGTAAAATATTAAAGGAAAACAGACCATTTCATCGGTTATACTCCTGGCAGTATTAACCACTTCGAGCATCAGGCCCTCTTAGGAGTAAGAACACAAATAAACCATCTGGAAATGGACTCACAGAGAACGGTCCTCTTTTTCTTTGCAAACATACACATATAAAACCACAACTTTTCTTTTTCTTTCTGTCTTTTTTTTTTTTTTTTTGCCAAAGAAAACATGTGGTCGTTTCCCCTGCTGACTACAGTCCTTGTGGTCATTCCTAAAAAACTCAGAGCTGGGAATCAAAGAACCTATCAGCGCTCAGACCAGATCCTCCGCTGGTAAAACCGGCTTAGAAACAGTGTTCACCGGGTGTGGGGCCTTGTCCCGAGACAGAACCCGCTTCCCGGGACTCGTCGCGACCGCCTGCGCCGGATTTCTCGGGACCTGCGCGCAGCCGCGGGCGGGTGACCGGCACGACGGGCCGGGGCTCGGTAGGGGCTCGGCCGCAGCGCGGACCTACCCGGGCACCGCGGCGTCTTGCGGGCCACGGCCGTGCCGCTCACGGGCCTCCCGTTGGGCGTGACGCACCAGCAGTATCCGGTGTAGCTGTGACACTGCACCTGCGGGCGGCGGGACGGGGGGGGGCGGTCAGCGCCGCCCCGACGCGCTTCCCCCCGCCGCGCCCGCACGTCCGCGAGGACCCCGGCCCGAGCCCCGGACGGTAGCGAGCGCGCCCCGCGACCGCCGCCCGAGTGCGGCTGCGGGCCAGGGCGCGGGCTGCTCGGCTGTGCGGGACGCCCGCCCCTCCGAGCGCAGCCGCGCCTCGTGCCGCCCCCGGACAGGGGGGCCCCAGGCCATCCAGGGGCACGCTCGCCGCTCCCCGCCGCACCGCGGCAGACGTGAGGAGGGGGACGGCATCCCTCCCCACCCCGGTCCTTGGCGTCCCTCCTGCCCTGCCCCCACC
>NC_058410.1:1515150-1562962 GCF_002201575.2 Neomonachus schauinslandi
TCAGGCATCCCTCCGCCCCCAGTGTGTCCCTGGCATCCTTCCAGCACGGGCTCCACCCTCAGAATTAAACTGAGCCTGGATCCTCAGAGGTGAGCTGGGTGCACAGGGGCTGACCCGCCTCACGGAGGGAGCCGTGCCAGACCAGGACGCAGTGAGTGACACAGGTGGACAGCGTGGCCCCAAGAGACACCTGCGCCCGGAAAGGCGTAAGTGAATTGGCTCGCACAACTGTCTGTGAAAGTCAGCCCTGTCAGTCACTCACTTCCAACATGGGCAGCGAGTTGTCCCCCTGGAGCCCCGGGCCCTCCTTCCCGCAGCCCCCGCCCCCGCCCCCGCTGCTCAGGTGCAGAAGCTGCAGGGCGAGCTGGTCACCTGGCTGTAGGTGCCGTCTTCGTTGCATTCCGGGATGAACACCTGCTGTAACTCCTTGCGGGCCTGCTCCTGGGTGTACTTCCTCTCGGCCACACACCTGGACACATCTGCAGGAAGGAGCCGAGCAGAAGGGCAGAGGTGTCACAGAACTGGGAGATGCAGATGCGTGAGTCACCGCGGCTGGTGGGGGGGCAGGGCAGAGGGTCCCCCGAGGAAGGACCACAGGCCTGCACGGTAAGAAGGGCGGGGTGCTCTCTGCTCTTAAGGAGCAGACACTGAGGCTCAGAGATGGCCACCCTGCTTATCCCGTACAAGGTGGACTTTGCTGCCCGAAGGTGAAGACGTCCCCCTGTGGTCTGGCCAGCCGCAGACCGGCGTCTGTGGGTCCGAGGAGGTGTGTGAGCTCACCAGCTCCAGGACACACTGTGCGCCAGGGCTAGAAGCCCTGCTAAGACCAGACCCAATGCCGTGGCCCTCAGCCGCGAGGTGTGAAGCCTGCCTGGGCCAGGAAAGGACAGTGACCCTCCTGTCTGTCACGCTGCCCCAGTCTCAAAGCCATACTGAGGTCTTGCCCCCCCCCAAAACTGCAAGTGGAAAATCTGACAGTAAGTCAGATAAAAAGTCAAACATCCTTAGCCCTCCCTCCACTCTGTCCCATATTTTCAGGCTTTTGGGTGAACATCACTATAACATAATTCAATAAAAAGTGCCACGTTCCTCCTGCTCCTCAAGGAGTGATCACCTGGGTCCCAATAAGTTCACAAAAAAGGGAGAGTCTAAACACACTGGAGTGTGTCTACTCTCTCTCTGGACACCGGGGGTTTGGAGACAGACCCTCAAACCAAACACGGAGACGCGTGTGCGCGAGGGACGCGCTGGCCTCGGAGTGAGTCCCCTCTGTCATCCCCACAGCCTGTAGCAGCCTGCGTGCAACCTCTGGGACCAGAAGGTGTCGTAATTCCTGCTGTGAGCGCCCGCCATCCAGTGACGCGCGGAGGTGTGAGCCCCCAGCCCCCCAGCACGGCGGGTGTAGCAGAGCGCACCCATGTGCACCGTGCACGGCCACGCGCCCCAGGACGCCTCCACAAGCTCACGTTCCCTTCCTCGGCCGCCATTCGAGGTCTCTCATCGGAGCCTTCAGACTTGAAAAGAATGGCTTTCCCAATCTTTCTAAAGTGTTTCCAGATTTAAATAACAAGTTGTCGAGATCTTAAAGGCCCTCTGGACTCCGAGAGATACTTCTTCAAACGTGTCCACTGGCCAACATCTTTAGATGGTGACTTTTGATTGCTGGTAGTTGAAACTGCTGGGTCGGACAGCATGCTATCTGGCCACCCGCTCCAGGGCCCTGGGCCGCGGCCATGGCTCCGGCGGCCTCCGCGTGCTGAATATAGACTCTGCCTCTGAACAGACTCGTCCTGGGCTTCGGTGGGACCCTGGGCTGCAGGCTGTTCCACACACTGCAGAAAACAGCCTTTCATCCAGGCGCAGTGCTCAGGCCCTCATCTACAGTTTGGCCTGGCCAGCCAGCACTTGGCAACATGTGGTTTTAGTGCACTCTGTGTTTTAGCTGAGGACAAATCACTGCTTTGCTGGACTTCCGTCGTTTTTTTAGTATAACCTGTGGTTTGACTGTCTAAAAGGAAAAGTGATATGACTTCCAGCTTGCAAGGTCTCCACCAGGGTACAGATGGAATTACAAATCACTTCTAATATTTGAGCTATCATGGAACATGCCAAAATAGCATAAATTTTCCAAACAACTCGTGGACCTTGTTCCTGGCTTGGATGCCTTCCTTCAAAGACTCTCCACTTACTTCTGATCAGCTAGTCCTCAAACAGGCAGCTTTCATCTCTGATGGAAGATTAAATTCTCAGCTTTCGTCCAGCACGTTACTCACAGGAGGCAAGCCTGCGGCACAAAACTGTGGGGTCTGTGTCAGCTGTCCCTTGAAAATCAAGGTGCTGTCTGCCTCCACCTCTTGCCTGCGCTCCTGACTCTAGATACCCTAAATCAGGGTCTTCACCATTGAGAAGGGTCAGCAGCCCACGAGGGCAATTCTATTGAAATATGCAAAAACACCGGGAACTTCACTCAAAATTAGTAATATCTCCGATTCTCTTTAGTTTGTTCCTTGTTACATTGCAATCAGAATACTCCACATGAGATCTACCTTTTTAGCAAGCAGTTCACTGTAGGTGCCATGTCCCGTAGTGATCCTGGGTGGTTGACACTCTCCCCTGTGTCCTTAACATCACTTTAAACCCTTACACGGCTAACGTATACCCACTCGGGCTAAATCAAATGGCCCTCTTTACAGAAATCCCAGTAGTAAGTACAGCGAGATGAGAGGCGAGACTGGATGTTTTTATGGGTGGTGACTCGGTCTGGAATGGCCACCACATGGTTCTGACTTTGAGCCTGGTGCTGTGTGCTGAGGTCCAGACTGTCCTCGCTGCTGCATGCTCGTGGCCCAGCACAGGCCCTGCACAGATGGGGCTGGCCTCCAAACGGGGGAGCTGGACGAGCAGAGGCTACCAGACAAAGGAGACACACTCTCCTGGGGCGGTGGCCACAGAAATGCTGGTCCTATGCCTGACATGCCTTTTATATGTATTGGCATCCAGTGAAGGCAGACACTGTGTTTCAAAAGTTGTAATATTTTATCCACCCATAATTTTGAAGGCCAGACTATGAGAAAAATTAAGGATTCTGTGCTACAAATCTCTTCGCATAAATAGAACGTTCTTTCCCTCCCTAATATAGGTGGCTGTGCTGTGATAAAAGGCCAGCAGAATGGGCAAGGTGACCCATCCACCCTCCTCCTCCGGGCAGTGAGGACAGCAGGGCCGTACGTCCGCCAGAACCATCCCTTGACCATAGCACTCCAGGGCTAGAGGGGAAAGGAACAGAGTTTCCTTTCTAAATGACTATTATCAGGGGCGCCTGGGTGGCTCAGATGGTTAAGCGTCTGCCTTCGGCTCAGGTCAAGATCCCAGGGTCCTGGGATCGAGTCCCACATCGGGCTCCCTGCTCCTTGGGAGCCTGCTTCTCCCTCTGCCTCTCTCTCTCTCTCTGTCTCTCATGAATAAATAAATAAAATCTTTAAAAAAAAATTAAAAATAAATAAATAAATGACTATTAACAGTTTAAATGCAGAGAGACAGAAACAAATTATAATAGGAAAACCTTTAGTCCATAATTGGGCTTGCCAAGTCATACAGGAAAAAAATTAGATACACTGCAAACTCTTGCAAGAATATATTAAAATATTCAGACAGGTTTTACAACATTTATACGGAAAACGACTGATGACAACCATCTGTACGGTAATTGATAACCATGAGCATCCAGGCATCGAAACAGACCCCTGCAAAACTGTCATCACTCTCCTTTAACCAAGTCTGAGTGCAACCTTCCCAGGACAGACAGGCCGACACTGTGCTGAGATTCTCGCGGTTCTGCTGAGGAACTAACACTCTGAGACTGTAGGTATTGCTAAAGCAGAGGGAAGATTTTTTCTTTCACGTAACATTCCAAAAAGTTCTGTCATGTTTCTGATTGCAGCTTGAACGTGAAAGTGACAGTAGTACCTCTTGTCGTGTCAACTTTAGTCCATAAGGAAGGACGTTCCTAACATCAGACTTACTAGAACACCATAAAGGAGTTAAGGCAGACGTGATCTGTGTAGGGTTTCAGCAAGAGACAAGCACAGATATGATTAAAAAGTCCTCGAACACCACCTGATGTCATGGCTATCTCAGAAAGCCCGCCGTGGGCAGGAAGAGGTGTAGCTTCGACGCGGCAGGTGGCACTGACAAGGACCCAGCCTAAAGACCGGACAGAAGAGTCACTACGCACACATGTACACGCACAGATACACGGGCATGTGCACATGGCGTGCACGCACACAGAGATACACACATGCACGTGGTTACATGCACACACGTGCACACATACATGCACGTGCACTGCGCACACATACACGTGTGTACACATAAGACACACGTGTACACGGACACGTGTGCACATGCTCACATGCACACGTGTACACACACGCACAGAGATACACATGTGCACAGCTACACGCACACACAGATACACGTGTGCACACATGTACATACACATACACGTGCACACGTACATATGAGATACACATGCAGAGATGTGCATGCGTGCACACACATGTACACACAGAGATACACATACATACACATGTGCACATGGGGATACACAGGCACGGAGATACGCATGCGTGCACACACATGTACGCACACAGATACACACATACATACATACACATGTGCACATGGGGATACACAGGCACAGAGATACGCACGTGTACACGCACAAAGGGATATTCATGCACACGCACGCGCCTATGTCCTGCATAGACTTCTTTTATGCAAATATCTGTTTTAATGAAGAAAATAACAGCAGGCTATCAATTGATTTATAGTAACCAAAACACACCCTGAGACCAACGCTTTCTGTGGGTTCACAAAGTTCCTGGTGAAGCCACGGGAGACACCCAGGTTGCTCCGGCTTCCCAAAGATAATGCCACCAGAAGCCTAAGGGAATGGCAGGCAAGGGAGCTTCCCAGTCGGTTTCTTGACTCTCCACACGTAAATCAGGGCTTGTTAGGAGGAATTCTTTGTGTTCATCTGATCCCACCGCCCTGTTTTACAGACGAGAAGGCTGGTGCAGACCGTGGCCAGTCGGTGAGAGAAACTAGCAGGTGCCCCGGTTCAGCACCCCTCACACGGGTCTGTGATTCTCGCACTGGAGTGGGCTGCAGGGCGCTAGAAAGCCTGCAGGTGCGGGCGCTGGCGCCTCCCCTCCCTGGGCCCAACTCAGCAGCGTGGGGCTCTGAGCACCCAGTGGAGAACCAGGGAGAGAGCAGAGGAGACACAAGGAGTTAGAGGCTGCGGGGCATTTACTGCTGCTAGGCATACACCACACTTTTAATAAAATCAATGTAAAAATAGAGGACATTTAGAGATGGCAACACCCAACGCAATGGGGGGTGACACACAGAAACCCCGCTTGAAAGCCTGGCTGATTTCAGGGATGACACGTGTGCGGCCTTCTACACTAGTGATCATGGTTTATCTGGAGAAAACCATGTATGTGTCACTCAGGGCTCTGGAAGGGAAAGAACAAGACGCTGAAACTCATCAAACGTAGCAGTTATTATGAATAAGAACCACTCATCTGTCCCTGTTAGGACACAATCTGCCTCCAAGCTGACACTGCATGTCCTGGCCCAAGTGCTGTGGGCTCGCCAGGGGCTCACCACGTGCTCACTGTGTGCTCGCCGTGTGCTCACCGTAGCTCGCCAGGGGACCACTTGGGGGTGGGGGCTTTTGTGGCTCACAGAGACTGCAGCCTTGCTCAGGTGGTCACAACAAGGACCACAAGACGCTGGCAGCAAACTAGGGGGAGGAAACAAGGAGCATTCTGTAACGATGCTCCTTTCTTCGGTCCTGGGCCCAGGACGGCTGTTTTCTGACAGATATCCGTGATCACTTTGTTTCCAGAAATTTCAAAGTAGTTCTAATGCCTCCTGGCATTTAACTGTTCTCCTTCTTCCTTTTTTTCTGTTTTTTTATTCAATGCCAGAAATTTTGTTGAAAAGAAAGACAGCTCCAATGGTCTCAGATCAAAAGAAAAGTATTAAGGTGTTCGCTAAGTTCTGAAAACACGAACTCCACAGATTTCTAAGAAAAATCTATCAGCAAAAACCACTGCATTTCTATTCAAGGTCAACAGTTAGATCGTAACATCCAATTCATAAAATATTTTTATCCAACTTAATTAACTATGGACTAAAATATTGTAATGGTTGTTTTCAAACTAGTATATTCAAAATAGACAGCCCTAGGGCGCCTGGGTGCCTCAGTCGATTAAGCATCTGCCTTCGGCTCAGGTCATGATCCTGGAGTCCCGGGATCGAGTCCCGCATTGGGCTCCCTGCTCAGCAGGGAGTCTGCTTCTCCCTCTGACCCTCTCTCCTCTCATGTGCTCTCTCTCATTCACTCTCTCTCACATAAATAAATAAAATCTTAAAAAAAAAATAGACAGGCCTATAGGACTCTCACCCTCCACCCACAGACCATGAAAATGCCCTCAAAATATGCAGTTTCCCATTTGTCAAATTGACACTATTGTGCACTAGCTTATTCCAACATCAGGAATAATTTAGAGGAAAAATCCAGGTGGTTATCGGGATCACGTGAAGTGGTGTAAGGGGACATTCGGTCTTGTGCCCCCTCCTTCCCACTCAGGGAAGCAAGCTTTTGACCTGGCTGTGTCGTCGAATCTGCCGTATTTGTGCCCACAGAGGACAGAGGAGGGTCACAGCCTAATCTGCCCTGTGGCCGCGGGATCCCTGTCTCTGGGCCCCACCCACGCCCCGTCTCACTTTACCTCCTCCCATCCCCAGGAACCACTTCCTCCCCGTTGGCACCTGGACAGGCTGGGGGTATTGCCTGCCGGACGTCAGGACGTGGCTGGTAAGCGGCTAGCAAAAGACGCCAGCCCCTGCAAGGAGCCCATCCTCGGAAGAGGCCCGCCTCCCGCCATGAGCCAGGACCCAGGCCGAAGGTGCTTGTGCAGGAAATGTCGGATTGTGGTCTGGAAGCCCGTTTTCAGGGCGCCCCCCGCGTGGCACAGATTCATGCCACTCACAAGATGAGGGCTGTAATGGGAGGCTTCAGAGCCCCTGCCCTGTGCCCTGAATCCACCACAGCAGAGGTGCACAATGCCCTGATATTTTATTTTGCTTATTATGTAGGCTCCGCACCCAGCACAGAACCCAACGCAGGGCTCCATCTCACGACCCTGAGATCCAGACCTGAGCTGAGCTCAAGACGCTTAGCTGACTGAGCCACCCAGGCGCCCCACCCAGTTATTTTTAAATAAACATGTGGCTAACAATGTCCCTCTAAAGTAACTTTAATATTTGCTACCCTTGTTCGCTAAAGCACCAAGTAAGCATGATTTTGAAATCTACGGGCATCTGTACATTCTTTTTATTTTCACCCTTTTGATTTAATTGAACCAGCTTTTGTGAGGTGAGTTTTAGTTCTACCCACTTCCTTTCACACATTTTCTGTGTCACAGACTTATGGGACGACATTTGTTCAGTGAGCTGAGTGAGAATCCCACCCAGGAGAATTAGCCAGAGCAAGTAGGCTGGGTCCAAACACAAAGAAGCGAACAAGGACGTTATCAAGAAGCAATCCAGCGTAGACCCCACAGCGGGCACAGCCAAGCTCTGAGTCGGGTTTCCACCCAGAGGACGAGGTCCTCTGGCCTTGGTCTACCTGACCCAGCACAGTTGCCCACAGCGTGAGTGCTAATGCAGAGGCTTCACCTGGCACTTCCTCATGGCCTTCCAAGACAACAGCTCATTGGGGTTGTCGAAAGGAACATGGCGGAGAAAGGAACGTTAACTCAAATGTTACCACCACCTCCACAGCACGTTGCCACAAGCGATGCCAGCCTGGGAGATTGCTTCTAGAAACTTCTCTGAAGATTAGAGCATCTGATATTTGAATTTATTCTTAAATCACTTCTCTAGTCTCAGCACAGATAACTGAGGTGCAAAACTACAATCAAGGCATCCGAATTTTTCTCAGATTGGTGTGTTTAGAATAAGGACACACAAACTAGACACAGAACGGAAAGGAAGAGAAGTCCTTACATGGAAGCTTCTTCTTGGATGCCACTTTGAAGCCGTGATCCTTCTGCTTCCATGCTGAGGCCCACTGCAAATCATTTCTTTAAATTCCTGGACAGTTAACAGGCAGTTACAGGTGGACAATCTAATGATTCACCAATTCTGCACATTACTCAGTGCTCATCAGGGTAAGTTACCCTAATCCTCATCCGCTATTTCCCCCATCCCCAACCCCCCTCCCCTCTGGTCACCAGCAGTGTGTCCTCTAGAGTTAAGAGTCTGCTTCTTGGTTTGACTCTCTCATTTTTACTTTGCTCATTTGTCTAATTTCTTAAATTCCACACATGAGTGAGATCATATGGTATTTGTCTTTCTCTGACTGACTTATTTTGCTTAGCATGATACCATGCATCTACATCCATCCATGTCATTGCAAATGACAAGATTTCATTCATTTTTATGTCTGAGTAATATTCCATTCCAATATATATAAATATATATCACTTCTTTATCCATTCATCAGTCGATGGACACTGGGGCTGCTTCCATAATTTGACTATTGTGGACATTGCTGTTATAAATATCGGGGTGCATGTATCCCTTCAAATTAGTGTTTTTGTATTTTGGGGGGTAAATACCTAGTACTGCAATTGCTAGATCATAGGGTAGTTCTATTTTTACTTTTTGAGGAATCTCCATACTGTTTTCCAGAGTGGATGCACCAGCTTGCATTCCCACCAACAGTGCAAGAGGGTTTCCCTTTTTTCACAGCCTTGGCAACACCTGTCATTTTGTGTGTTGTTAATTTTAGCCATTCTGACCAGCATGAGATGATATCTCATTGTGGTTTTGATTTGTATTTAGCTGATGATGACTGATGTTTAGCATCTGTTCATGTGTCTGTTGGCTATCTGGATGTCTTTTTTTGGAGAAATGTCTGTTCATATCTTCTGTCCATTTTTAATTGGATTATTTGGGGGTTTGGGTATTGAGTTGCAGAAGTTCTTTATATATTTGGATACTAATCCCTTATTGGATATGTCATTTGCAAATATCTTCTCCCATTCAGTAGGTTGCCTTTGAGTTTCATTGATTGTTTCCTTCACTGTATAGAAGCTTTTTATTTTGATGAAATCCCAGTAGTTTATTTTGCTTTTGTTTCCCTTGCCTCAGGAGACATATCCAGAAAAATACAAATCATTTTAATCCCCAGACAACTGTCCGGGCACACCATCCTTCTTAGTAAAATGTGTGAGAACTCCAAGGGTGGTCTGTGTTGAAAAGCAATGTAGAACAAACCAGGAATGGTGGTTTCTGATGAGCAGAAGTCCTTCGGTTTAAATATTGCTTCTTCAAAATATATTTCTTCTCCAGATATCTGGGCTAACTCAGTCTTTGTTGAGGACACAGTAAACAAATTTCTAGTGTTAGGGGGTGCAGTTTGGAGGCTTTGGGTGTCCTGTTTTCATGGCCCCCATGATGGGTGAGCTGCACTCTGGGCCCAGGAGACCTCTTGTGTCACTTTGCCTCATGAGGTGCAAGCTGTCTGGTCACTGCAGGTTCCTGAAATCCATGTGAGAGATCGTCGGAGGAGAGCTGGGTGGTGGGAACATCTGGGGTTCTGGAGAGTCTCACACGGGCCATTTTAGAGCATGGAGGAGGCCATCCACAGTCTAGATGATGTCATCATGAACTGAAGGTTCTTACAGAGCCCCTGAGTGCCTAGGAACTAGAAGTCAATCAAAGGCAGGGAGAGAGCCTGGCGGTCATGTAACAGGTGAAGTCCGCTCACGCTCATCCAGGGAGCCATTCTTTTTTTCTTTTTGAAGATTTTATTTATTTATTTGACAGAGAGAGACACAGCGGGAGAGGGAACACAAGCGGGGGTGGGGGTGGGAGAGGGAGAAGCAGGCTTCCCGCTGAGCAGGGAGCCCGATGCGGGGCGTCCAGGGAGCCATTCTTAACAAGGAACGTTAGTTTACCAAATGTACTCGTGCAGGCATACCTCATCTCCCTTTATCAGGCAGATACTCTGCCAACCGAAGGCTGGTGGCAAACCAGCATCGGGAAGTCAGCCAGCGCCATGTTTCCAACAGCGTTTGTTCACTTCCTGTCTCTGAGTCACATTTCCGTGCTTCTCGCAATATTTCAAAACCTTTTCATTATTATTGTATTTGTTTGGCGATCTGTGCTCAGTGATTACAAATTACTGAAAGCTCAGATAAGGGTTGTCATTTTTTACAAATGAAGTACTTTGTAAGTAAGGTATGCATGTTGTTTACTTAGACAAAATGATTTTACACACTTAGTAGACTGCAGGATAGTGTAGACAGAACTCATGTGTGCACTGGGATACCAAAACATTGATCGGCCTCGTTTTATTGGGATACTCACTGCGCTCGGTGGTGGGGAGCCCAGCCCGCCGTTCTCTGAGGCACGCCTGCACTGAGTAACTTCAGAATCTATTGGAAAATCTCAGGCTGGTGCTAAGCGATGATTTAACTTTAGAATCACACAGAATGAAGCTGCCTCAAGAGTATCGATTGTTTGCTTGAGTGAATGAAGTTTTCTTGTGTGTCTGTATCTCCATCAGGTGTATCTGAGGTTTTTCACTCAAGTTTTCTCCAAAGGAATCAGAAACAGCATATAGTTTACTGAAACCTAACGGCCACCAAGAAAACAGGTACGAGGACAAAATAGGGTTCAGAACGCTGGAGACTCAGGTGGATGGGATTTGATAAATTATATTCTACTGTTTTCTACAAGTGGGAATGGATATTTAAGGAGAAAAAAATCATTTTTCATTTACAAAAATCTTTTTTTAAAGGTATGTTCTGCTTTCTTCCATCCCACGAAGAAAGGCAGAGCAAGCCTGGCTACACCAGGAATCCAGCTTGCTGCCTCTGCATGTGACCCTTCCAAGATAGCTTTTATTGTGGATGGTACACACAAGGATATATAGTTCAACTAAATAATTTCAAAGGCTGCTAATTCGAATTATCTCAACTTTTATGGAATTTTTCTATAGAAGGATATTTCATATCTGTGCTTTAACATTTTAAAAACTATTTTTCCCTACAAAAGTAAAATTTAATTTGTGAACCATATGGGTTCTGTTGAACAAAAATTACAGGTCTTTACTTTGAATGCACTGTTTTCTGCTTGGGCCAGAGTTGGAAGAAGCGCCTTCCTGTGCGCCCGGTGGGCTGCAGCATCAGATCCCCGGTGTCTCTGGACTCTGGTATGACACCCCACCGCAGCGCCTCCATTTCAAGTATGAATCAAATACTTTGTTCCCTGCATTTTCATAAACTCAGTAACTTACTGAAACTGAATTAAAACCATGCTTCCCGTCTGGCAACAGCTGCTTCCTTCACCTTGGGCATCCCTCTGAGAGCAGGTCCAGGAGGACGCTTGTCGCGGCCGACGCCTGGGGGAGCCCAGAGCCTGCGCACCCGGCGAAGGCGCAGCGCAGCCACGGAGGAGCCGGGTGGTGTGGTACGGCGAGGGACGCGGTCTCAGCGCAAGTCAGCTTACCTCCGTCCCTCTTCTGCCTCAGGTCCCTTTGGCTTCCCATTTCCCCCTAAGGAAAAACTCCAACACCTGATACTCCAGGTCTCCATAGTGAGATCAACCCCTTGTCTCCCACCCCTCCTGGTGTCTCTGCTCGGCCTCAGCGCTGAGGTCATGGCCCCTTAATGAAAAGGAGGAAACACTCCTTCTGTGTGATTCCCACTCGGGGAGCTGCATCTGACCACAGGATAAGAAAGGGACTCGGTGTGCAGTGCTCTGCTGTCCCCTCACAGAGAGGACCTTCCCAGCTTCCCCAGCCAGAGGGCGTCCCACTCGCATCAGCTCATGTTCGGGCCTCTCTGTGGCCTTTAAATCCTAAGGGTCGGGCGCCTGGGTGGCTCAGTTGGTTAAGCGACTGCCTTCGGCTCAGGTCATGATCCTGGAGTCCCAGGATTGAGTCCCGCATCGGGCTCCCTGCTCGGCAGGGGGTCTGCTTCTCCCTCTGACCCTCCTCCCTCTCATGTGCTCTCTTCATTCTCTCTCTCTCAAATAAATAAATAAAAAATCTATAAAAAATAAATAAATAAATCCTAAGGGTCTAAAATACTTAGACTCTGAACCAACCACGATGGTGGAAAGAAAGCCTTCATGAATGTGTGACCAGCAGTTATGGGCAGCACACACGTACCCACGTGTGGTGCCTGTGGACACGGACCTGTTCCGGGCGAGCCCACGGCCCCAGCGTGGGCACAGGTGCTGGTCGCTGTGGGGAGCCTGTGTCTGCCGGCACAGCGCCCCTGGGGGGTCGGCGGGAGCAGGCGAGGTGCCGACTCAGTCACGTGCAGAAGTGACTCAAACGTGTTCACCTCGGATATATCATATTATGAAAGAAGGAAGAGCAGGTTATTCAGAACGTGGCCAATTTGGAGCTGAGACACGGACCACCGTGGCCGACAGAGTTTCGCCTTGCTGTGGGATTGCTGGGCCAACAGCGAGACAGAGCGGAGCCTCCTCTCAAAGGCGATTTTACTCTGTGTGGTCTTTTCTCTTAAGATAACAGCAAAAAGAAGGTAAATCTCTTTCTGAACGCGACTGTTTGTGCTTGAAACATCAGCGTGCTTTGTTGAGTCAAAGCCTTCATTAACATAGGAAGTATTTCAATGGTTTGCTCTAAGCATGTTAGCTAAATCTAAATCTGATTCTTAAATCAGGATCATCAGAAATTACACGTGTAAAATCAACGGGAAGGAAAATCACTGACAGTCGGTGCAGGTGTTGTATGCACGTCCCGTCTGCAGAGAAACAAGACGGGGTGGAAGGAAGCGGTACTGACTGGTGAGAATCCTTTCTGAAGACTCAGATAAACGTATGTCCTGATAAAATATCCCAAAGAAAGAGCATTAAACAACTTTAAAAGATGCCTCTGCTCCTGAGACTCAGAAATTACTCTTCTTCCTTATACATTCTGGAAAAAAAAAACCCACAAACCTAAAACCCTTGAGCTTTTACATATAAAAATTAGCAAAGATGAAAATAACATACATGGCCTTCCATGTTAATAACAGGCTGATGGCACCCAGCTTACCTCTGCAGTTTCCTCGATAAGCAATTTCTAGCTGAGGGTCTTTGCATTTGGCACGCTGGAACTCGCAGCGAGACAGGAAGGTCCTGCCGTCCGACGCGCAGAGGGGCTTCTGCGAGGAGCCCCCACAATCCAAGCTGCAATCCTTGTCTTTATCTTGATCGACTCGCAAAAACTTGGGGGAGAAAAAGAAAAAGAAGCCAGACAAATGTCAAGAGGCGCCCTGCAGAGCCGCAGAAAACAGAAGTCTGCCTGAGGCCATGGCGGGAATCCCTGAAGAATCTAAGCCCCGGGCAGTCGGGGATCTGGAGAACCGATCCTCTCCAAGCCAGCTACACTAAGTGGTGCACAAAACTGAATATCTGCAGTGGGATGTGCAGGAATTCTGTTTGACCATCAATATTTGCCCTTCCATTTGTAAATTCGCTTGCGAGTCCCCTCCTGCATGCTCCATGTCTTACTGCCACCCTGGAAGTTACTCCCAAGAGTCAGGAGTCCACGGAGAGGACTGGGGGCGGGCTAACCCCTTCTTGCGTCCTTGCTTGAACTAGCTTACTGTCTTTTGAATCAACGCCCGGGCCCGGGGGCGGCTGCTGGTTTCCGTGACATGCCTAGCAGCACTGCACCCCATGCATGCATGCATCGCCCCAGCATCAAGTGGACACAGAAGTCAGGGGCCTGCCCTCACCCAGCACTGCAGGTGCATGCGAGCACAGGACCACGTGAAGGAGCCCCTGAGATGGCCCAGCAGCCCCTCCATGGCTGCCCGCGCTCCCCCTCGCCTGCTCCAGGGTCCCCATCCTTGCCTTGGCTCCTCCTGATGCCCTGACACTCCACTGCAGAGCCAGCTGTGTCTTCCAGGGGCCCGTCTGCCCGCACCCCTGCCCTTGGTGGACAATGCCACTCTGACCTGTCCAGTCCGCACACACCGGCGGAGCAGTGAGCATGAAGCCGGGTCTCAGAAGACACTTGGGAAGGCTTTGTACTATAGGATAAATGGGATCTCCACGCAACTGTGGTCACTGATGGATGTATGCCCTGCCCCGAGGTGCTTTCTCTGATTTATGGAGCATTAGCAATTCATTAAAGGAAAGAATGGAAGGGAAAAGTAGGAAACTGAGAGCTGTGGTTATTTTTTTTTTAAAGATTTCATTTATTTGTCAGAGAGAGAGCACAAGCAGGGTGAACGTCAGGCAGAGGCAGAGAGAGAAGCAGGCTTCCTGCTGAGCGGGGATCCCGACGCGGGGCTCGATCCCAGAACCCTGGGATCATGACCTGAGCTGAAGGCAGACGCTTCACCGACGGAGCCCCCCCCAGTGCCCGAGGACTGTGGCCATGACCGAGTACCGCACAGTGGTGTTTGGCCCTCTGAGTACTGTGTGTATTGAATAGGTTTATTTGGCACGTTAGTCCCAGTAATATTTATGGAGGTAGAGAGAGCCGTGATCAGAACAGCCTGTTCGGTCTCAGAGTCCAAGCTGGGGGAAAAGTAGGAATGGGGTTCAGAAGCTCAGGGACCCTCATCCACTTGTTCCCTCATCAGTACAAGGAAAACAGGAAATTCTCAAATTTAAGATACTTCATTCCTTAAAAGGTACCATACTTCTCCCGTGAAGCTCTGCAGGTCCTTGCAGGCACTGCTAACAGAGTAACCCAAAGCTGACCCTGAGACAGCGCGGAGGGAAGGAGGGCCGAAGCTGGGACGGACCCCACAGGGAGTCCGGGCCAGGCCTCGCGCCCCTGACCGGGGTCCCCGGAGGGAAGGGCCAAGTGCACCGGCCAGGAGGGGGCTGGGGAAGGTGGTCATGTCTCCGACGTCTGGATGAAGGCTCCATTCAGGAGACAGGTGACGGCAGCTGGAGGCAGTGGGGTCTCCCCTCAGTGGGGCCTGGGGCCACGGCAGGGACACACTGTTCTAACTTGCTGGAGCTCAAGCAGCACGCCCTAATGTGTCCTGAGAATAAGCTGACTTGCTAAAATGATCTGTGCTTATTTTAGCCAAGAGGCAAGTGAAGACAGATCGTTGCTCTCTCACAGTTGTGCAAAACGTTGTTCTTTTACTTAAAAATGGGCAAAGCAAGCCCATAAAAACGCTTGATTGAATTCTGTCTCTATAGAGTTTTAAGGCCTGGTTTTTTCACTTTGCCCCAAATGTGTTCTAACTTTCCAGCCACAGAGGTGCGCCCCTGGGGGCCGCCCAGTTCCTGGGAGATGCTGACGCTTCAGTGTAGGGAAATTAGGAAGTGGGTCCACTGACATGTCGCTTCCAGTTTTGTGGAGGTTTCCCCCCTTGCCTTATTCTTCCTGCAAAGCTCTGGGGGGTTTGATAGACCTCCTCTGAAAACAGCATCATGCAGGAGAGAGACAGAGGGACGGACAGAAAGACAGACAGAGACAGAGATACACAGAGAGAAAGAGAGACAGAAAGACAGAGAAACAGAGAGAGAGGGGAAACAGAGAGAGGAGACAGAGAGACATTCAGAGACAGAGAGAGACAGACAGAGCAGAGACAAAGACAGAGACAGAGACAGACAGAAGGAGACAGACAGACGGACAGAGATGGGAGACAGAGCACATGTGAAGCAAGGAGCCCACCTGAGGCTGTGAGGTGCTCAGGACCAGCCCCGCCCCATAAGCCACGCCCATCCCTGTTTCAGTGGAAAGGTGCAGTCACCCAAATCCCACTAAGTTCGATGTGTAAGAGGTGGTCTATTTGCATCTCCTAACCTGAGTTAGGAAATGCAGATTACTTATGGTAAGACATTGTAATTATCATTTTCTCTAAAGAGAGAGACAGCTTCTACATCTTGCAATAAAAAAAAAAAAAGGCCTAGCATTCAGGCATTTGGAATTTGACCACAATTCTTTATAATTTAATGGTGTAGAACTAACAATGGAGCTTTTCTTTGTCAGAAATAAGAGAACACACGCTTTACGCACATTTCTCCTCCCCCCCTCACTTTGAACAGCAGTTACATCCCAAGGCAGACGGTGCACAGAAGAAAACGAGCTTTTACTCGGCTCTACTCTTCAACCAACAAAGCCTGTTAAAGGAAAATAAAACAGCCCTATTTTAAAGAATTCACTGTTTATTAAAAGAACTTGGTTGAGGGTCTTCAAACTAGTTAAGATAAAAGGTAATTTGCCAAATTTAGAAAGAAAGCAGACATTGAGTGACACGAAGAAAGACCTCAGAGTGCCAGTGGTCCCCGTGTCTTTTATCCTGACAAAGCGGTGCTGTGTCCCATATGCAAGGACAGTGGCGGGAGGAAGCTGCAGAGGGCGCCCGCGCAATCCCGCGTGGAAAATAGGTAGGTCCGATGCAAACGATCAAAAACACGGTCTATATTTTGCTTACTAAAAAGCAAGGGTGTAAGCCAGAGGGAAAGTTAGAACAAGACCCAAACATTAAAGAAACAGGTTAAAACACACTCTTTAAATATTCATGTGGATGGATTTTCCCACAGTGATATTGATTTAAGACTTTTTTTTTTTTTTACTGTTTATGCTACGAGATAGCGTTAAGAAATAATTAACGTAGTTCTGCAGCTGTAGGATTCACAAAAGCAAGAACTTTCTAAATCAGAGACCACTGGAAAGTGAGTATAGCTTCTAAGTGTGTTTGCTTAATCTGCAGATGAGCCTCACCCTGGGGTTCGGGGGAACAGACACACGGCGAGGGCATCAGTGAAGTGCGCACACCTGCTGGGATGTAAGAGGGAATAATTTTGAAAGCAACCGAAGGACAGGTAATGAGCACGGTCACAAATGCAAGCCTGTTCAAAGGAGCAATGTCTCCCTTTAAGCTCTGAGCTTTCTCAGATTCCAGGAAAGCGTTCCCTGCTTTTTTAGTAAACCGGAGAACTGAAATCGATGATGCCAACATAGAGATCTTATCCGTCTACAACCTGCACTTAAAGGATAAAGTGAAGCCAGAGGGTACTTGCTGCAGGGTGCTTCTCCCAGTGAGACCGCCTTTGCAATCACTCACTCACGCCACGCGCTAGAAGATGTACAAGTCAAGTCAGATCCAGCTTCAACTGAACTTATTAAATAATTATTGAGTGACTGCTCTCTACCTCCTCTTGTCTCCAGGACAGTGGGATCCAAAGGAGGGCCTGCCCTTGTGGAGCTTACAATTTAAGGGGCAACAAGTCTGGGACCACGGATGATCACCAGGTCATCTGGGGCCACAGAGGATCCCCATGTCACCTGGGCCCACAGAGGATCACCATGTCACTTGGGACCACAGAAGATCACCATGTCACCTGGAACCACAGAGGATCACCAGGTTGTCTGGGGCCACAGAGGATCACCATGTCACCTGGGACCACAGAGGATCACCATGTCACCTGGTTCCACAGAGGATCACCAGGTGATCTGGGACCACAGAGGATCACCATGTCATTTGGGACCACAGAGGATCACCGTGTCACCTGGGACCACAGAGGATCACCATGTCAGCTCGGATCACAGAGGATCACCAGGTGATCTGGGACCACAGAGGATCAGCATGTCACCTGGGACCACAGAGGATCACCAGGTCATCTGGGACCACCCATGATCACCAGGTCAAGAGGAGGTAGCAAGTTTTTCAAGGAACATGCAGGAAGCAGAGGAAGGGTCAGCCCTTCTCTCGGGGTCAATGCTGAGAGGGTGCCTGTGACAGGAGGACCCACTAGATGGGGCAACAGGTGTGGGACAGGGTGACACAGGGGCTGCAGTAGTGCTCTGAGTACTGAACTCCAGGAGGCCTGTCTACTTTGAGTGGGGAACCAAGACAGAGCTCTCAGGGCTTGAAAGCCTCCGGGGGAAACGCAGTCCTGACCTTTGAGAAGATGCTCAGGGATGAAGGTTCTGGATGCTTCTTATGGTCAGTAGTGACATGAACAGTCCAGACTCACTGTGAGGAAAGCAGGAGCCTAGAAACTGTCATTTTTCTCTTTATTTGCCGTGCTGCCTTCACCGTTGGCATGGTGAAGTGCTCTTGTAGAGTCCTTGCTGGCTTTCGGTCCCCTGACCCGTTGTTTCATGGATTCTTCTAGCTCTCTGTGGACATCTCCTTCTGCACGGTGAGGCTTTGGTCCCAGCCCACAACTGAGGATGGGCATGCACTGTGTTGTTCTGCCTGCTCTGCGTATCTCTTCCCCTTTCCCCAAACACTTCTTTTTTGTTTGTTTTCCTCACCTGCTTCCACATCAATATTAATTTCAATATTCTTGTATTTTTTGCTTTTTGTTAGCACTTCTTGGAGATAAGTCAAGAAATCTCTTGGGTTATTAATTTTCCCAGTTCATGTTAATTTGAGATTCAGTGAGAACTTGGGTATCATAAAATCCTTCTTAACAAAAAATCATGTGGATGGTATTACCTTAATACAAGAACAATCTTTGGCAAAAACAAAAAAAAATCACGTTAGTCAACACTCATCATTGTTCCCCAGTATCAGAATTGACTTGTCTGCACACGGCAGACTTTGACTCTGATTCCCTATAGAAGACTGTGTGGAGGGAATTTCCAGTCTCAGGGGTCACACCCCTACCTGAGGGTCTCAGCAGATTTCCTTCATGTCAAAGCATTTACAGAAGGCTCACTGGACCTTGGGTGCTATCTCTATTAGTTCAAGGGACAACCAAGTGCCACTCTCTTATCCAGAATCCCAGGAAGAATCAAGGGATACGCCAAATGTGTATGTCACAATTTACATGTTCTTCTCGGGCTACAGCCTCAGGAAACAGCACGAGGCTGGCACGTGGGGGACATTATAGTGGACACTCAACCAACAGTCTGGAACCTACGGGACACCACCTTTACAGGCTACAGAGGATGTAGGTTCATCCATGTGGCCTTGGCAACCCCACATGGGGTCTGGTCGACAGCTGGTGCTCAGTAAATGCTTGTATATCGTAACTCTGTGGGACTCACTCCGGAATGGCTAGGGCAGACAGCAGGGGAAGGAGAAGGTATTTGAACACACTGATGCAGGGATGCAAGAATGAGAGAGAGCCGAGGCCATGGACAGACACGTAAGCTCAGGAGGAAGCCACGGCCGGTGCTCTCTGCCATGACTGCGTTAGAACAAACAGCCTGCTCTCCAACCGGACAGTCCGGCCGTCTGTCCGCCACCCTCCGTGGCACACGCCTTATTTGGCAGGCATCCCAGGCATCTCCGGACCCTGGCACACAAAAGCTCGGACCTCAGCTCTGCCCTTCAGGGGCAGCAAAAACAAACATCCTACCTGGAGAGCCATTCCCAGTGACAGGATGAAAGTTTGAGATTCAGTGAGAACTTGGGTATCATAAAATCCTTCTTAACAAAAAATCATGTGGATGGTTTTACCTTAATACAAGAACGATCTTCGGCAAAAACAAAAAAAATCACGTTAGTCAACACTCATCATTGTTCTGAAAGTAACATGAGAAGTGTCTGAAAGTAACAATAAAAGGGATTAAGCCGCTGCCAGATTCCACTTCCTAAACACCCCGTTCTGCACACGGGGATCCCCACCACCGGCAGCTGGCTCACCACACAGACCCCCGGCCTCCCCCGCAGAGCCCCTGATTTGCAGACCTGGGGTGGAACCTGGGAAGTCCGCGACTGATAAGCAGGTCACGTGGCCGCGCAGGAGGCGCCCACCGTCGGCACGGCTGGCACCCAGCCAGGTGGTGGTGGCCGCTGCTGGCTGTGACGGCCAAGCCCCCGTATTCCGAGGGGGGGCCACATGACTCGTCACTTCCCTGGGAGCCCCCATGCTTTCTGAGGCAGTGGAAGGAGCAACAAATGGTTGCTCTTTCTCTTGGAGTCCTCGCTTTCCTTAGACTATCAAATGCATTTCATTGATAAAATGACATTTTCAAAGGCATTCAGGCCGGAGTTCCTTTTTTGAGGCTCCTGCTCATTTCGAAGCATTTAGAACAAATTACACTAAAACACATGTTAGAGAGTAACCTGCGAAGCCGGGGAATGCATCCAGAAGCAGAGATACCAGATCATTTGTTCCCTGGCCAGACCTCAGTGGGGACCACGTGCTCTGCAGGGAAATCATTCCCACTGCAGGCACCACGAGGCAGGAATCAGGAACCAGGACACAAGCCTTGCTGGAAGCAACCAGCTCACGCTGCCGCGGGGAGATCACCACGGCACCCAGAAGCAGGCACGAGAAACAGGAGGTGCCAGGAAGCCTCGGGGATGCTTATGACCATGTTTGCATGCTTTAATTGTTAGAGAATGAATACCTCATGTCAGGGCCAGGGACTCCGCTCTCTGAATGAAGACCAAGCAGGGCCCAGTTCTGGGTCCGCATCTAAACACCAGCGAGACCCACACGGCGTCCAAAATACCATCTGCATTCCTATTTCTCCCTGGGCTTGTGATCTCACTCTTTCTCAGACAAGACGAATGCACAACAGGGATTCTGAAAGTAGGGATGCTTCCCTGCTAACAAGGGTCACGGGGCTCAAGATTGCCACAGGTCTGCTTCCCGTAGGGTTTTCCTCATAAGTCTGCGCACAAAGCAGGTTCTAACAAGGATTTGCCATGTGAATGAGCCGGACAATGGGACGTTCCTGAGACAGCCCGTTTGTGTGCAGAACAGCAAAAATCCTGAGGGAGGTGAGTGCTCAACAATGCAGAGGGGACTTCTTAGAGGAAAAGAGGGGACAAAAGAAGACCTTCATCTCTCCCATACTCATCTCCACCAACCAACACAAATACCATACCCCGAGGTGAAAGAAACCGATGCAAAAGTCTGAGTCCCTTTCTCTGTGATAAACAGAACCAAATGCCCTGTGCTCACATCCAGGGGCCAGTGTGGATGGAATGCTGTCAGGGTCTGGAGGCTAGGTGGGGAGCTCTCGGGAACACAGGTGAAGAGACCAAGGCCCTCAGGGGACACCATGCACAGGTACCTCATGCGACCAATGAAGAGATGGAGGGTCCCAGAGGAGGTCACCCAACTAGTCTGTGACACAACAAGAACCACACCAAGGACTCTGCCACCAAGCCACTACTCTCCACTGCAAGCACACATGGCAGGGTCCTCAACCCGAGGGCGCCAGGGCTGCGTCGTCTTTCTCCAGGCCCTGACCCCAGGGCTGCGTATTCACCCAAAACACAGGACCAATTTTCTAAAAGAAGCCTCAGGGGGGGATGCATGGAAGAGGGGCTGCCTTCCCGTCCCCCTCTCCTGTTTTCATCTTCTTCCGTCTTGAAGGGCATTCAGTGCTGGCTTGTGTCTGGCATCATCAGAAGTGGAAAATAGCTTATTCCCCCTCTCACCTTGGTTTACACATTAAATCAGATTCTTCACATTTTTTAACAGTCTTGGTTTATGTTACGAGATAGCCAAGGCATGAGATCCTTCCAAGGGAATTCTCTTCACAGTTCTTTGAAATGTAGCATCTGAAACCTCTAATGCAGTCATACCACCATCCAAAATTATCATCATTATTGAATGCATAAGTACAATCTCTGAGATAGGTGGAAATGGTTCTGGAAGCCCCACATTCACTAAAAGCTGGCTGCTTCTGTAGTCCATCATCTGACACCTCTCGCTGGAGCGTCTGTATTGCCCTCC
Source organism: Neomonachus schauinslandi (assembly GCF_002201575.2). Classification (NCBI taxonomy): domain Eukaryota; kingdom Metazoa; phylum Chordata; class Mammalia; order Carnivora; family Phocidae; genus Neomonachus; species Neomonachus schauinslandi. Next base: position 1,536,880 of record NC_058410.1, read on the forward strand.
CCCAGGTGCCAACGCAGGAAGGACCCGCTCTCTGCTCTAATCTGCATGCTTCATACAATACCGTCCCCACACCACCTTCCCCAGGTGCCAACGCGGGAAGAACCCGCTCTCTGCTCTAATCTGCATGCTTCAAGCAAGCAAAAAGTGTTTCAGTAGAATCTGAAGCCTGGAAAGCATGAGTCTGCATTCCACCGAAACCTTTGGAACACGTAGCTTACTCTCATCTCAAGCTGTGCAGTCCAGTACAGAAACCGTTAGCCATGTGCAGCCATTATTACTGAAATTAACCAAATTAGATGAGACTTAAAATTCAGGTGCTCCTCATAGGGGAAGGGAGGGAAAAAGAAAACAAGACAAAATCAGAGAGGGAGAAAACCGTAAGAGATTCTTAAGCCATAGGAGACTCGGGTAGGGAGATGGGGTAACTGGGGGATGGGCATGAAGGAGGGCACGTGATGTGATGAGCACTGGGTGTTCTATGCAACTGATGAATCACTAAACTCTACCTCTGAAACTAAGAATACACTATGTGTTAATTAATTGGATTTAAATAAATTAAAAAATAAAATAAAATTCCAGTTTTCCTTCGCACAGCTGCTCTGAGTTCCCAGAGCCACCTGTGTGTGGGGCCGACAGCAGATGATGCTGTTTGCCTCCCTGAGGACGGCTCTTTTCGACACTGCCGTCGGCAAGCAGGGAGTAAAGGGGTGTCAATCCCTCATCTAGCTCCCTAAAGCTCAAGTTTTTAGAACAGTTGCAAAAGGACAAATAAAAATCAATTCCGTGGCTATATTAATAATGAAACAAATCCAAAATGCTGAGAAAAGAATCTTCTTTTGAAAAAGTTATGTTGAAATTCCACAACTTTAAGTACAGGGGAAAGAGAAATGCCTTCCTTACAGGGAAGAGGAAGCGGACGATCCCTGCAGAGGGGCTAGAGAGGTTTCTGAGGCCGTCACCGGCCACTACAGGGCTGCAGGGAAAGAGCAGGAGTGGCGAGCAGAGCGAGGGGCAGCCGGGGGCCCGTGGGAAGGGGAGGAAACTCTTCCCTGGGGGGCCACGGGGACATGCGGGGACAGCAAGCCCAGAGTGGCTGCAGTGGGAGAGGACGCTGTGACTCGGGCAGCGGGGGCCCTGTGTGGTCTGAGTGAGCACGGAGACACATGCCCAGAGTCCACGGGCTGCTCCAAACCGCGGCTTCACTCGTGCTCCTGGGGTCGCTGCCAACCAGGCATCTTCTCTGTCCACGAGGCACCTGAAGCATCGCACACACACCACCCACACTTTACAGACCAATTAAATGTCCCGAAGAGACATAGAGAAAACTTTGGGTTTTTCCGAGGAAAATGTCAGAAGTCTGGAAGCAAGCCCCACAGCGTTGCCTGGAATTGCACAGATGGCCCTGGGTTAACGTCAGGCAGCGCCAGACAAGCTCATGAAAGAATCGAACTTGCCATCGTGGGTGTCCCAGAGCCCACAGCCTCCAGTCAGGGGAAGTGCACCCCAAAGTCCCGAGGGCTGGGAGTGAGGGAGTTTCCTGGATGTGCAGAGTCCCTAATTCCATGACTCATTTAGAGAGTGGAGTCCACATCCACGCATGGGCTCTCCACATCCTCAGACACACCCTGGCTGATTAGCCTTGGAAATTGGGGGTCAGGAACCAGTGCTCTGATCCAGCCGGGCCAATGGACACCTGTGATTCCCAGAACCCCCAAACCCCTGGTCAGGGTCAGGGCAAATCAGCAGCTGCGCCCTTGGTGGCGTGGCTCAGGGACTGGGCTGCTCCAGCAGTGGCCGGGCTGGCTTTGGGGGAAAGAAGCACAGAATAGCAATGTTAGGAGAACTACACCCTCAGATGATGTCTGCTCCAAGGGCTGGGGCTTCCTGCCCCAGAGAATCAGTCACATCCCAAGTCAGAGCACTGCTAAGCTCCAACATCCTTATCAAGTTTTTCCCATCTTCTTAGCAGTGACGACGTGTCCAGGAAATATTTCTAGTGAAGGTTCATTTATCCAAGAAGATTTTGATGGGTTCTTTCCCTGGAGTAAAGCATTTCAGCGGAAGTCCAGAAAAATGCTAGGTGTTAAATTCGGGAAAACAGGAGAGGGAGGAAGAGAAGACTCATATCCCTGCAAGTCTCCTAAACAGGATGAAAGACGGGATTGCAATGGTGCCCGCCCCAGGGTCCAGCCTACTGGCCCCAGACGCCGCACTCTGCCATCGCACCAAGAGTAAATCCACTGGGACCGCCTAAGAGGGGAAGCTACTCTGAGCAGCATCTGCTATGACTATTTAACAGCCTCGCCAAGATTTGGGCCGATATGCTTGGAATCTCATCAAACCAAGAAAACAGTGAGGTTTATAATGGAAACAGAGACACACTTTAATTTAGGATTGTTCCAAAAGCATCAGAATGGTTCCACACTCATAACACTTGGAACCCATGGCTACTGACATGCAAAGCTCACAGAAGTGGCTGCTGCATGGAGACCAGTTACGTTTTCTGAAGGGTGACTCCTCCGTTAGGAGCTCGCGTCAAATAATCCTGGACGGCAAAAACCAGGGAGGACCCCAACAACAACAAAGGTGCTTAAAAACTAGAACGCGTGGCCGATGGAATAGGTTTTCTCAGCTGCCATTTAACTGGGGAAAGAAAACCAGGATTTATTCACTTTTCTGAAAAAAGAAATATATCTGCATTATCAACTTGCTCATCTATAATTAATTTTAACCAACCAGGGTGTAATATACCTAAAATTTTGATATTAATATATCAAACTAATACAATTTCAGGTGATGATACTATTGTAGGGCCAAATCTTATCACAGTGGTGTCCATTCTGAAGATATCTTTATACTTTGAACGTCATTTCCTGAAGTTTCCCTTTGGTTCTGGAAGCCTGGCATGCCCGTTGGAGTTGCACAGTATCTTGCACAAAGTGATGGGAACTGAGTTTTTAACAAACCTCTGCTGGTGAAGGTCAATGTTCCAGCCAGTGTCCTTCACAGAGATCACTTCTGAGCATCTAAACATTCCATCAGTTTCGTCTTTATTTCAATTTTCAAGGTCTTCCTTGGGAACTACCTTCCCACAATTTATGAAAGACTCAAGAAAACGTGCCGGGTGACACCAAATTTCCTCATATAGAATCTGGTTTAACCCAGCAAGCCGGGCGCGGCATGGGGAACGGGAGAAACGCCCTCCAGTGTGCCGATGGTGCTGGTGGAGAGCCGCGGGCCACGCTCGGGGTGGAGGCGCTATTCTGTGGGGGGGACCAGTCCGCCACACGCATGCACCTCTCGCCGCTGTCTGCATGTGGTCTCTCCAAGCGTGGCTGACCCGCGACCGCTGTCGTCCCCGAGCCCGGAGAGAAGCCTGTCCAGCTCAACCGACCTTACATGATTTGTAATGATGTTCCCTTCGTCTTGTGGTGCCTCGGGCGCTCACACGGCCCCTCCAGCCTCACCGCCTCCCCTCCAGCCCTGGACTGTCCCTGAAGGGGGAACCGGCCGGCTTCCCATGAACCAGATCTGAGCAGCGGCAGCTGTGAGAACCAGGTGTCTATGTGGGCACGGGTGGGTGCAGGTGGGCGCAGGCGGCTCTTCCTTCCAGCCTCCAAGAGAGTCTGGCTCTAAAACCTAAGGGGACTAGGAGGGGGCAGATGTAGGGAGAAATGACAGTCTTTCTTTGAGCCAAATCAACTTCACGCTTGAGTGTGTGCGCGGCACATCTCCAAGAGGATGGGGTCCAGGCCACGAGGACTCCCTGAATGGCAAGCTAAAACTGCCATTCGAAACACAGTGGGCATTTCCACTTGAGGTAGAAAGGGCCTTTTTTTGCCTCCAAAAGGAATTCCCCTTCAACTACAACCTGCAGTTTTTCACGCACAAGTAAAAGATGAGGAGACGTTATTCTGTTTGAATAAATTCATCGGTAATTCCAGAAGCAAATTCAATATTAGAATGAACTAAAATACAAAGAGATTAATTAATTGAAGGAATTTAATAAATTGGAAGACTGGCTTCTGGCACGAGGTCAGTGGTTCCCAGAAGGAGAGGGGATGCGGGACGGGCGCCTGGTCCTCCGACGGCCACGCTGGTATTGCTCTGTACTTAGCAGCATCAAGATTTGCTCCAGAAAAGACCGAAGACGCCGAACAACACAGCTCACTCTCCCTGGGTTTGTAAAACCACCTGGTTTTAGTCTCGCTAATAGAGCCAACAGGGCAGTTGTTCTTTGAAAATACCAAAGTAAAATTACGTAAACCCAATTGGCTTTTCTGCGTCCGTGTCTGGTAAGATCAGAACATCCCTACAGCTCATATGTGCAGACATTTTAACTCCACTATCCAATCAGTGTTTTGGTTCAAGATTTCATGAATACTTTATTAGCAGGAATAACAATTTAGGTCTTCAGACACACACGCGCGGCCTGACTCCGTCGGACATCACTCAGGAGGATTTCTGGGCTCCCTGGCCCCACACGTTGGTTCTGAAAGAGACACCCTTCTTGCCCTGGACTCCCAAGCCAGTTCTCACGTGCTAGGGAAACTATCTTAGCATCGATAATTTCACATAGACAAATTACGTTGTGACTTTGTTAAAATAAAGTCAGTTTTGTGTTGAGCATTGTGCATCTCTGGCTTCATCACTCCTCCTCCTCCAGCCTTAGCTGGACCCGGACCAAGAGCGCGGCCCTGCTCAGAGACAGATAGGGAAACTATTTGCCATGACCTGAGCTGACCCACCATGAATTCTACCGGATGATACAGAAATATTTCCCGTTGTCAGGAGCGACCCCCGGAGTTATGCAGGGTCACCCTTCATGAGGGAGACACGTCCCCTGCCCTGTTTAAGTGACATGTGAGTGCACTCCAGCAGATGCAGGAGGCTCCCTTCTACGTCCTACCCCAGTGTGAGTGGGGAGTGCAAACCCCAGACCCCATCGGCCCCGGCTGCCATGGGTGTGTGGCCACGGCAAGGGCGCCGAAGGGGACACATGCCACGTGAGAAGCTTGTGGCTCCCTAGCTGGGCCACGACACACCCATGGCACAGGATCTGAGTTTGCCACCTGCCATCCCAAAGCCTCCCAGGCCAGTGCCTGAGCTGCCACTGGGACGGCTCTACCCCAATTTGAGGCAGACTTCATCATTTATAAAACTGGAGCATGAGGGCGCCTGGGTGGCTCAGTCGGTTAAGCTCCCGATTCTTGATCTCAGCTCAGATCATGATCTCAGGGTCCCGGGATCAAGCCCCACGTCCGGCTTCGTGCTGGGCGCAGAGCCTGCTTGGGGATCTGCTCTCCTTCTCCCTCTGCCCCTCCCCACTTGTGTGCGTGCTCTCTCTCAAAACTAAATAAAAATAAATGGGGGGCATGACAGGATTTCTCAGGTCCCACAAAGTTTTAAAATCGGGAACCTCTTTCTGCCAACCACTTGTCTCAGAGTCCCACGGTGTGCTTCAGAGGGAGGTGGGCAGGCGCCCCTTGGGCGGGAGCCACGCGCTCTACACTTGTTAGGTGTCGTCAGCCCCGCTCAGGCACTCTCACCCCCTCTGCAGCCACCTCCCCCTGGCACACAACATTTTGTACACTGTGCAGGGTACTGGCCCCTTCCGAGGACGCGTCCCTCTTCCCTCCTGGAGATGGAGCTGTGTGCTGGAGCGCCTGGAGCCGCTGACTGAGGGGCTGGGTCCCCTTCGCCTCCCCCTACCAGAGCACTCAGAAATCAGGCTGTCCCCTCACTGCCTTACGCACACAGACTCGCTCCAGACCCACAAAAGCAAGGCTGCAGGTCAGAAGGCAACAGACGGAATCGGGTTTGTAGACACTGTTGTGGGCTGAGCGGTGTCCCCCTCCAAAAACATTCCATCTTAGCCCCGGTACCCGTGAATGTGACCATATCTGGAAATAGAGTGTTTGCTGACATGATCAATTGATGATGAGGTTACACTCAACTAGGGTGGCCCCTGCATCCAATCGCTGGTGTTAGGGGTTGAATTCTGTCCCCCAAAATCCATATGTGAAGTCCTAACTCCCACCACCCCAGAATGTGGCCTTGCTTGGAAATAGCTGTTACAGATGTAAGCAGTTAAGTTAAATTGAATCATGTTAAAGGAAGATAAGCCTTTACTCTGATAGGACTGTCATCCTGTAAAACAGAGAAATCTGGACACACACACGCACACGGAGACAATGCCGTGGGAAGATGAACGACCGCGCACGGACACGAGAGGCCAGGCAGGGGCCTGGGGCAGATTCTCCCTCCCAGCCTCAGAAGGACCCCCTGCAGACACCTCGCTCTCTGACTTCAGCCTCAGAACGGGGAGAGAACAGACATCTGTAGTCCACGGTCATGTGTCACAGCAACCTGGGGACGCTAACAGACAGGCAACCTGGTAACAACAAAGGAGTGAAGTAACAGAACTGTGTTGTCACTGCAATGAAAAATGCCCCAGTCAAAATGATTGGGAAAATGTACTGCTTTACATATAAGAGATGCACAGATTACCCCAAAAATGCTCAAAAGGGCGAGGCGCCTGGGTGGCTCAGTCGTTAGGCGTCTGCCTTCGGCTCAGGTCACAGTCCCGGGGTCCTGAGATCGAGCCTCGCATCGCTCAGCAGGAAGCCTGCTTCTCCCTCTCCCGCTCCCCCTGCTTGTGTTCCCTCTCTCGCTGTCTCTCTCTGTCAAATAAATGAATAAAATCCTTTAAAAAACACTCAAAAGAGGAAAGAGAGCTGCATCTATATGTAGATTTAGCACCATGTATATGCATCTTTTTGATCAATGGTTGTTCTTAAATTCAGGCTGTGTTTGCCTCCTTTGTAGGTATTATACTGTCAGGTGCCTGGGTAGCCCAATAAGCGCTAAAATGCCTCCCTGTGCAGAACCAAGCTTCCCAGATCTTTTCTGCGTATTGTACTTTCTAAAGTACAGATGTTTGCGGGCCCGAGGAGAGGTAGTGGGCTGAATGGTTTAGAAGCCAGAGATGAGGGCACCTGGGTGGCTCAGTTGGTTAAGCAACTGCCTTCGGCTCAGGTCATGATCCCGGAGTCCTGGGATTGAGTCCCACATCGGGCTCGCCGCTGAGCGGGGAGCCTGCTTCTCCCTCTGACCCTCTCCCCTCTCATGCTGTTTCTCTGTCTCTCTCTCTTTCTCTCAAATAAATAAATAAAATCTTCAAAAAAAAAAAAAAAGAAGCCAGAGATGGGCCACGCGTGTTTGCCAACAGCAATTCTAAACGGCACCTGTGCTCAATGCCTAGTGGGAACAGACTGCTGAGGAGAGGGGGTCCTGGAGGGTGACAGGCGCTGGGAGCCAGGCGGCCCCCCCGGTGCCCGAGGGGGCAGAGCAGCCACAAACCCCGGAGCTGCACACCGAGAGGAGGGTGGCCAGAGGACCAGCCTCGCCTGTTACCAGGGAGAGTGTGACTCCGAGGACAGGCACCTCTGATGGCTCATCAGGGAGAAGAGGAGAAAATGAGACGAAGGGCAAAAGGTCCGCTCTGTATGGCTGAAGGAGGTGAGCAGTGATGTGGAGGAAGAAGGGGGCTGGGGCGCCGTGGACCACGGTCACCGTGGACGGGGGCAGTGAATGCCGTGGCGGGCGCTTGCTGTTTCTTCGGGAGCACTCTGCCCTGGCCAGCAGGTGCACAAACCGGGTCTCTGCAGGCGGTGGTCATGCGGGTCTGAGGACCTGCCGGGGCCTCCTCGTCAGAATGCGCACATGCTCCCTGCCCCCGCGCCCAGCGGCTGCCTTCTGTCCGCTCACATGCGGCCCAGAAATGAACAAATTCGTTCACTGAAACACAACAAAACCACAAGCCCACTCTGGCCTGGCCTGGATATGGCGACCGCAGACATTTACGGAGGCCCCGAACACGCTAGAATGCGCCCCATGCGCGCTGCACCCACAGGCTGATACCGTGAGGCTGGCGTTTGTGACTCTTGCACGAAAGGCCACTGTGAAGGCTGAGGGCTCGCCCAGGACCCCTGCTCTGTAATGAAAAGTTACCAGATGTGGACTTGGAGGGCAGAGTTGGAGCCAGGAGCACTGGTTTGGTAAGACTCTGCAGACCGCAACAGAATCGGAGCAAACTAAGCAGGGAGTCACGTTTTCGCAGCCGGGCCTCCGAGCGCTCTGTCCCTGATTCATCGGTGACTCACGATGGGTTTGGATGTCCTTGCGGCTCTGGGCAACGAAGCCCTCGGAGCAGCTCGTGCAGACAAAAGCCCGCGCAGACCCCAACCTTGCGGCACTGTTCCCCGCGGTCTTCGTGCCGCAGCAGCAGGAGACAGCATGATGCAGCTCCTCTCCCCGGCCGTGTGTCCCCCCCGATGCAGTGACCGGGCTCCCCGCAAGTGACACGGAAGTGCATGAACTGAGAGGCGCATGTGTGGGTCACGGGTCGGAGCTGTCCACGGGCGAAGATGAAATGCCGCTTTCAGTGTCCACGGCTGGGACCTGATCTCCCTGTTCTGCCCTCAGACTTCTTCAGCGGCTCTGGAAACAGAACCCATTCCCGTGGCCATATCCCTCCAGTGAACACTGAGTGGCCTCTTGGGCCGGACCCAGGCTGGACCGGGGAGCCCACAGCGAGATGGGGAGAAGACAGGAGCTTAACGGCACAGCGCAAGCCCCTTGAGGAGGAATGGGGAGCACCCTCCTAAGTCTTGTCTTGGTTCTCAGACGTTCTGTGGCTCAGTTCATAGGTGCTAAGAATTACTCAGAATATTACAAAATTAACCTATTATGTGAAGTACTTTCAAATTTGATGAAGAGCCACAGGAACCTAGAGGGAAACTCCTGAATTTTATTATTAATACACAGAACCTACTAGCGTTTTCTGTTTCCTGATTCCCTTTAGTCTGGGGAGCAGAGCTGCCTCCTCAATGTAGTTTATAAACACTTTGTAACATATTTATCAATGACCGACCACACATGACGATCTTGCCAGGACTCACAAATATAAATCAAGGACTGTGTCTTTAGTCGCTAATCAATGGCAGAATCCTTCTCTGTAAACCTGAGTGGTTCAAAACCAGAGGTCCCCAGCATAGACGTGCCCGCTCTCTCTCGGAGCTCAGACACCCTGCACGACCACCCTCTGTCCCGCAGACAGCACTTGAAACTTGAAGACAGCTGGAGGGCTGAGCCGAAAGCTGTCTGCCTCAGATGAACACCATTCCTGTCAACCTGTTGCCACACCGGGCATACGGACACTCCGTTCCAGCGGGTCACCTCCATCTGGTTCTCTAGAAACACTCTCCTACCCACCCCCTGCTGCTGGCCTACCCACGCGGACCTCCGCTACAGGGAGGAGTCCCATCTCTGAGGACTCAGCTAACTCTCTGGGTCCCCTATGCCATGGCTCACCAACCCAACCACAGTCACCCTTCCTTTATCCAAATGCCTTCAACCATTGACGTCCTAACTGCCTCAAGACAAAGAGGAAGTCCAGACTGTTCTCTTTTTATTCCAGGTCTTTATGCCTTTGTTCCCTGTAAGACGGAAGGTCTCCAAGGCCAGGAGCTGTGGTTTATGACTCCGTGCACCTTTCCTAACGTCCGGCGGTGAGCGCGCCCCGTGCATCGCTCCTGACACCCTGCGGTGGGCGCACAGCAGGTGTAAGACACACTGATGATGTGGACCCACTTTGCTTCACAGATGCTACTGGCCAGGAATCCTTATAACGAAGAATAGTGAATGTCCTCTGTGCTGTGCTGTTCCTCTGGGGGAGGAAACGAGAGGGGTGGGCCCAGGGGGAGTGTCTAGGAGCCACTTCCTCACGGAGAAGCCAGGCCCAGGAGAACCAAGCAGTCTGTGAAGCACGACAACTCTTTGTAGAGTACACAACGCTGGAGAAGTGTGACACAGTTGTGTTCCGTGTTTCAGTTTTCGTCTCATCCCAAAACAGCAAACATATTCGGGGAGAGCTCTTGAGAACATCCCACCCTCCCTCGTGCACATGCACACACACTCGCATGCACACAGGCTCGCACGCACACACATGCACGCTCGTGCACATATGTGCATGTGCATGTGCACACACGTGCCCGCACGCACCCATGTGCATTTTGCATGCACACACACGTGCACACACGCTCTCCCAGCGAGCTGCCGAACCCGCCACAGACGGCCAGGTGGACTGTGGTGAACTATTACATCTTCAGCACACGTGCATCTTGTTCCTTCATTTCCTCTTCCTGCTGGGCCCAGAGACGGACACAGAACAAAGAGAAAGGGCTCAGTTACAGGTCCGTCACTTCCAACTGTCCTCTTCAACTCACTCGGTAGAGAAAAGAGGTTACAAAAATACTCATAAAAGAGAAATCAATGATTGGAAGTCCATCTAAATGCACACTGCATGACTAAGTACCACACAATGAGTCCAAAGTATACATTTTCACACTCTGCGATTGAACAGCTGAATAACAGTGATCTGGAGTCCAGATTCTTAGATCAAAAACCAAGAAAAGCAGATTTGCTGATTCTGAGCTGTAAGCGGTGACTTGTTCCAAGTATTTCCAAAAGCTTCAAGAGTTTCACAGACTCAGACACCCTGAATAATTCTAAGTGTGTATTAGAAGCCTTTAAAATGTTGATGCACAAGTCCATACCCCAAATATATGTGAAGAAAAAAATCAGAAAAGCACACATTATGCACAGTATTGCTCATTGCAATCTTATTTCTAATAGCAAAGTAAATCTGAAAGAACTAAATATCCAACCACAGAGGCTTAGATAAATTACTATAAACCCATGCATCAGAAATGTAATATAATAATCCATCAAAAATCATGTAAAAGGTATAGAAACTATTTCCAAACAAAAAATATTTAAAATTTTAAAATACAAATTTTAAGAAGTGTGGAACAGATCCCAAGGCTACATACACTACACATAAACACATACACACACACACACACATCCAACACACACACACACACATCCACTACACAAAAGACCACAAACTATCAGTCCCGCAAAGTTTTATCATGTGTAGTCTCTGGGGAGTGATAAAACGGGAGATGGACACACTCTTTTGTTTCCAAATTCCCACAGTGGATCTCGGCGACTGTTCTTTTTTAAAAAAACATTTTTTTAAAGATTTTATTTATTTTTTCATGAGAGACAGAGAAAGAGAGAGAGAGGCAGAGGGAGAAGCAGGCTCCCAAGAAGCAGGGAGCCCGATGCAGGACTTGATCCCGGGACCCCGGGATCATGACCTGAGCCGAAGGCAGACACTTAACCATCTGAGCCACCCAGGCGCCCCCCAAAAAAACATTTTTAATACATGTTATTTTTAACCTATAAAATACTTCCAACCTAGGGAAAATATGTAACGATATGCCCATCACCCAGCGGACACATACTGGTAGTAAAGGAAGACAAAAGCATGAGTTATTAAAAGCAATAGCAAAAAATAAATACCCCAAACATCCATCGACACATCGAAGGCACATATTCTGTGCCTGTTGCAATACGTTCGGATTCTCATCTAACAAGTGATCGGTTGCATATGATGAACACTTCAGTCAAACACACATCCCTATCACCACCAGATCTGGACTGACTCCCCAAATCAGAAACGCAGCCGACTCTTTGGTGTATTTCCAGCTGCCCCCTACAGTTTAGGATAGCTAAGAACACAACAGAAGTATCTGGGTTCAAGCCCTATTTTGGTCCGCTGCACCCACGAGCTCCTCTGTGTCCATGAACTGGAGTAACAGATCCCTCCCCGCGGCTCTGCCGGGGGGTCGAGGGACACAGAACACGCGAAGAGCCTGGCACCCAGTGTCATACGCCAGACACTAGTCATCACACCCCAAGACCCCCCCAAAGTCACCTGGTCCCAGACACCTCCTGCTCCCGCCTGTCCTATCTGGTCTAGGGCACCAGCCCCACCCTCCTGTGACGTCCCAGCGCTTGGAGGGAGCCCGGCTCCCTGCCGCTTGCAGCCCTCCATCCCAAGCCCACCCTCCCCTCTGCCCGGGACTTCATCTTCTCCTACCGGACAAGTGTCCTTCCTGCAATGAACCCCTGCCCGGGCCGCGGGCATCCGGCCAGCTGGGGTGCTGGTCCTCTCCATCCCCAAGCTAACTTCAGCCTCCCGTCCATCACCCTCAGGACACACCCCACCTTCCCAGGCTGGACCTCATCTCCTGCTCTTCTCCCAAGGCTTCCACAGGTTTTTACGGAACTGACCTCGTCTGCACATCCGACTCGCTCTCCTCGTGACTCACGGAGCGGAGTGGGATGCAGAGGGGATGAGCACTGCGTTCTTCACTGGGCATGTCTGCCTGGGCCTGGCACGCGCAGCCATTCCACAAATGTCTCAGAAATAAATAAGTAAGCGAGTGAGCCCAATCTGCTTCCACAGGGAGGAGGAAGGGAGGCATAAAACTGTGCTGTTTACACACGAGGCCAACGACCCTTCGTAGGTGTTGTCTCCAAACCCTGAGAGGAGCATGCTGTGAGGGGACCAAGAATTTTAGAAGCTAACAGGGTTAGAGCCCGTGTCTTTCTGATTCCACAGCTCCCATCTCCACGGGTTTCTACAATAAGAACGATCTGACGTGAGTCTGCAACACTCAAAGTCGTCTAATCTGAAATTACAGCCAAATCTACCTTACATCCTTTACTTCCTTTTTTAAAAAATCTATTTAGAAGTGTATCTGAATCCTTACTCATAGGACTTGAAATTAGTTTTCTATGTATTTAGCAATGTGGTATCATTTAAAAGTGAAATGACCCAGTAATACATCCCAATAACGAGGAAACCATGGTTTAACCTCGGAACCACCTCACGCACCTCCGTATCCAAATGTTTGGAAAATGTTAAATGCTCAGAAAGCTGAGGAGATGCTTAGCTGATAACTTAGTCATTTGTTCCAGGTTTTCTAAATCAAATAGTAGCAGCTTAGCCTAAGTTGGTTACTTAGCCTAAGCTGGTTACTGTGCTTTACTGTGCACGTGAATGACCCCCCCGGAGTTGTGCAGTGTGCTGCCTGGGCAGCTGTACACAGTGCTCTTGGCTGTGGAGCTCTCACAGAGGCAGTTGCAGGTGCATCTGGAGTTTGGCTGGATGGATAAATTTGGAAATCATCAGATTGCAGATGGTGTTTAAAGACTAGGCCATAGTGGCATTACCAAAACATGGGGTGTGCAGAGAGCAAAGGGGCCAGGACCAAGCACCAGACAGAGGACAGAGAGGGCTCAGTGCGGGACAGGGTGCCTGGACAGGAGGACCAGTCAGCACCGGGAACAAATCCAGGAGTGGGCGGCGACTGCAGGGCCCAGGGGAAACTTCAAAACGAGGAAGCCGTGAGTTCATTCAACTTACCCCAAAGCCTCAGCCTCACCTCCCATGACATGGGGTCCAGGTGCGCAGTCAGCATCGCCCTCCCCTTGTGCACAAACAGAGCGGATGATCAGGAGTTGGCTGTCCACGTACAAACCTGCAGGAAGGTCGGCCACGGCTGCACTTCTTCTTCACCAGCCATCCCCTCACTGGTAGGTGCCCATGTGCTGAGGGAAGGAGCCACCCAGCCAGCAGGGGCCAGTTTGCTGGTGACCCAACACCCGGTCTGATGGCGCGTGTGCTTGTGTTATTGTGTCATAGCACGAGTGCAGAGGGACTCACCCAGACACACGCTCACACTTGCACGCTCACACTCACACCCAGACACATGCTCACACCCACACGCTCACACTCACATGTTCACACACCGGACAACTCATACTCACACCCAGACCCACGCTCACACTCACACCCAGACACATGCTCACACCCACATGCTCACACACACACCAGAAACATGCTCACACTCACATCCAGACACATTCACACCCACATGCTCACACTCACACCCAGACACATGCTCACACCCACATGCTCACACTCACATGTTCACACACCAGACACACTCACACTCACATCCAGACACACTCATACACCAGACCCACACTCACACTCACACCAGAAACACGCTCACACTCACACATTCACATGCACACCCAGACCCACGCTCACACTCACACCCAGACACATGCTCACACCCACACGCTCACAAACCAGAAACACACTCACACTCACATCCAGACACACTCATACTCACACCCAGACCCACGGTCACACACCAGAAACACACTCACACTCACATCCAGACACACTCGCACGCACATGCTCACACTCACACCCAGATACATGCTCACATTCACACCCAGACACATGCTCACACCCACATGCTCACACACACACCAGAAACATGCTCACACTCACATCCAGACACATTCACACCCACATGCTCACACTCACACCCAGACACATGCTCACACCCACATCCAGACACATGCTCACACACTGGAAACACACTCACACTCACAGCCAGACACACTCATACTCACACCCAGACCCACACTCACACTCACACCCACACTCATACCCAGACACACGCTCACACTCTACCCCGACACACGTATACTCATACACCTGGATACATGCTCACACCCAGAGACATGCTCACTCACCCAGACACATGCTCATACTCACACCCAGACACATGCTCACATCAAGGCACATGCTCACACCCAGACACACTCACACTCACACCCAGACATGTGCTCACCGCCACACACACATGCTTACACTCACACACCTCCAGGCGGGAGGAGGGAGAAAGTTGGCAGTGAATGCACCAGACGCACTGAAGGGCAGCCAAGGTAACAAATATGGGCAGTGGATACAAGAGAGGAAGCCCAATGGTGTCGATAAGAAGGGGCACCTGGGAGCACACCTGTCCTGCTGTACCTGGAGGGCCTGGACTGTTGAAGGTGCCATTTCATACTTTCTGGCAGCACTGAACCCAGGTAAGATGGGGAAGGTCTGCACAGTGTGGCCACCTCCCCGCCTGCATCCCTCCCAGGTGGGCCGCGGTGGCCTTGGCCTTTCTCCAGCCCTTCCCATCAGAACTGAGGGCAGCACCTGAGCTTCAGTCATGCTGAGGTGCGCGGACCAGACCAGACACCTGACGCAGCAGGGGACAGAGGATTTGTAGTCCTGGGTAACAGCCAGGGGAGAGGCGATGGGTGCCTGCGTGCACAAGCCGTAACCTGCCCCAGGTGCCTGCCATCGCGGTTGGGGACCCTCGAAGGAGAGAGAGGACTGGGTGGGGCCAACAGCGGGAGGGGGGACAGCTTTCCAGCACGTCACACGTATTCCAGTGAGATGTGAGAAGTCCCCCTTCTGCCCTCCAGTGTTAGCTGGAAAGTGAAACACACAAAAAAGGGTTCTGTTCCTAAGAAAGCAACCTCTTCCTGCAGTGTGGCCTCGTCCATGCCTGGGAGGGAAAGAGCCTGCATTTCCATCTGTCTGCACAAAGGATGACATCTATAACCTAATTTGGCAGAAGTCTTAATCATACGGTTACTGGCAAATCAAGACGCCACAGACAACAGGGATCTGCTCTCATAGCAATGTGGAAAGTTTCATTGAAATACATGAGAGAGAGGGTTGCCTTCAGCAGCCGCTCCCAGAACTCAAGGTGGGGCCTCTGGCCCATCCTGCCATTCACATCGGCGCCCTTCTGTTTCTGAGAGGAGCACTTTAAAAAAATGATTTGCGCAGACACAAATCTCTGCATTAACATAAGATTAAATAGGTACAGCAGAGTGTGTATAGAAGAAGCTCTGAGCATCTCGCATTTGATATTTCTTCCCTATTTTATATTTTGGTAAAAATTATCCTGGAAGTACCTCAAAAGGCCATGGAGAGAAGCCAGACTTCTTGCTAATCTTCAGTGTCTTGGGATTTGTGGCCTTAGATGCATTTAATATGACTTCATTGAAAAATAGAATGTCAGAGAAACACTTTGTGGGATCCTGGAACAGAAATAGTTTTCAAAACTTTGATTATACTTGTTCAACACAGAGCAAACATGTCACAGGTGGCCAAGTTTAAAAATTGGATTTTTTTTAAAACAATAAACTATCCATGTGGCAAAGTGGGTTCACGGGCAGGTCCTTCTCATGAAAAGGAACAGATGCCCATAAAGGGAAGATGAGAGCCTTATTTCTGAAAGACACTCTAAAGGAAGACTAACATTAAGTTGTAAGGATCCCCAGGAGATCCCACCTGGAAAGAGCGTGTTCTGGCTCCAGCCAATGGATCCTGTTTCGGGGACCCGAAGTGGATGTAGACAGGCATTTCTCTGCACACAGTGGGCGGTGCTCGTGGATGTCAGCCCTCGCCCACACTGTGAGGAATTCTGCACGAGATCCTACACATGGTCGCGCGGGCCAGTTTTGAGGAAATGAATGCACATACAATTTTGTGTCTTTTCCGTGAGCACATAGAGCTTAGGGGACATTATTGTCTCAGTTAGCCCTCCAGCCCAGAGACAAGGAAAAAGACACATGCACAATTTCCTTGAATGGCCTGGAAATTTCCATTCAATTTTCTTGAAGGCATGAGAAAACATTTGCAATGAGACTGCAGGCCAGGAATCTTGGCAGTGCTCACAATGTGGTAGATGCTCTTTGTCTTCCTAAATGTCATCTCACGGACCAGCTACGTTGGGAGGGAGCCTAATGCTCTGCTTATTTTTACTACAAAGGCATGTGATTGGGGTTTTGGTGCAGGCCTGAATTTGCACGGTGCTCTGAACTGCTAACGTTTGTTGATTTCAGGACACCGTTTACAAACAGAAAGATTTAGAAAATCGCTTCTGTCTCCAAACCCTGACCCTTTGAATTCTAGGGCTCCCCTGCGCTCCACCAGCCCAACCCCAGTGTTTATGCAAACCAGCACGCATCTGTTTACAAAACATACTCAGTGGCCCCCAGCGAAGCCCACCCGCTACAGCTTTGCCAAACTTTTCCTCACCAGGGAAGGCACTGTTTAGGAATTTCCAGAGAAATGGAGATTTCAAAAGGCACTGCTGAAGTCACTTCCCTTGATGTCCCTGCGAGGGCCGGACACAACACCCTGGAAGATGTGGCCTTACGTGGGATGGGATGAAGACTCGCTTACCAGTCGGGGGCCACGGAAGACCCCACCCACAGCTGGGGCCGTGGCTGCCCACGGGGGCAGCGCTGTCCTGGCCACCCCTGGCCTCGGTCCCCGAGGGGCACAAGACAGCTGCCATGAGTGGAACCCCGGGACCCATCAGTGCAGGGTGGCCAGACCTGATTGTTACGGGGGCTTATACCACGGCTCCGGCTTCCTGTGAGGCCATGGGAAAGCAGGGCCACCCACGAGCCCGCTCAGCCGTTCCGCTATGGATGCAGCGGCTCCCAAACACATACCACGCGCTGCACAAGTGAGCTCGGTGCGTGGGGAACTCCAGAGTCCTTGTGAAGCAGGGAAAGGTGGGGGTGGTTCTAGGTCTCCACAGAGCATCTACGCACTTTAGAGGAGAGCCTTGAAAGTCACTAACCCAAACAGCCACACACTTGTGAGCGTGTGCGTGCAGAAGCAGGCAGGGCCAGCCGAGAGGCCCACCTCCCGCACGCCTTACCTGCTCCAATCACTACGGCAAAGGCGAAGCCTGCAGGCTTCCATTCCTGGGCCTGGACACAACCCTGGGTCAACGTCCCGGCATTTTGTCTCCGGCTTCTGATTTTGTTCAGTGTTGGTACTGATCGACCGAGCATGTGCTCGTTGAACCAAGGAAGAGCAGAGGCGCACACCTGACAGCTTCCTGGAGTTATTCTTAAGTGGTAATTATTAATGAAATGCATCTGTTATTTAAGCAAAAAATGCAATCGTTGCTTTCTCAGAATATAGATGAGTCTGCAACTGGTTGCTGTAGATTCATTCCATATGTAGTCTATCTTCTCACATAGGCACTACACAGAATTTAAGAAAAGTCTGAAAGAGAACCATCCACGGCAGAGCTGTCAAAAGGAGAATATCCTTGATCGATAGCAACAGTGTCTGAATAAACTCAGTAAGACACTGAAAGTAAAATACAATTTTCACAGCTTTGTTGAGATACGTTCCACACATAATAAAGTTCATGTGGACAAGAGACAGTTTTCATTTCAGTCCGAGTGCATGGGTTTGGGGGGTTGGTTCAGTTCAGGCCACACGGCCTCCAAGGGATAGCTGGAGCTGCAGGACCCCCAGAGACACGACCCAGGTGCTCAGTGACCCACCCCGTGGTGCGGGGGCCTTGAGCGATTGGCTGAGACAATTCCCCACCAGAGACCCCCCTTCCTAAGAGGGTGGCGGACAGCAGCCCAGGCCCCAAGCCGGCCGCACCACTCACCTCTGCCTGGCACCACCCAGCACCTGCAGGGAGGCCCAGCTAGGAGGACGACTTTGCATCCGACCTCCCATGCACCAGCTTCCTTCCCATGCCCAGCCCTGGCTGACAGGGACACAAACACACTGCAGGTGCACCCTGAGCCAGCAGGGTTTCCAGAATTCGTCC
The DNA here is from genome assembly GCF_002201575.2 of Neomonachus schauinslandi. NCBI lineage: Eukaryota > Metazoa > Chordata > Mammalia > Carnivora > Phocidae > Neomonachus > Neomonachus schauinslandi. Next base: position 1,555,317 of record NC_058410.1, read on the forward strand.
TCTGGGACAAATACTATGAGAAGTATGCTTTCTTCTTGAGACTTCTGGAAACCGCCTCCAACGGAAGTTCCTTCCTTGCCTACAGACTGCACCAGCAGCCCCGCCACCATCAGCCCCGGTCACCAGCAGCCCTGGACACCAGCAGCCCAGGTTACCATCAGCCCTGGACAGCAGCAGCCCCAGTCACCAGCAGCCCCGGTCACCATCAGCTCGGGTCACCATCAGCTCGGGTCACCATCAGCCCCGGCCACCATCAGCCCAGGTCACCATCAGCCCCAGTCACCATCAGCTCGGGTCACCATCAGCCTCGGTCACCATCAGCCAAGGTCACCATCAGCTCGGGTCACCCTCCTGACCCAACCCAGCCCAGCTGAGGGGCTCTCGGAAGTTCTGGGGAAAGATGAAGGGCCTCTGAGCTTGCTCTCTCGCTGCCAAGAAGTCGAGCAAAGGCTGTCTATCTACAGCCAAGAACTTAAAATATAAAATACTAAATTTAGGGACGCCTGGGTGGCTCAGTCGGTTAAGCGTCTGCCTTCCGCTCAGGTCATGATCCCAGGGTCCTGGGATCGAGTCCCGCATCGGGCTCCCTGCTCCGCGGGGAGCCTGCTTCTCCCTCTGCCCCTGTCTCTCTCTCTGTCTCTCATGAATAAATAAAAAAAATAAAATCTTTAAAAAAAAATTTTTTTTAAATAAAATGAAATACTAAATTTAAAAAACCTACACAAAACGGCAGCTGCAGGATCGCCGACTACATGTTGCTGAGTAAAGGGTATATAAAGCAACATGGAAATCCACTTTTTATTAAAAAATGGAACAGAAAGAATGTGTTGAAGCTTTGGCAAGAAGTGGCAGATTAAATGAAGCAGCAAGACCCTTAAAGGTTGGCCAGGCTCCTCTCTGAGGGGGCGCTCAGCTCCTATGCCTGCGGTCTGGTCTGGGGGGAGATAGACCAGAACCAAGTAGCCCAGCCCCTGGGGCGGGGCTTTCCCATGGTGGGTGGGGGGTGGGGCCCGCCCCGCCCCGCCCCGCCCCGCCCCGCCCCGCTGGGCTTCAGCCCACCTGTGACCCCGTTGCGCCGCGCGAGTCTTGGTGGCAGGAGGCTCACCAAGCACTTCTGTCCACACTCTGCAGTCGGAGCTCCCTTCCCTGGTACCTTAGCCTTTCTATTCCTCTCTCCGGTGGTTTTCTTGAACACGATATGGTCCCAAAGAGATCTATTTCTGCAGCAGCAGAATAAAGCTCACTAGTACAATCCTGGCGGAAATCCGGAAACTTGGAGAATACTACTACTTACAAGTTCAATAATAAAGGTTTAAAGTCCGTGGCGCACATTGTCTCCAGGTTTGTCTATTTGTGGTCTGTGGGACTGTCATCAGAGTGGGATCTCACACTGGCCTCTGACCTGCAGGTGCAGCGGGAAGGTGAAGGAGACATGGCATAAACCGACCCAACACCCGCGAAGCCAGGGAGAGCTGGGCCCATCACCCGCTAACAGTCCCCACATGGTTTTCGTCCTGGGGGCACTCATGTACTCTTCCCCAGTGAGCATAATGCCCCCAGAGGGAGCATGGGACAAGCTGCTCCTCCAGCGGCCTCTGGCTGCATGACTGCCCGCTAGTCATTGTCCGCAGTTACCACGGGGCCAGCCTCCACAGCTCCTGCCCCCAGGACTCTGGGGTTCAAGTCCTAGGGACGCAGACCCCGACCCCAGCTCCATTCTACTCCATTCTAGCCAGCCTCTCTCCACGGAAACCCCTTCCCTGCAGACACAGCTGCCCCTCTGACCACCACACCCTGGCAATGCCCTGGGTCCCCCGCGCGAATGTCCCCCAAGATCACCTGAGAAGTGCTAGGATAGAGGAACTTTTCCAGGTTGGTGCTTGCTGCAAGCACGGGATATTACCCAGAAGTACCTTCCTCTTCCTTCTGCGATCCCAGACACCTCCTGCATCAGATGCGCCTCACTTCTGCAGGCTGCGTTCTCTCTCCCCAACTTCACATCCCTTCACATTCTGATACCAAATCCCTTCAAGCACCACATGCATTAAATGAAAAAGTCAAAACTATCAGATTTGAGGATCCTCTCAAACCACTCAAAATAAGTGCTTTCCCCTTTATGTGATTAGAGAACAATCTTCACGTACGTGAGAACCCAGTATGGCCAACAGGTACTAACTGAAATTGCTTCGTTATAACTTACTGTGAACTGCCTCAAGCTTTGATTTCTTTATGACTAATGTTCCTATTTACTAAAATGAGCTTATCCTTAAGGTAAATGTAGAGGGAAAATGTATATTACTTTATATTAAGCAGGTAATTCTCATCCTGCATTTTATGAGTTTCTGTTTCTCGAGTTTGGGTCAGAAGCATGTTTTAGGAACAGAGCACCTGAGAGCTGGGTGGGTGAGGGAAGGGCAGGGACTTGGAGGGAGCCCGTAAGAGTCACACACACTGCCCAGCAGGGCCAGACCCCAACAGTGTCCTCAGATAAAGGTGGGGACCTCCAAATGAGACACCTGCTTCGGTATTATAGATCACTACCAACATGGCTGAAGGTCATCCGAATTTTGGAAACTGTAGGAAGAGTAGTTTCTCTCACCCACTTAGCCCTCTTGCCAGGGACACACCCCCTTTCAGTCTTGCCGGGTCCCCGCACACAGAGCAGTGGGCAGAATGCACAACGTATGCTGGGAGCCCCTGAGGTCAGGTCATTTCCTAAGCTGATGTACCCCATCACCCGAGCTTTTTCTCTCCCTACGACCTCTAAATTCACCTCCATTACCTCCCTAAACATCTCTGCATCAATGCGGTCTACATGTCCACTGAATGTCCTAACTGTGTGATTCCACGTCAGTCACCAGAATCTACCTTTGGAAATCACGAGATGAGAGCTTCACATGTGTGTCCAACACCATGAGAGGTCGGGGCTCCAAACCGAGGGAGGAGGACAGGTGACCCCAGCCAGCAGAGAGCTCAGAGGAGCCGAAATCCTCAGCACAAAGGCTGGGGGGGGTGGGGGAGGGCCCTGGAACATGGAGGCCGCATACCAGCCTGGAAAGGACCACGTAGTCTGCAGACACTGGGCAGTTCTAAGCCCCATGCATTTTCCACCCCACTGCAAACACGAAATCTCCCCAAGGCCCCTCTGTCAGAGCTCAGCATGAACTTCAAAATATGGGAACAGTCTTCGTTGTACTTGACCAACTTGGAATCCCAAAGTTACCCAAGAAGCGGGCTCAAGTGACGGGCTCTGCTGACCCCAGTCACTCAGGCAGCCAAAAGTGTCAAAAGTTAGGGGAGGTGAGGGAAGGATAGCCAGGTGGGGTGAGGAGGTGCCACGTGCCATCTCCCCGCCAAGGGACTCCGTTTATCCCCATCGCAGTGTTGATCTAGAACACTGTGCATTAGGTAACAGTGCCCCGAAAGAAACTAAAACGTTTACCACTCGTGGAGAGTCAACACCATCAGGGGTGAGGAGCGGTGTTTCCAGGGAGCGGCCTCACTCCCCGCCGGGCGCACCTTCATTTGCTGATTTACCAGGTTCGATTATGAGAACTATCTGTCTGCATGGGCTCCACCTTGTTAAATGTGCTAACAGAGATTTGAGTTTACACCCAAAATGCTTTAAACTGCATCAAAATTCAACACTAGGCTCTCAATAAATATTCAAAGAAAAACCAATATGATAGTGGAACAAAATCCACTAGAAGATGAAACCTTACTCAGGTTGCTTTAAGAGTAAGGGTGAGCCCCTAAAAGGTTATCCTGCACATTCCCATTTTAGTAGTCTCCAAAAAATACCCCAAAAGATTTACAAGCGATTCACTTGAACTTAGAGTATGCCCAACACCACAGGGGAAGGAGGTTAGATTTTCCTTATCCTTTCAACCAAAATACTATGTAAGCATGGGCATCTTACAGACAGATGTCAGGGCCCCCAGGGTCAACCGCGGCCCTTCCTGTGCTCACCCAGTGCACCGATCATCTCTCACCCTCATGCAACAAGCATTTACAGCAAAGAAAACCAGAATGGCATTCACATAATTTTGCATCCTTAATTTTAAAAATAGACTCTACTAACACATTTCCAACAAAATAAGTCCTTCATTTTTATGAATGCGATATGCCATGAGGGTTTGGGTGCTGAAATCATTTTTGCTAAAATTTGGCATTAGGTTTCCCTTTAAACATCAAGCCCGCAAAGAGGGTGGCAGAAAGTTGGCAAAGCAGAGCCCACACACCTGTGCTGCCCCAGGTGCCCCAGGTGCCCCGACTCGGGCTGCTCATTATAAAATGGTGGCTGGTGAGCATGCCTCTAACCCCTTCCAACTCCCAGGCTGCTGAGATGACTCACTTTCTCCCTCGCCTTCCCCACCCCTCAACGCTACCAAGTAAAGACATTAAAAATTCTCATCATAACCGTGTTTTTCAAAACCATGTGGGAAAGTCTTGAAGAGGACACAGCAACACAGAGCAGATGTGTTGGGTGGCACCATGTGGGTGGGCAGTGTTATTTCTCAAGATAGCTGTTATGTCATTATGTTGCTTCCAGAATTTCTTCTAATCTCCTAAGAAGGATGCCCCATCATGCCTTCCTAGAGAACGTCTCAGAGGACTGTGGTTTGGGGCATCCTCTAGCCGTTTAAATGTGTGCTCACTGCTCATGTGAGCACATCCACTGTGGTTTGAGGCAAATGTAGCGCCCCTGGGAAATCTTCTGGCACATCAGTCTGTCAAAGCAAACTCCACCTAATTACGCTACGTTTACACATCAGAAGGTAAGACTTCCAGGGGACTCCATAGGGTTCAAACTTGCAGCAAGAGAAACATGAACCCATGAAGCCTTCGGAAGTCAGCACCACTTGGGGGACACGCGTGAGGAGACGAGATGGGGAGAGACAGGGAGAAGCCCCACAGGGACTCGGGATTGTCCCCACCACGACAACCTGGCTCCCAGACGGCCACAGTTCCCCACCCACGATGCCGCTGTGGATCCGGAACCTCCCGCAGGGCGCCATGGAGAGTTCTCCTCTGGCACCTGTGTGGAGAGTTTAGCCCAGATGCTGCAGCACGCTTCCTGCCTCTGCCCCAGATTCTTTGTCCAAAAAGCCAGTGGACTCTGACCTCGACAGCAGTGAGTCTGAGGAACACTTCATGGTCAACACAGCTCTAGCCCTTGGCTCTAAGACCCTCATCTGCAAACCTGCTTCCCAGCGAATCCACTGCACCAGGGACTCACCCTGGCCCGTGACTATTAGCTGTGTGACCCAGGGCTTGGCACTCAATCCTTCTGTGCCCCAGTTCCTCACCGCAAAGTGGAACAGTTAGCACGCCCACCAGATGGAACAGGGGAGTGAGTGCATGGCCCTGAATACAGTAAGCATCCTGCTGACTCGTATTTCTAATGCATCAGTCACAGCAAGGGGGGCACTTTGCAACTTCTGCTAAATTAAACTGCAAGATTATGCTGGTTTCCAAGATATAATTAATAAATTAACTTTTAATTATTATAAAATGAGAGCAATAATAGCAATATGCCTAACTGAATGCCCCAGCTTTTCTGCAGCTTCCACACGGAGTTGGGCAGTAGATCAGCTCAAGGGTCAGGAAGGCTTCCTGGAGGAAGAGCTGCTGTTTGTAGACAGTGAGGAGGCCAGAGCAAGCACACAACGAAACACAGGGTGTCCAGCAGGCCCGGCAGATGGGGGAAGAGCGAGCACTCAGCGTGCAGGACTGAAAACAGCTGGGCAGGAGACCAGCACATGGAGGGGGATGGCCGCGCCCAGGAAGCTCAACTCCCTTCCAAGAGCTGGACTCTAGGCCAGGGCAGTGAAAGAAGGGCATGTTGACAGGGACAGCCAGCCCAGGGCACGGTGACATCTTGCCCCGCGGAGGACCGAGCTCAGTAGCTGGCCCCACCCACCACCAGCAAAAACCCAGGGCGCACAGCCAGGCTGAGTCCTCCCACCCTCTGTTGCCCAGTCCGTAGGTGCCCAGTGAGGCGCCGTCCAGCCGGATTTTGTCCTCACAGCGTCCCTCCAGCACGAGTCCAATCTGTGTCCACTTTCGTGGCAGGTGAAAAGGATCGGCTATATGTTGTGCCCTGAACGTCGCCAAAGAAGAGACTGCAAACACGAGGTGAGTTAGCCACGAAATGACTGACGATCCAGAGGAAATGGAGTAGGAATGTCCCTATTAGACGATTCAAAATGTTCCTAAACAGAAGGAAAGAGAGCGAGAAGAAAAACTTCTGGAAAATCCAGAGCTTTCCCTCTGGTGGGCCTACTGTCCTCTGTCCCGCTGGGATCGTCCTGAGAGACAGGCCATGAGTCCTCGCCCCGACAGCGGCCAGCGCCAGGCGGGCCGCGGGCAGCGCTCACACAGCAGGCTGGCCACGTCACCTCAGCCGCCCCTGGGGCGCTGACAGCTTCAGCTCAACCCCATAGACACGGTTACACTCCGGCTGCTGCATATCTGCAGGCGGTGCCTCCGAGTCCCGCCACGCCGCCTGGCTTTGCTGCAACCAGGCCACCCAGAGCAGGTTAACACCAGGGAAGGACCATCCCCTGGGACTGCCCACCAGTGGCCTCCGCCCGGAGGCCCATCCCCTCCACGCCCCGCCCCGCCTCCCCACGCCCCGCCCACCACTCCTCTCTAGACCCCTCCAATCCCATGCCACCTCCCCACACCGGCCTCCCTCCATACCCCACCCATCCCGCCTCCACCCACACCATGCCCCACCCTCTCCCTGCCCCGTCCCCCCATGCCCCCCCCACACCCCCCCCCCCCCGCCCCGCCCACGCCACACCCGCACCACGCCCACCAGTCCTCCGCCATACCATGCCCCCACCTACTCTCCCAGCCCCGCCTCCCCACACCCCACCCACTCCCCGCCCCCGCCTCCTCACGCCCCGCCCACACCCACACAGCTCCCCCATGCAAGCCCCGCCCACAACTCGCCTCCCAGGGCAGGGCCCACACACAGGGTCTCCTCCCCAGTCACAAGTGTGACCATGTTCCAGGCCACAAATGACCATGTCATTCAAGGGTGATGTGTGGGACCAGCTTTCAGACAGCGCGGTGGCTTAGCAGCGCCCAGAAACCAGCCCTCACTTGCTGACACCCCGAAGAGAAACCGAGTCCTTCCCAGCGCGGCCCGCGTGCCCACATTCAGGTCCCACCCCACTGCCCTCCAGGGTCGTGCAGCACAGGGATAGGCGCCCTCAGGGCCGGGCCAGGGCGCTGCCAGCATTTCACAGTTCGGAAAGCCACGTGCGGCTTCTGCAGACACCAGGCTGCGGGGCGGGGCACAGAACGCACCCCGCTGCGCCCCTGCAGCCACCAAGCTGCAACACTTGGAATGCACGTCGGGCATCGCTTGTGTGACGTCAGGATGGCCTTTGGGGTTCTCTAACTCCTGCCCCCAGCACCCCCGCAGCACCATGGGCTGCACCCCTGCCCCAGAACACCCCCAGCACCATGGGCTGCACCGCTGCCCCCAGCACCCCCTGCACACCATGGCTACACCCCTGCCCCCAGCACCATGGCTGCACCCCCGCCTCCAGCACCCCTCGCAGCACCATGGCTGCACCCCCACCCCCAGCACCATGGCTGCACCCCTGCCCCCAAAACCCCTCGCAGCACCA
>NC_058410.1:1567962-1578947 GCF_002201575.2 Neomonachus schauinslandi
CCCCTCTCCCCACCCCCCCCCCGCGCTACCCTCTCCCCCCCCTCGCCGCCCCCCCCCCCCCCGCACCCTGGGCTGCACCCCTGCCCCCAGCACCCCTCACAGCACCATGGCTGCACCCCTGCCCCCAGCACCATGGCTGCACCCCCCACCCAGCACCACAGGCTGCAGCACCTGCCTGCACCCCTGCTCTGACACCCTGGGAGGGCCCCCTTAGCTCTCAGCCCACCCTCTCAGAGCACGTCCTGCTCTTCCCCTGACCCCTGCGCCCTGTGGGGGACCCTCATGAGGCCTCCTCACGCGTCCAGGCGCCTCTGTGCATAGAACACTCCCAGCACTGGCTGCCACCCAGACCCTCAGGACTTGAGGGAGAACCACCTCCTAGGCAGCGTTTCTGACAGCGACGACCCCTTCCCGGAGCCCCAGACCACTGTCCACGGCTCCAGCAGGGCCACAGATCGTGTGACGCACAACTGTCTTGTCTGCGGGACACTGTCCTGTTTGCCCTCCTGTCCTGGCTGGACAGTGACCTGTTTGTCCCCATCGTCTTGAGCCAACAACAGGCACCCAGGGGGGACTTCACATCTGTCACACACCCTGGCCCTTGGGACACATCCAGACACTGAGCATGCTGTGCCACACCCTCACTCATACACTTCACTGGGCCGCCCTTCCTTCTCCTCCTTCAGAGTGCCCTCTGATCCACGGAACACGCGCTCAGAGAAGCCCACCAGCACGGGGAGGGGGTGCCGGCCTGCAGGGCCCCTCGCTCACATGCACCGCCCGCCCTCGTGCCCAGATGGGCACCTGCCTCCCCACCCCCAGAGCCAAGACTGGACCAGCTCCGCCACGCTCGCCCTTGGGGACACCCAGACAGCAGGGGTGCCAGGCCTAAGAGCCTAGCTCTCACAGCCCTAAACTTACAGTTCCCAGTGAAACTGAGAAACCCAGAAAGTAAAGAAGAAAAGGTCAAAAAAAAAAAAATAGTGATTTTTTAAAACAAAGCCTGGTTAGAATTTGGCTGAGTCAAGTTCTGGGTTGGTTCATGTATTCTTCTCGGACATTTCAGTTCACGGAGCCCGATGACATACAGGCTTTTCCATCCTCCCTGCGGGGAACAGGTGAATGGGCCTCCCTGGTGGGGGAAGAGGGAGCGAGGCTGGGGCCCGGGCCGGTGGGGCTGCAGGTGGTAGCCAGGGCCACAGCGAGGAGGACGAGGATGGCAGGGCACGACTCCATGCACTCTGGGCAGACTTCAGGAAACCCAAGGGCAGAGAGAGACAGAAATACAGACAGAGATAGAGAGAGACACAGAGATAGAAAGAGACAGAGACAGAGATGGAGACAGAAATAGAGAGACAGAAAGACCAAGAGCTTTAAAGAGACAGAGACAGACAGAGAGTAACCTCTAACTCTACCTTTGATTTGCCAATTCAATTGTTTTGTTATTTTTTGTTAAATTTGGGGGTTAGGTAAGAAGAGCGAGGATGAGGTTTCGGGAAAAGGGCTGACAGGCCAGGCTGCCCCGGGACCAAGGACGCACATGTTGCACAGTCTGGGCTGCTCTCTGGATGCGTCCTCCAGCCCCACCACCCTTCCTGAGGCAGACATCAGCACACACGGGTGGAGGTGCACCTGCTGGGGAAGCTCGTCAGGGGAACATGACCACTGGTGGACTAGGGCTGGGCCCGGGCTCTGGGAGGCTGCTCACCGCCCCCGTCCTGACCCCCCCAGAAGTCGCCCAAGGACACAGCCTCGAGATGGAGGTGTGGTGTGAGCCTATGAGAACTGGTACCTGACTGCGCCCAGGCGGAGCCTCTTTACAAACATTTCCGACGCCGCAGGAGACAAGACGCCAGAGCCCCTCGTGGCCTGGGCCACAGCGCAGGACCCCTGGAGCCCAGGGGCGGCCCCTCTGACCCAGCGGCAAGTGGCAGGGCTACCCGGGCCCCGCAGGAGCCTGGAAATGAGCCCCAGCTCTGATGAGGTCCAGCCTGGGGAAGGGACACCCCAGGACGGTGGGCGTGGCCATCCTCCTGATGGCCTCCAGAAACAGAATCTGTGGGCGACTGTAGCCACAGCAGAAGGAGACAGAAAGAAGAGCCCAAAATGAAGGAAGGGGAAGAAGCGGAGATGTGAGTACGGCCAATAATGACTTCTCTGAACTTCCTTCAGAGTTTGGGGTACAAAGAAATGTGAGTGCTTTCTGAGCCTGCTGCCGTGAGAGGTCAGCGGGAGTCCGGAGGCATGAGGGCGCCCCAACACCTCGTGGGGAGCGGCTGGACCTGCTGCACTTTGAGGTCAGGACGCATCGTGAGCTGGCACGGATTTAGCAGGTGGGTGATACCCGACTCGCTGGGGTGCAGACAGCCTGCTCGGGAGCCCCTCTTGTACCCCAGCAACACAGCACTCCTGCGCAATGGCCCAGTAACAGCCCTGCATTTAACGTGCTTATCCCAGACTTAAAGACAACTGCCAGAAACATCAGATAAAAACTGTCCCTGTTGCTTGATTCCCTGATTTAGCATCTCTGCCTCATGACTCAAATCTCTAGAACTGGAAAGGTGGATGTGGGGCCCAAACTCACACGAAGCGGCAGCAGCCCGTGAGGTCTTTTTGTTGTCAAGGTGGCAGAGGCTTTGCTGGTGGTCGAACCCCAAAGCCCACCCAGGAGCCCCCCAGCGCAGGAGCCAGGCTGCTCTTGGGCTCCCTCCGGTGGCGGATTCCGGGAACGTCCGGTAGGCTGCTGCCTACCAAGCAGCGGGTTGGCCGCACCTGTCCTTCAAGCAGGGTGTGAAAAGGAGCCCAGGCGCCAAGGGTGCCGGAGGAGAAGAGATCCATGACTCCACCTGGATTATATCTCTGAATGAAAAGAATGATCCATCTGTGGCAACTCCCTCCAAAAGATAAATCTTTTAAGAATGAAGAATTGATTATCATGAGCACACATCCACAGATCCGGCGAAGCTACAACTTAGCAAACGTGTATGTTCAGGTCAGAGCTGTTACTCACTTTCCTTACCCTGAGGCATTTACAAAAATCTAAAATATATACACCCACGAAGTATGTACAGCGTCTTGGCAAGGATATTACAAGGACAAATGAGATACTATGGTAAGAGCGCAGAAAGGGGGCTCTCTTGGGAATGTCACAACGCACCACACAGAAGCCCTAACCCCACCCAGCAGAGGCAGCCATCCTGATGCTTAGAAGAACATGCCCGCGTTTCCAGGAGATACCCTGTGGACAAGGTGCTAGAATAGAGTGTGGAAGAATCAGGACTGTTGGAGCTGGTTGAATGACCTTATTCAATTCAAGTGTCAATTATCGGATTAGCACAAGCTTTTTAGAGTAAGGTTCACAGGAACGTGTACTTGGAAGTCCAATGTAGTGTTTTCCTGATTTTTAAGTCATTGATTCTGAAGGGGGGTGAAGGAGGGGAAAGAAATACCCAGATCTCCCAGGGCTTTTTCCCTGAAACAGTGAATCAGTGCAGCAAACGGACATACGCTCTGTGTCTCATCTTGTGGGAGTGAGTCCTGGCCTGTGCCTCAGGTGCGTCGAGGCCAACAACCTCTTACAGGAAGACAGAGGAGTGCTCAACAAATTTGCATGAGCCAGAGGGGACAGTCCCAGTCTAGGATAAGGGGGATCAGGATGCAAATCTGGTTGTAATAGGAATAACATATAAGATACCACTTACAAATTAAAAAAAAAAAAGCAGCTACAGGGGGACACTGGCTAAACAGAATCTCAAATTTAGAAAGTTACATAGAAAAGTTAGCCAAGCACCCACTGGCGCCTCTTACAAGGTTATGCTTTGCTGCCTAATGACCAACTGCTTCTACAGTCTTCTATCTAGACTGACCGCCACATTCCTGAAAGGATACTGATCAACCAGAGCTCAAAACGGAGCCTGTTCAGAAAGGAAACCGGGAGCCTTGGGCCATAAGGACCCCCGTAGAAGGGACAATGGCAGACACAGAGCAATGCTCAGCGGTCGCCTGGGGCACGTGGACAACTCCCTTTATCTTCAGAGTCCTCCAAGTGCTGGAGAGAGAGCCCAGGCAGGAGAAGCAAGGGGTCGGGGAACAGGAGGAAAGGGGTCTGGCCTCCAGAAGACCTAGTCATCTTCTGTAAACACCTACATGAGTGGCCCATGGAAAACAGATGATGTAAATTCTTGCTGATTCAGTCATAGATGAATTTTTAAAGCTTACATGATTGATTCTCAGCCTGTATTAAAACCAAACTCCTTCCAGAGTTGCTACAGGTCCAAGAGAATCCTCCCGATGACAGACTGTATTCCCTGATGAATGGCATTGGATCAAGGCACCAGGATGTTTGTATTATCTCTTTTCAGTGTTTAAAACTTTGTGTGTGTCGGTTTCCCCAAAACGAAGGACTCTCTGGCCATGATGTCCTAGCACTCAGTTGTTTCCACAGGAGACAGGGGCCTCCTCTGTCCCCTTCCATCTCTCCCTCCTCTCCTCCTCCGTCCTCCTCCAGCCAGCACGTCCTCGGCAGCTGCTGTGCCTGGCCTGGGGCGGAGGCGTGGGGAGGTGAGCCCCGCCCCGCATGGAGCCTGGGCTGGACGGTTGTGCTGCTGGCCTGTTTGGGCTCAGCCATCTAACAGTGAAGAATGTAACAGTTTTTAGAGCACTTAACGTGACGGATCTCTGAGCAGAAAGTAGGATGGGGGAGCATGACCTAGACTCTACCCTCTACCGAAGGTAATGGTGTGCCACAGAAAGGGTGCCAGGAGGACCTCTGCCCCAGCAGGTGACGCGCTGTATGGAGCCCTAACCCCAGTTGGCTGGGAACCCCCACAAGATCATTCGTGGGGCCATCTCAACCCTGCCAGCCACACAAAACGGCAGGACACTAACTTCTGGTTTCCAAAGATCTATCTTTTTAAATTAATTTTAAATATACTTTAAATAATTTTGTGATTACACATGCCCAGTTCCCCTGTGGAAAGAATCAATACACCACAGAAGGCAAACAATGCACTAAATTCTGCTCTGAAACCTTCACTCAAATCTCACAAGTCATTTTTAAAATTACAGGCATTCATGGAATTTATCATCTTATTTTGTAATTTCCATTTCATGTTTCCAAGTGGTTGGCTCCTCTCAATGGGGCAACTGTAGCCCTATGAAGGCTTTACCTCGACTAATGTCTAACGTGTGACGGCGAAGCTTTGAGGGTGCCTCTGGGATAATTCTATTCTTTGTGCACTTCTCCCGGTGTCACGGGACAGCTGGGGGCAGGGTCGGAGAGCGCAAGTCTGTGACAGGTGCGCGGGGACAGCTAACCGTGTGCACGGAGCTACCCAGAGATGTGGAGGAAGGGCAAGTCTCCCTTCGGTTCTTCTCGCGACAGGCCAAACAAAGTGGTGAGAAAGGAGTGGAGAGAGGGAGAAAAAGGCAGCCGGGTGTAAATGGATGGGGACCGGGGTTAGGCCTGGGCCATGGGGGCCACAGCGGCCCCCAAGCCCTCACAGCTCTGGTGCAACTGCAGGAGTCTCGGGGAAAGGCTCCTGCCCAGGCCCATAGGTCAACGAGCTCATCACGAACGGGGCCACACTAAAGCTGAGGAGGTTCCCTCAGAAATTAGAACCCTCGGTCGGCGCACTCAGGGATGCTCTTCCCGTCACCCCTCAGAGTGTGTGCAAACCTCTCTCAGCCACTGTCCACCAAAGCACGCTAGCTGTCTGATGGCCCTCATGGTCTGGGGCCACCAGAGCCGGAAAGTCTCCTCCTCTGGCTCCATGGGGCACTGTGCCCTCCCCTGCTGCCCAGAACGGGGCTGGGGCCGAGGGGAGCCCACCCTGACAGCGTCCCAAGGCAGTCTTGGGGGGAGGGCCCAAGAGAGCCTCGGTCACCGCACACAGCCTCAGCATCGCCCCAGAGTGCTACCCCTCCCCCACAGCACGGAGCGCCTTGGCCTGGTCCAGGGAAATATCTATCATCTTGTCTGCCCCTTGAGGGCTGGGATGGGATGGACCGAGTCTTGGGAAGTCAGACAGGCTCCCCAAATCCCAGGAGGGAAGTCAGCTGTCTATGATGCACGCATCTCATAGGACAGATTCCTTTGTTCCTGGTGCCTTGATTACTGAACAGAGCAGAAGACAAATGCACAAAACAGCCCCACTTGGGCAAGGCCAGCCTGTGTACCTCAGCATTGTTTTGCCACCAAACCGATGAACTGGTTCTTTAAGTGACTAAAGTCTAACAAATCTGAGAACATCCAAAATGGAACGGGGCCTCATAGCCTGGGCCACACTCAAGTGTTCTGAACCCGTGATCAAACACACCGCAGATTATTGTGTTTACCTAAAACTCTTCATGCTTTCTGAAACTTCATTATTATCGGCAGAGACTTTGCCAGCAACCTCAAACCTTAAGAGTTGGCTCACCCCCCACCCCCGCAAAAACACTCTGCCCCAGACGTGGGCCTTGCTAAGGGCTGGGTCAGTAACAAGATGCTGGGGATAGAGTGACAGCGAAGGCCCGCCCCCCGCAGCAGAGTGACCGCTGAGCGCTGAGCGCCAGGGCAAAGCAGAGGGGACGCCCCGTGCTCACAGGGGGAGAACGTGAGGGATGGACACTCAGAAGCCTCTGCGAAAATAGAAACAATAGCCTCACCGATGGCAGGTATCTTGAAGCGAAGGGGATTCACTGTGATTTGGGCGGAAGGAGAAAGGACAAAGACCACCAGGGAAAAGAAAGTAAAACAAAGGAAGACACATACTGGAGGTAGGAAGAACTCACTTACTGTATGGACGTTTCACCTTGTCTTAAGTGCCAGCCTCATGGGTTACATGCCGCATTATGTCATACACAATAAAATCTGAACATAATTGTGGTTTTAGTAGGCATTCTGAGACTGCCCTCATGTCAAAACTTCTAATTAAATTTAGCCAGATATCACAGTACGCAAGCTTCCATTTATGATTTCTTTTTTTTTAATTCTGACAATATAAATGCATTAACATTTTACGTGGCTCCAGTTTTCTTGTGTTTACGAATCTTTGCTCTTTGATTTTCAGCCTGGGACTACAAAAACCACATAAGACCATTATCAATACTTTTAGAATAATTTCTTCTCAGCCCACATAAAATTAGGATTTTATTTTCTGAATTCTTTCCTCTTGTGGGCTTCAGTTAAATATTTAATGCATCAAATGTTATTCAAACTCTAAGCACGTACAAATACTAATAGTGGGATCCCACCCCATTACCGACACCACCAATTAGCAAAACAGAAAGCGACCATTCTAGTTTTCTGTAAATGAACTCAGAATGATGTTTCTCAATTTTTTTCCTCTTTAATTTCAAAATCTCACTGGAAGTCCATTGTTTTTAGTCTGTGTCTGTTATGTGGAGAATGGTAGAGTTTTAATTCAAAAATACGTACATGTGACCTTGCTCTCTACCCCAGTGCTCTGCTAACCCTAATAACAGCCCCCCCTTCCTGATCCTGGAGGCTGGTGAGGCTCCTTTTGATACAGAATTAGCTGGAAATCTGCTCAGTCCTGGCCCCTTCAGGGCCTGAAGTTGCTTATAGTTTTATTTATGGTCTTGATTTCAAATCAGAACTACAGTGACCCTCCAGATGTTGGGGTTCAGTTGCCATAAAGGGGCTTCTGGTTGGAAACCGCCAGTTGTGTTTACTTTCCTCCTCCCTGACCACCTCTGTGGTCGGTCTTCTGCTGACGAAGGAAACACAGCCTTCCCAGAGCATCACATGTGCTCAGGGCATTTGCAGTGGGAAGAGAACAAACACCCAGAATCATTGCCTGAAGAATCTGACCCTGAGCGGGCACAGAATCAAAACCGTATGGTGCACATTTCAGCCTCAGTGGCCAGAAACGCAGGAGCATTTTGGTGCTGATGTTCCCGTAACATCAATATCAGACCCTCTCATGGGCGTGTTAATGATGAAATATTTTAAAATTTATAGATGAGCAAATACTGTCTTTCCGTTTCCTTCCTTATCTTCCAAAGCAAAGAGATACTTACAGGGGCAGAAAACAGCCGTTTCGACTCTGTCCTCACACATCCCCCTGACCAGTGAGTCCTGAGTACGTTCCCTCCCCAGCGGAGGGATTACAACGTCCCTGAAGGTGACACAGAAATTAGTGCAGGGAACGCCCAACCCCCAAAGGAAGAACAACAAATCCAGGTCGAATGTGGAAATGGCTAGATGGGCTCAGGGCCCAGGGGCAGTTCCCTTGTGTCTCGAACGTGGGTGCAGCAGGACATCTACGGATGGGTTGTGGTGAGCGCTGCATGAGCAGAACACACGAGCGGCCCCTTGCAGAGTGTGCAGCTCAGCATGATCACAACCAAGTCCCAGATACGAGCCCGGGGCAGTAGCAACATCTGCTGGTCACAGGAAAAGACGAGGCATCTGCCTCTGAACTAGGGGCCAAATACCACTTAGTCGGTTCTAAAAGGAATCCACTGGCTCAATCTCAAGTACTGTGGGAAGGGGGTCAGGGAACATCACTGCCCCGGAAGAAAACACTCAGGTGTAGGTTTACCGTCCATCTGCCGAAACCCATACAACCACACCTGAGGCAAAGCGAAAAGTGAAAGAACGGTGATCACAGGTGCACACTCTGGAGAACAGAATTCTGTGCACCCAGATGACTTCTACTGCAAATTATTCCACAGTCTCAGCCATTCACAGAAATAAAAAGAGGGGCGCCTGGGTGGCACCCCGTCGGATACGTGTCGGAGTCTGTTTGAGATTCTTTCCCCCTCCTCTCCCTCCCCCTCCTATCGTCCCCCTGCTCTCTCAAATAAATAAATAAATAAAATCTTTAATTTTTTTTAAAAAGAAAAGAACCAAAAAGAAAAAAAAAAGTCAAGCATTCCCATGAAAAATGGACATGATCTGGCCTTAGAAACCTACTTCTTAAAGGAAGAAAGAGATGAGGACCCAATTAGGGCAGACCAAACATACTTAACAACACCATCTGTTGATTGGCAATAACCCCAAAGTCTGACTGATGACCAGGAGATCATGCAAAGCCAGCAAAAGGTCATAAGAAAAATACAAAAGGGCCTTATGGTGCCATTTATAAAGAATGACTTTGGTGGAAAAAAAAAAAAAAGATAATTTTCAAGCAAAGCAGATTCTCTTAGTCTTGAACACCAAGTAGTAGCGGCGATCAAACCCGGGGCCAGTCCGACAGCGCCACCCCAGACAAAGACCATCTGGTGTCAGGAGGGAGGAAGCCAGGTGTGACAAGCTTCTAACCCACAGAGGTGGAGGACTATCCCTGTTCCTAGGTGAGAACAGAAGGTGGGGTAGAAGGAGGCAGAGAGGAACCTGTGTTCTCTCCTCTGCCCGTCGAGCCCTGCACAACTGACCCCAACTAAGCCCATGGGCACGCCCAGAGCAAAGCGGTGTGCTGGAAGCATCTGTGATGGGTGACAACACCATGAACCCCATAGCCTCTCACCCGAAGGACACAGCAACAGAGCTGATGATTACACTATTCAAAACTACCTCGTATGGACCAGGGGCATGGGTGCCATCAAAAATAATGCTAATTGGAGAACTAACATATACTGGGCATATTAAAAGCCTTATCTTTAATCCTCACAGCATGCTAAGCAGACATTACTTTATCCCCACTTCACTGATAAGGAACCTGGAGATAAAGAAAGTTAAATAATGTGTCGAGAGTCAGTCACACATCTAGAAGACGCCCAGGCTCCCATGGGCGGCCGCTGCCTCTCTGACTGACTGAAGATCAGATGTAAATCTTGGAGAGGAAATGAAAGATCCCCAAACACTAGAAGTGATCTGAAAAGAGATGATCACCGCAGGAGATCCAGCACATCTAACACTTCCTCGTGACCCCTCAGCCAACTTGCTGAATTCATAGATCGTGGGGTGGGACAGGGAGGAATATGCCAAAATACTTGAGGGCTTTAAAATTTTCTTCTGGATGCGAAAGCATCATGCATTGTATTTGCAAATGTAGATTTAAGCAAAGGTCTTCCGAAAAAATTGCAGTACAGTATGGGGCATTGACCCCACACCGGAATCCCCAGGCAGGCAGGCAGGGGTCTCTGAAGCCAGGAAAGACACAGAGCATCCCAAGAAGCAAAGGACAAGGGGCGCCTGGGTGGCTCAGTCGTTAAGCGTCTGCCTTTGGCTCAGGTCATGGTCCCAGGGTCCTGGGATCGAGCCCTGCATCAGGCTCCCTGCTCAGCTGGAAGCCTGCTTCTCCCTCTCCCACTCCCCCTGCTTGTGTTCCCTCTTGCTGTGTCTCTCTGTCAAATAAGTAAATTAAAAAAATCTGCAAAGGACAAGGGCTCCAGAGTGAGTCTTGCACTGAAGAGTGGCCAGGAGGGAAGAGACGAGAACCTACAGAGATTTAATAACTAACCATCTCACTTCTGCTTTTCCAGGGAGGTACCAACAGACCCAGGCGCTCCCGGAAAGCGGGCACACGGGAGTCTACATTTTCCACGTTCAGAAAATCCGTGGCAAGGGCAGGAAAGCTCCAGCTCTGGGAGAAAATGCCAGTGTCTTCTTTTGAGAATTGCTCTGCTCCCCTGTGGCCTTCAGCGTGCTTCTGGGTGGGAGGCGTCTCCTGTTACGTGCCTGTGTACCTGTGTGTAGATGTACTGTGGATTTAGACACACAGGAAGTAGAGTTTGATGGCCTCTCTGGGGTGATAAAAGTTCTGCAGGAAAGCTGAGCCTGTGGAAACCTCCTTAGAGCTTCCAGGGAGCAGTTTCTAATCTACAAGTCATTTGCAAGACACAAGGCAGGGACCCAAGGACTGCTCCAGAAGAATTTTAGGTATGAACAGTGAACTCACTAACTTCTTTCCCCCTGGTACTGCTTGAAAAAAAAAAAAAGACAAAGAAAGAAAAGAAAAGAAAAGAAAAGGAAAGGAAAGGAAAGGAAAGGAAGGAAGGAAGGAAGGAAGGAAGGAAGGAAGGAAGGAAGGAAG
>NC_058410.1:1578957-1598941 GCF_002201575.2 Neomonachus schauinslandi
AAGGAAGGAAGGAAGGAAGGAAGGAAGGAAGGAAGGAAGGAAGGAAGGAAGGAAGAAAGAAAGAAAGAAAGAAAGAAAGAAAGAAAGAAAGAAAGAAAGAAAGAAAGAAAGAAGGCTCACAGGACTGCTTCAAATTTGCTGAAAAGCAGAACCAACCGGACCACAGCTCCTTTCAAACCTTAGGTATTTTCGATACAATAAACCCCTTCAGGACAAGTCCCACTACTTAAAAGCATCTCTCCACCAGAGGTGTTCTCTCTACCTTCGTGTTTTCTCAAGCACTTGTTCAAAAACACATTTAAGTGGAATGTTTTCGTTTCTGCAGATTGCATTAATTATGGGTTTGCAAACACTGCAAGCCCATGAGGTCTGCCCGAGCTGGGGGCTGCAGACACCCAGCCTGGGCCGGCGGCCGGTGGCTTGGCTCGTGCCCTGCACATAGCTCCAGGCTTGGCCCTGCGCTCCGCCGGCCCAGGCTGTTGCAGAGAAGTTTCAGCTAAGAAAGAAAAACACACAGCGGTCAACCGCGGTGACCCACGAGCTCAGGAGCACGCCTGCCTGCGCGCAGCACCCCGACCAAGAGAGGACCCGGGAAAGGGGACGGCAGGACGTGGAGACGCCTCGTCCCTCAACTTCTGCCTGCTCCCACGAGTGAAAATAGGATTTATTTTAATGACATCTGCTTCTTCCTAGATTCACTTGGGGAGGGTCTCTGGGACAGGCAGGCGAACCAAAGGGGGCTCCGGAGTAGGAACCACGACTGGCCCCTCCTTCCCGCCGCAAGCGGCCGCCGGTCCGCGCGGTGCCCACCGAGGGCCGGAGTGATGGAGGGACGCGAGGCCGAGCGCGCTCCAGGCCTGAGGGACAGCAGTGAGTGGGCAACCGTACCCCCGGTGGGGCGGCCCTCGGACGGTCCGCGGGGCGGCGCAGGCGTCCCCAGCCTTGTGGCCGCGCCTGGCCCTGCCCACCCGTCAGCTGGAAGCGCAGGACCCCGAGAGCACCCCCACGCGGCGGTAAGACCCCAGAAGCCCACGCAGCCGCCTGGGGACCGGCCTGGACCCCACCTGCTCGGACCCCGCAGGCGGGAGGCGGCGCCGGGTTCCCGAGGGTCACCTGCTCCCCGCGCCCGGGCGCTCAGGCCAGAGGGGCAGGCGGGAACCGAGCTGGGGCGAGGCGGCCGGGTCCCCGCGGGACGACTCACCGTGAGCGCCGAGAACTTCTGCGCGGGCGCCGGCGGGAGCAGCCCGGCGAGCAGGGGCAGCCAGCAGAGCTGCGGGAGCAGCATGGTGATGCGCGCCGCACGGCGGCTGGGAGCCGGGCGCAGCGGCCTCGCGGTCCTCACCCCGCGCTCCGGGCGCCGGACTCCAGCAGCGGCCCTCCGCACCCGCGGCCCTCGGCGTCCTGTGCGGCTTCGCCGGCTGCTGTCAAATAACTCCAGAACTTCCCGGATCCTCCTCCTGGCCGCTCGCTCCCTCCCTCTCCTCCTCCAGCCCCACCCCCGCGCCGCCGCCGCCGCCGCCTCCGCGCCCCGCTCGCTCGGCTCGGCTGCGCGCTTCGGCCGGGGCCGCCCTGGGCGCGGGTCTGCGGGAGCGGGAGGTGGAGAGGGGCCGCCAGGGCTGCGCGGCGGCTCAGTGCTGCGTGCGCGCTGGCTTCCCTGGGCCGGCGCGCGTGCACACGCACACACACACGCGTGCACACACACACACCCGCGTGCGCATCCTAGGAGAGTCCCAGGCACAACCGCAAGGTGCGCGGAGCCCTTCTGGTGTCCCAGGGCACCGACCCGCTGGGTGCAAGACAGACCATGCGGTTAACCCACCACTTTACGCCTAGGTCCATCCCCAGTCCCCAGAGTTCTCCTAGACCTCCAGATTCTGACGCTACCTCACCCAGCCCAGAATGTCGCCTCTCATATTTGCTGATTGATGAGCTGGCTTTCCAGCAAAAGAAGCCATCAACACCACTTGGTCCAGAAAATGCCCAGAGGGCAGCTCGCCTTTGCCATTTTTTAGCAGATTAATGCATTTGGGGACGAATTTTGGACTAGAGATTCATGATCTGACCGCAGTGACAGGGGACAAGTCTGGCGGGAATGTGGCTGTTTCTAGAGCTGCTCTGTCAAGGTGGCTCAGGTGTTTACGCAGGAAGCACAGTGGTGTAAAGGGTGCAAACTCCGCAGTGGGGACTGGTTGGAAACCAAGAGAATTTTGCACACCCAGTCTCTGGATAGTATCCATTGCAGACGACATTGCTGAAATAGTTTAGCCTTGGCTTACAACTTTACAGGGAAAAAAAAAAAAAAAGACTAATTCTGGCTCACACAGAAAACCCAAGAGTGAGGATTTTCAAGAACAATGCCTCAATTGACTTGTCAGGGGCACTGGGAAAAAGAACAAAACAGAAAATCCAAATCTGATTTTTAATCGGATGTTTAATCTGAAGCTTTGGCTAGAAAGGACAGGGGGGGGGCACTGAATCTCAGGGCTGCATCAGCAAATCCCATGACTGGTTACTGAGACAAAAACAGTGTTATTCCAACCACAGGGCCCCACACTATGGAGAGGTCTTCCCACATCCAGCAGGAAAGTGATGGACACAGGATCAGGGAAGATGCAGAAGAAACGTATCTTCCTGAAAGCCACTACTAAGTCTCCTTCAGATTCCAGAGCCCTGAGAATCTGTTGAGTACTTAAACACATTCCTCCTGGCTTGAGGGCTCAGAAGGAAATTATAATAAAACTCCTGGGCCCTGAGAAACAGGTGAGCAAAGCAGCTGCAAATGATTACATAAATAAGGAATGCCATTAGGAAATGTTAATAAAAATTAAGGTAAAAATAAAGAAGTAAATACTGCATACCATGAATTGTAAGACCATCCAAAGAAGAAAATTTACAGTCAGGGCTGACATGAATCCTTTAAAAAGCACTTCCTACTAAAAATTTTATGTTTACTTTCTACTTTAGTTAGAGGACTGCTGATAGTTGAAATGTTGATTTGATATCGTGCACTTCTCCATAGAACTCAGAAGACTTGGACACATGTCCACTCATTCACCCTCATTGACTTCAAGGATGGCAGACAAGGAGACTTAATGATCCCCATTTTACAGATGAGAAATAAAAGCAAAGAAGCCAAATGCCTTGGCCAGATCTCACAGGCAGCAAGATCAGGACCAGACCCGGATGCCAAACCCCGTAGTACTGGCAAGTCTGCTTCCTTTCCTTTGGAGGCATGGGGGCCCAACGGGGGCAGAAGAGAACTTGGCTCTCAAAGCCTCTTATTCAAGAAAGATGTGTCAGCATGTCCATCACACATCACCTGCAGACCCTCCGGGAATTCCCGAAAGATAAATGCAATGGGTTTGTCTAAGTCTCTGACAGATGAGTCAGGGCTGGATCCTTCACAGACTCCCTAACAACTAGAAGAGCCGGTGGGCGCTGGATGCCAAGTGTCACGTTCTTAGAGATATTTGTGGTGGGGTCTGGAGACATGGTCAGTTTCCATTTTTATGGAGACAAACAATACGTTTATTTAAAACACTAGGTCATAGTTATGTCTGTCACTCTTAAGTCTCCAGAAAGTTATGACTGGCATGAATACCAGATAATCGCCCCCCATGAGTAAGGACACGGATATAAATATTTCAAAATTAAGACAGGAAATAACTCAATATTTTCCAAACAGTTCCTATAGGACAGACAAGTCTGTAGAAGAAGTTCCCTTCTCTTGGAAATGTGGGATTTTCAAAAGTAATAAATGGTGAGAGGTCATTCTAAAACATGCCTTCTGGATCCAGAATTTAAGTTCCTGTCACTGATGAAAGTTACAGTAAAGAAGAGTCCGAGAAACTAAAGACCTAGTATTCCTGCCAGGCTTAGATTTATAACCCACTTAGGCCGTTAACAAAACCCTTTATCAGGCACACCAGCTTACTTTGTTTATTTCTTTGACTATGCTAACACTGCAGTAGGACTTTATTCTTATGATATAATTTAATTATTATTCTGGGTAACTTGTGTTTGGCCAGAACACTTTCAGTCAGCTCCCTTTTCCACCTGCATATGCAGATGTGAGACATCTAACGCAAGGTCTGCTGATCCTCAGGGTCAGCCTTCTGCCCGTCAGCTGCATAGAGCACACCCCACGTCACCAGCCACCTCCACTCACTTCCTTTATGAACAGCTTCTACTTAAGCCTGGCAAGAAGAATGTTCCCAGTTCACTCAGTTTCCCTTAGAGAGATTCTGCGTGCTTGTGATCTCACCTGGCAGTCCCTCGCCTCAGTCCTGGGCTCTTCATCCAATCCCCAACTCCAGAAACCTGTGTCAAAAAAAAGAGTTGCAGAGAGTCTGAGCTGACTGGTCAGGCAGACGCACAGTGCTGGATAAGCTGGCCTCTGCAGTTACCGCCAGGCGTGAACAGCATCAGGGTCACAGTGTGTGTGGGAGCCCTTTGCCGAAATCAGAGGTTCTCCCCCTATTTTTATGCATTTAAGGGACAGATCATTTGAATTTGTCTTTGTTCTCAATAAAATCATATAGATAAGTTTATCCTTCCTTCCCAAGATGCTTTATAACAAGTTTTATGACAACACTTTTCAGGCACTTTATGGAAATTTTAAATAAATTGAAATATACTGGGTGTTTTATACACATTATCTAATTAACTCTTGCAGAAACTCTGCAAAGCGATTATTTTCCAGATGGTAATAAGGCAGCCCAGGGAGACTACAGGACCTGCCCCCGTTTGCACAACTAGTAAGAGGTAGGAGCAGAACTCAGCCTTCACCCATGGTCTAGGATCTTTCTTCCACATCAGTTGGCACCCCTGCGTGTGTGAGAGCTCAGATGCACAGTCAGTGGCTTGCACTGTTTTGCACATTGTTTAAGATCCACCACCAAACAAGTGGAAAAAAGCACATTACAGTCCTTCTTGATTTATTGGTAAGACTTTAACTAGAATGTTTTCCAAAAGTAAGATTTAATGTTTCCAAAGAAAGACAAATTTGCTACAAAGCCAAATGCAAAACTGCTACTTTTATGGCAAGAACATTCCCTCTAAAGTTGACAGGAGATGCCTGAGCCATTTGAAAAGAAGTATTCCTGCTGCCAGAGATCTACTCAATCTACCCAACCGATCTACCATCAGGTCCCAACACGCCGCTACCACCAGCAGACACAGCACAAGCTTATTGAAATCTATTTGTTTCCATAATATCCAGAAGCTGTTTTTGCCGTTCGTGAAACTACATTTATCAGTACACGAAACTTACAGAATGTATCAGTTACAGAGCTAAAATAATGATCGTTTTAAAAGCCCATCACTATCAAGACTAATGAAGGTGCAAAATGTGAGCATGGAGAGGCCTAGAGCCAGTTAATGGTTCCAGATGACCGAAACTGCCTTTGGGTTCTTCCTCCTTATTAACCACAGTCTAGGAGTCCCTTCCTCCTCTCTTCACATGAGAACTGCCTTTAGGGGGAAAAAAAGTTTTTAAATGGCAACAGAAATACGGCTTGCCAGAAACACTCTGCAGCGTGTGGACCACACAGATGTGAGTTATACCGACAGAAAGCAGTGTAAGAAGATACCCCAATAAAGAAATCTTTCAATTACCTTCAACACCCCTCCCCCTTCCCTGGCCCAGCACACACGCCAGGATGGCGTCCCACCACACCCCGTGTTCTGCTGCAGCTCTAAGCAGAACATTAAAATGCATCTGCCCAAACTTAGTAGAAGGAAGGAAATAACAATGATTAGAGCAGAAATAAATGAAATAGATACTAAAAAGACAATAGAAATGATAGCTGAAACTATGCTGGTTCTTTAAAAAGATAAACGAAATGGGCAGATCTTAAGCTAGACTCACCAAGAAAAAAAGAGAGGGCTCGAATAAATAACATCATGAAAGAGGAGACATTACATCTCTGCCACAGAAATCATAAGAGATTATTATGAATAATTTTACACCAACAAACTGGACAACCTAGAAAAAATGGATGAGGTCCTAGAAACATACAAACTACCAAGACTGAATCATGATGAGACAGAGAATCTGAACAGATGGATTACTAGCAAGGAGATCGAATCATTAATCAAAAATCACCCAACAAACAAAAGTCTCGGACCAGATGGCTTTACTGGTGAATTCCACCAAATGTTCAAAGAAGAATGAATACCAATCCTTCTCAAACTCTCCAAAAACTAGAAGAGGAGGGACCTCTTTCAAACTAATTTTACAAGACCAGCATTACCCTGATACCAAAACCAGACAAGGGCACAAGAAAAGGGAATTACAGGCCAATATCCCTGATGAACGGAGATGCAAATATCTTGAACAAAATATTAGCAAACCGAATTCAATATTAGATTAAAGGGATCACACACCAAGATCAAGTGGGATTTTTCCAGGGATGCGAGGATGTTCAACATCCACACATAGTTCAATGTGGTCCACCATATTAACAAAATAAAGGATAAAGATCACATGATCAACTCAACAGATGCAGAAAAAGCATTTGACAAAATTTAATATCCGTTTACAATAAGAACTCTCAACAAAGAGGGTATAGAGAGAATGTACTTCAATATAATAAAGGCCATTTATGACATGGCCACAGCCACATCATACTCAATGATGAAGACCTGAAGGCTTTTCCTCTAAGATCAGGAGCAAGACAACGATGCCCACTCTCACCACTTTGATTCAACACAGTATTGGAAGTCCTAGCCAGAGCAATTAGGCAAGAAAAAGAAATTAGAGGCATCCAAATTGGAAAGGGAGAAATAAATCTGTCACTATTTGCAGATTACATGGTTATTACCTATAGGGAACCCTAAAGACTCCATCAAAAAACTGTTAGAACTGATAAATGAATTCAGTGAAGTTGCAGGATTCAAGATCAATATATGGTAATTTGGAACGCTGATCAGCATGAGTGGTTGAAGCTTTTGGCCAAAAAAAAAAAAAAAGCCTCGAATTTCATTATTTATTTATTATTTATTATTTCAGTCCTTTATTTTTAGGATTTTTTTGTCATTTTAAGAATTTGTCAGGTTATTTTATGACACTTTGGCATTTTTTTAATATTTTTAATTTATTTCCACCTGTATAGAATACAGAAAACACTATCATTGGAAACACGCCACTATTTTGTCAGTCACTGTGAAAGGAAGCAACTCTTCTGAGAAATTCATGACACTGTCTTACAAGTGGCGTAGGGTCTGTACCCCCCAGAGATGCCCCAGTATGGGGCAAAGAGCACGTGTTCACGTATAAACTCAGTCTGTCTGCTCTCTGCTGAGGGAACAATGGTGCTAGCTAGCAATGGGCATGGTCTGTACTTTGGTTTATTATTTTTATTCAAAGTAAGATCCATACATATGCATCAGAGCAAAAGAAAAAGAAAAGAAGAATTCAGATGACACCGAGAGTTCTCCAATTAGTGACCGTGGTAGGAATGCACATATTTTCTCCTGCTTTCTCCAGAAATGCCTTCAAAGCAAGAGTAGTGGAGTTTTTAAAGCCATAAATCCATAAGGAGAAAGAGAACAGCAAGAGGTGACCAAGTGCAGGAAAACCGCAGAAGCTGGAAAGTAGAGGGGCAGGTGGCCGTAGAGAGAAGGCAAGCTGACCCTGTTAGGGAACCCTCAGACCCACGTCAGACTGTCAGACAGATGTAGCCCCAGGATGGCCTCTGTCCTTGTCCCACAGAGCAGAGAGAGAAGCCAGTGCCAGGCCCCGGGACTGCTGAACACCTGTGACCGCCCAGGGCAAGGCCCAGAGATGCATGTGCAGGTGGTAGGCAGGCCCTGTGAAAGATGCCAGAGGAGTGAGCCCGCTCGCTCCCCGGAGCACTGCAGGCAGGCCTGTACCCACCGGGAAGGGGTCTGGAAGAATCTTCTCCAGGGTGGCCAGTGGTGCA
The DNA here is from genome assembly GCF_002201575.2 of Neomonachus schauinslandi. Lineage (NCBI taxonomy): Eukaryota > Metazoa > Chordata > Mammalia > Carnivora > Phocidae > Neomonachus > Neomonachus schauinslandi. The sequence continues at coordinate 1,586,883 of NC_058410.1, forward strand.
CAGGGAAGACTAGGCGATCCTGACTGTGGGGTCTCCCTGGAGAGACAGGGAGCAGGCCAGCCACACACACTCAGAACCACCAAACTATGACTAATGTCTCATGCACAATATGAGCGGACAGCAGGAACCACGAGGCAGGGGAGGGAAGACTGTCCTCGGAGAAACTGAGCCCAAAGCCAACCCAAGGAGCTGACACCTGCAGGAGAGAGGCCGGCATGGGGTTCTTGGGCCATATTCTGATACATGCCTCTGAGGAATCTACACATCCAACAAGCAAGAACTGGCTGCTTTGGGTTCTTTTCAAAGCAACTACAAATGGGAAAAGGTAAATAAATAATCTCTTAGCATAGCAGAAATGGAAAATGGTGCAATGGTTGGAGAGAAAGGTGAAGAAAACACAGCAAAACCACACCGCCCTGAAAACCAGGAGAGAAAACCAGGGGAGATCAGAGCCCCACGCGGGGAGAACATGGCCTCCCCCAGGAACGGGCCCTTGGGAAGGGGAGAGGAAGCAGGCCCAGGAGGACCTCCCTCCCCTTGCCCATCCCCCCCCACCTGTGCACAAGCCCAATCTGGCCTTGAGGAACGTGGCGCAAAGAAACAGCCACGGGCAGAGCCACCTGGGACAGGACAAAGCGTCCCCCCCAGGCTCCCTGACCGATTCTCAGATGGACACTGTCCCTCAATCCCAAGGTCCAACAGGTGGGCCAGGTGCTAGGAAACCTGCTTCCTTGCCTGCCAAGAAGGGAGCCAGTGTGGCCACGGTGGAGAGTAAGCCACGTCTTCTGTCACAGCCATCCCGAGGGACAGCTTTCAAGGACAGGCCAGCTCTGGGAAGGAGGTTTCCTGGGACCACCCCCGACCAAGATCTGGGGAAAGACAGGAGCTCCGAGGCCAGGAGCTGAAAGGCACCCCTGTTTCCCTATCCCTCCAAACAAGGCACAGAAGGGTAGAATGGGGGCCCCCTCCTCCAGCCTCCAGGGTGGGCAGGCGGACCCCAGGTGCTTCTCCTCTGAGCACTCTCGCCTCTCGCCTCTCCCGTGAGACCCTTTTGCATTCATAGGAGTTATACTGGTACAGAAACCTCAATAAGTCACACACCCCAGTCTGGTTTGCTTGCTACTCTATAGATGTAAAATTAGGCTCCTGACACTGATGGGGAAAAGCGAGGTCGTCACCATCAAACACACTGTTATGAGGTAACCCCTCCGTCAGCCTCACTATCACCAGACCCGTGCAGGGGGCGCTCGGGCAGAGGGAGGGGAAGGTGCACTCAGGGCAGTTCTGTGGCAGGTGCAGAGGGAGGCGGGGAGGGGCTGGGGGGACCCCTCCAGGACAAGACCCTGCAGCAGCAGGGCTCAGGAGAAGCAACGCCTCTGCCCCAGACTTCTAAGCAAATGGAAGCGAATTCCAGCACCTAAGCCAGGGAGCCTCACACCCATGTCCTGTCCCCGCTTGAACTGAACACCCCATTCCTAAGACACAGAGGATCAAGGGAAGAAACGCTCTAGAGACCATGAACACAGTAGGCGCTTTCTGCCACCCTCTCCAGCTGGTGGCGCGCTCTACTGACCTTCCCGCTGACGGGCCTTCACCTGCAGCCGCTGGGCCCAAACCCCAGGGAGAGCTCGTTGAAGACTTCAGCTTTCCCCAGGATGCGCGGCCAGCAGCCACCAGCGTCCCTAATGACCCCCGAGGGCAAGCAGGGCCCCTGCACAGCCTGACCTCAAAGTGAAACTTGCCCTTTCTGGGCTCTCCACTCATCCAGAGCCTGTCTCCAGGTCCAGCCGTGCTGGTCGGGAGGGCCTCCCAGCCAAGACCCCGAACCATGGGCATCGAAGTCACTTCTCCTAGAGGCCACCTACCTAGCACAGAGAAAACCCCCAACAAAACAACTCCAGAACATTCCCAAACGGGGACAACATGTTTCGAGACGGAATGGGCCTCCAGTGCTCAGAAGAATGAAGGCAAACTGTGAACTCGAGGCACATCCTCAGGAGCCAGCAGGCTAGGACAGCAAAGACAACCCTCCTAACGGCCCCAAGCGAAGGAGACGTTTATCCACAGAGCAGGGGTTGGGGTGGTCTCAGCCTTCCCAGGGCAGGAGAGATGGAGGACACACGCACACACACGGCACACACACGCACACGCATGAGTGCCCACAGGTGCACATACACAACACACATGTATACACACAAGTGTACTTGTACACAGCCACATTCACACATGCGCACATACACATGTGCATAAACGCACATAAACATGCAGACATACGTGCATGCTCACAACAGCACATGCACACACACGCACACATATATGCGCTTGCACACGTGTGCGCACACGCACACAAACATACACGAGTGTGCCACACAGCACACGTGCAGACACACACACCTGCACACAAACACATGCACACATGTACGCATGCACGCAAGGACACGTGTGCGTTCACATACACACGGGTGTGCGTGCATCCCCATGTGTGCAGACACATGTGTGCACACAAAACACATGTGCGTGTGCATGCCCACACGTGTGTATGTGTGTAGACACACACACCTCACACGTGCATACAAACATGCACACATGCGCCGCATGCATGTGCAGGTGTGCGCACACATTCGCGTGTGCGTGCAGACACGTACACACCTGCGCACATGCACATGCACACATGTGTGCAAGCACATGCATACCCGCCAAATTCCTTTCAACTCAATCCTCTGAGAAAGTCCTGTGGCCAGAGTGTTGGACTCCATCCCAGTGCGGCTGTCCCTCTGCGTCTGGCCAGGGTCTGCGCTCGCCCCGTGCACCCCTGTCAAAGACACCACCTGCTCAGGACCCAGGAATGCAAACATAAGAGGGGTCCATCTAGCTGGTCACAAGTTTCAGGAAAAAAACAAAGTTTTAAATAATTTTCCACACAATTACGGACACAGTGGAGAGCAGCCAGCTCGAAACAAGACAGGCTGATGCTCGGCGCAGAATGAAATCACCAGTCAGTCGGTCCTCTGCAGGGGACTGGGGAGGAGAGGAACACAGGGGTCCCAGCGGGATTAACATGCCACAGCATGCCGCGTGTTCAGCCCAAGCCCAGCTGCAGGGAAGCGGCAGCGCAGGCCTCCTTCCCTCATCCCCGGCCCCGCAGGGCACTCCCCTTCTTTCCCAAAACCAGTCTCCCTTCCTACAGCCCCTCAGCACTGCTCACGTCCTCAAAGGACTGCTCGTGCTTGTGAACAAACTTCCTCCGCTCCCCTGGAGGGCCATGTGGGAGAGCAGGGTGCGGTCTGCACCCCAGACGTTTGTCCTGTGAAGCCCCCAGCCCCAGCTATGGGTGTCGTCCTGGTCCCGCACCAGGCACCGTGTTTGCCGGGGCTCGGCCCACAGGCCTCTGGAAGGCCCAGCAGCCAGCCGGCAGGATGGAGATGCAGGGGCGAGTGATCCGTCGCTGAGATAAGCCCTCGGTAAAATCTCCCTGGCAGTTTGGCACACATCTAGAGTTTAAACTTCCCTCCAGGGCTTGGGCTTCTGGCCCTCAAGTTCTTGTCTGCACCCAACTCACAACGATGGGCCTCCTTGCCGGTGTCCAGTATTCTCCCTGCTGGCTCACCTCCACTCCTCAGCCTACTCCGGCTCTGGGGAAAGGGTCCTTTGCCCCCCAGGCCAAAGACCACACTGTTTGTTGTTGAGTTGTCTGGGCACTCGTCGAAATCGAGACCTGGCTGGGTTTCCCCAGAATTTGGCTCCTGAGCCTCTCTGACTAACACGTCTGCTATGCTGGTTCCTTGAGCTGGTCCCATGAATCTACTGCCTTGGATGGAGCACCCACCCTCTGGGGCAATGCATCTTTTCACCTCCTCCCACCTGCTGCTGGGTCAGACCTTGTTACAACAAGTGGGACTCTGCCTCCCAGCTTCCTTCCGTGCTGTGACATCCCACGGCAGACGCTGGGTCCCGGGGTTCCCCGGGGCTGGGCCCATGCTCTCAGGGACATGTGCTCTCTGGGAATGGCGACTGAATCAGAACTAGAGTGCTAGGAGGTAGATGTCCCCGTGGCTTGAGTCGGAGGTAATCACAGAGGATGTGGGGCTTCAACAGACTCTCAAAAGACAGGATTTCAGTAGGAAAAGGGGACTGGAGACTTTCCATCTGCAGGAAGACAGCTGGTGTAGAAGCAAAGAAGATGCATATGAGCAGAGGGGACGTGGTTGTGCAGATAGTCAGTGCGCCTGGGTGTCAGCTCAGACGCCACTGCGGTGAGCCTCCTACTGTCGGGAAAATTCTGGTTTTATGGCAAGCAGTAGAGAGTGGCTGTATTAGCCAGGGTTCTTTGGAGAAACAGACCGATCTACCTATCATCTATCTATCTATCTATCATCTATCTATCAAGAGAGCGGTTGTGGGCACCTGGGTGGCTTAGTCCATCGTTAAGCATCTGCCTTTGGCTCAGGTCATGGTCCCGGCGTCCTGGGATCGAGTCCCACGTCGGGCTCCCTGCTCAGCAGGGAGTCTGCCTCTCCCTCTGCCCCTCCCCCTGCTTCTGTTCTGGTTTGCTCTTGCTCTCGCTCTCTCTCGCTCTCTCTCTCGCAAAAAATATTTAAAAAAAAATTTTTTTAAAAGGGAGAGAGTTTGACTGTAGGGACTTGGCACATTGGAAATCTGTTGGGCAAGCCACGGCTGCCACCCCAGGGAGAGAGATGCTGCAGCTTGAGTAAGTCCATCTGCAGGAGAAGCCCTTCCTCCTCGGGGAACCTCAGACTTCTCTTCGGGCCTTCAAGCGATTGGACGAGGCCCACCACATTATGGAAGGTCACCTACCTTACTCAGAGTCGACTGATTTAAATGCCAGTCTCATCTAGAAATAGCTTCACAGCAACGTCTAGAGGGGTGTTTGGCTGAACACCCAGGCATGTGGCCCGGCCAAGTGGACCCGTGCGGTCAGCCAGCTCAGTCACTGTGTGTTCCTGAGTTGGAAGTGACGTCCCTACACATGTCAGAGCGGACGCACGGCAGCGGTGGCTCTCAGTGGGAGACCCACACTAGGTCCTTGCTGGGCCGGGGAGCCTGCCTTCCGAGGGAAGACAAGGCAGAGATGCTACAGTCAGGACAAGCTGGAGAGGACAGCTCACTTGGTAAATCATCTGCTTTGTCCTCTCCTGATGTTTCCTGTTCCCTAGGAGCTTGGAGGACAGAGCACAAAGAGTAACGGACTTCAGGAAGGCGGCACCACGGCGGGTCCTCTCTGGATGTCCAGCGATGAGCCAGCCCAGACAAGGAAGACAGAACTGGTCATTATTGGCTTTAGCACCTGCCCTCCAGCAGGCCTGCGTCCCTTGGTAACACTAGGTAAGTGTGCCGTAGTAGCAAAGAACAGTGAATCTAAGTACTAGCGTGAAGGTCAAGGCCATGAAGCTATGCTGTGCCACGTGAGGACACATTCAGAGAAAAACAAGGCTGTGCTGACCAGCCAGGCCTGCTCCCAGGCAGAGGGAAGGAGCGGGATAGGAGGTGGCTCTCAGGGGTGGGGTGCTGTGTTTCTTCATCCAGAAACCGCTTGTGTGCAGGCTCACTTTACTTCCAGCTGAATGTTCATGCTGGGATGAAGCACTGCCTCTCACTTAAATCCCCCCCCCCAGGCTTTGGGTTCCTGGCCCCAGTAAATACCCGGCATTGTCCAAAAGCCTCCCGTGGATTGAGCTAGAGGACTAAGAACCGTTCACAGCTAGCGTGAGGGTTTTACATCCACGGTTACAGGGTAGACCGTTTCAGAGAGCCACACCGTATGGATGACATTCCTAAAGACTTTCATCCATTTCCGTTCACCAACCGAAGTTTTGTTGAGCATTTGAGGTTTCTCTTTGGAAACGTATAGTGAACAGGATGTTGCCCCGGTGGCGATTCATCACAGAGCATAATAAAATTAAGTGGACCCCAAAAATATCCACGGATCACGTATCTGGCAAAGGAAAGGGCTTATAACCAGAATACACAAAGAACTTGCAATACTCGACAGTTAAAAAAAAATCCAGTTAAAAGTAGGCAAAATACATGCATAGATATTTCACCAAAGAAAATACACCCATGCAGATAAGCGCAGGGAAAGATGTCCAGCGTCATTAGACTTGGGGGAAATGCCACCTAACACTGCGGGCAGCCATCAGGGCACCATCAGAAAGGATGAAAAGTCCACGGTGGCAGTGACCAGGGCTGGAGGAGCTGACCTCTCGGTGCAGGCAGTCCCCAGACCAGTGCGACCATGGCAGCCGCGACCCACTCATCTCTCCACCCGAGCTCTGCAGGGCACAGCGACCAAACCTGAAATTCCTGTCTCCTGAGCATCTTGAATGATCCCCTCATCGGGTTCAACTCTCCACGTCCCCCTGGATGGTCTCCGGCTCTGACAGGTCAGCGCGTGGAAACCCAGCGCCCTCCCCACACTTTCCTTTCCTCTGACTTGTCCTTTTGGGCTCACTACTTGTACCCTACTTGGCTGCACGGGGTAACTTGTTCTGCCCAAATCGTCTCCTACGTCAGCATCTCTATCTGCACCAGCATCCATGCTGCGCCCACTACCCGGTGCTCCCTTCTCTGAGCCCGGCCGCCTCTCATCCACCAAGGCCCCAGGCCAGTGCCGTCAGGTACCCACAGCCGTGGAGAGAGCCCAGAGGCCGCCCCAAACACACTACATCAGTCACACTATGGGAAAGAGCCTTGCTTCCACGGTTTACCCACAGTGCCTCTTTCATACTTGTTCCGGGTATGTTATTATCAATTCGAAAATAAAAATAAATTAATTTTACATCCAATTGTGATGCAGGAGTCAGTGATTCTCCTGTTCAAATGTTTCCTGAGGACTGAAGACTTTTTGACTCAGCTCAGTTGGCTGGTAGGTTGCCTTGCCCTCTGACTGGCCCCCTTGCCCCCTGCTGCCCCCAGCCCTGGACATTTAAGGCCCCACCCGCCCAGGCAACAGCCAAGCCCCAGTCCTGTCCGTGGCCGTATTTGGAAGGCCTCGGCTTCGGGTGGGATCCTGTCACGTGGACCCATGGCGGGGGCTGAGGGCTGCCCGTAGGGCGACAGGGTTCCCAGTCTGATGGCAGGTTCATCGTAAATTACGAAATCAAGTACTTCCATTTCCCCAAATGTCCTGGGAGGAACATGTGTGCTGCTGCTTTTAATGTTACACTGGCCCCTGTTAAGGACCCGTGTCCCCAGAATTCACACTGAAATCCTGTGGGAGGTGGTGAGGTCCCGGGGTGGAGCCCCAGGCATGGGATCGGCACCCATAGGAGACCCCAGAGAGCCCCTGGGCCCGTCCCTCAGGGCACAGGAGAAGACGGTGTCTGTGAACGGACAAGCGGGTTCTCACCACACACGGGCTCTGCCGGCACCTTGGCCTTGGACTCTGGCCTCAGAACCGCGAGAAGGAATGTCTGCTCTTCAGGCCGTCTGATGGGACGCGTTTCTGTGTTAGGGGCTAGCCCCACTTCCTGCCTGATGACAGCTGATGACCCCGAGGGACCATGGCCGCTTCCTGTCCTGTGTCTGGCACTTCCGGTGGCTCATTTCCAACCCCTGCGCTGTCTCCAGCCCCTGGGAGTTTGCTGGGAAGTGGGGGAACCCACTTGGGTCCGCTCCGCCGTGGGGCTATCGTCAGCCGCTCCTTAACCAAGTCCATCTCACTCCCGTGGCAGAGCCAATACCCGAGTTCCTCCCCAGGGCCTCCCTGCTTACTACCTCCCACTGCGTCCTTGTCCTCCTTGAGAGCCACCCATGCGGTGGCTCGGATGCCGCAGGACCTGCCTCGCCTGTGCGGCTGAGAGCAACATTTTCGGGAATTTTCTGGAGCTCCTCGTCAAACACAAGGCAGGAAAGTTTCCGCCAGCCCCGAGCCCCGAGGAACTGTCACCCCTAACATGGGCCCAGCAGAGCTCCCGGTAACTCAGGGAGGGGACTCCTGGACATGCAGTCCCCTTCCCTGCCAACGGGGTTTCTCGGGGAGACCTTGTGTTTCGGCGGCCACGGGGCCGCCCGCGCCTTCCCTTCCCCTGCAGCCTGCTGCCCCACTCGAGCCTCCCTTGCCTGAGGTCGTGCTCTCAGGACACTCAGGTGCACTTCTTGGCTGTAGGCGACAAGAGACTTCAGAAGATGTTTACTCCCTCCTAAAGCATTAGCAATCTCGTCAGAATGGGAGCGCGGGCCCATGGGGACCTGCGCCTTCAGCCCGGGCTCGGAGCGCGTCCAGGGAAAGTGGAAACAAGGTCTGGATGGCCGGAGTGAATAGCGTTTCTGTTCAAGCCCAGCAGAGCCAATGCGTTCCGAGGAAGGCGCGAGAAAACCGCCTCCTCGCTGGCTCGGCCACGCAGAGAGTGCCAGGTGGGTAATTTTACCTTTCATCAGCAAATGAAAATTCTTGGCTCCTTTTACACCAATTCTGCCTCTTCTTTGGCCCACCTGGGACGTGTACAGCTTTTGACATGTCTTAAAGAAAGTTTGCTTTGCAACACTGACGGGAATTTAGGGGGAGAACCACGGGACTCATGACAGCTCGTTATGCGCCCGGAGCTCCCGCGTCCATCCACACAGCTGAACCCGGAGCCTGGAGACACGCCAGGCCTGCTGTCTCCACTGCGGGGCCTCTCAGGTTCTGGAATGCTCCGACGCGAGCCTTTGATTCTGCACCATGTGAAGGCAGAGCCACGGTGCCCCCGGCGGCTGGAGTCTCTAATGGAGGCCTCAAGGAATCTTGCTCAGCGTCTTTGGCAACCCCCTGTCTCCCTGTTTTCATAGTGCCTTTCAGAAAGAAATGTTGAATTATCCCCCAGCATTGGGTTACATCTCTCTCTAAAGATAGGTAGATAAGCTGTATGTGCGTGTGTGAGAGAGAGAGAGAGAAACAGAGGCAAAATGGGAAAATCTACTTAAATGGTAGAACTGTATTTTAATGTGTCTAATTCACGTCTGCACTTCGCTGTTCTTTTTGCTGAATTATTTGGCGTGTGACACTGCACTGGGTCCTTGCTGTTAGAGAGGGTCCCGCACACACGTGGGGACATGCACTGCGCCCGCGCTCTTCCAGCCAGGGGTGAGGCCGGACACACCCGAGGCGGACGCACGGACGCCTATGTGCACACAGCAGCCCCCGCGGAGCCCCCTCGCCCTCCTCCGGGGAGACTGCACGTGGGTGTCAGCTGGTTGCCAGCCATAAGGGAAATCGGGGCAAGTCACCCCAGACTGCCTCCAAAGTTCTTCCTTTCATCTGGAGGTGAGGAAGCTTCGTGGGAAATCATGCATTGCTTCAAGCCCAACTTTTAAAATATCTGATAAATATCTAATGAAGAGTTCATGGGCCAGAGAAACAGTATTTTCATTATAAAGATGCATTTCTGTTTCGCTAGGAGCTTGGAGCGCGATTCCGAGCCCGGGTTCAGATGCATGCAGCCTCTAGGTGCCAGGTGGTCTGGCAGAGACGGCGCCGGGGCCAGGAGCTGCTCCAAACGCAGGGAGGGCATCAGGGTCAGACGCTCGGTCAGCGCAGGGAGGGAGGCAAGGGGCAGGAGGGGAGAGGCGGCCCGTGGGGCCTCGCTGATGGAGAGGCCTGCAGCATGAGCGTGGAGCCCCACGGCCACATGGCTGCCACCGCCAGCCTCCACTTCCCCTCCGGGAAGGACGACGGAGAAAGCTGGCCTCAGCCTCAGAGAGTCTGGTTGGAGCGGCGGGCAAGTGGGAGGTCCCGGGAGGGGCAGGCCGCCTGCTCTACCTTGACGCAGGCTCGATGCTGGCACTTGACCAAGCCAAGACTCGGTTTCCCCTCACAGAATAAGGATGCCTGCACCTACCTGGCGGGTCCTGGTGAGGATGCCGTGGGTCCCAGGAGTCTTGGGAGCACAGTCACTGCTCAGTAAATCCCTGCTTCCCTGATGAGCATGCGTCTCCCCCCAGCACGGGGCCCTTTCCCGTCAGGGAGGTGGCATCTGGCTCTGACTCCCCACCTTCTTTCTGCCCCCTTGCAGCTGCGCGCTCACGGAAAAGCTGGGGGCCACCCCCCCAGAGAACCAGGTGCAAGGCTGACCCACACACACGCACAGGCCAAAGCCCCGTGGGAAGCACATCTCGAGAGCTGGCCAAGGTGGGAAGCGCAACTGGACTTCCCACCTGTGGACACCGCTCACCGTGGGGCTCGTACCATCCTGCGTACAGAAGCAGGATTTCCTGGTCTCTGCTTGGGGGCTCCCACCCTGGCACACGGGTCCCCTCTCAGGGTGTTACCCTTGGAACCCTCGACCCCGCCCAGGTGCTCCCTGCCTCCCGGGGGGAGCAGGCTGGGGTCCCCCATGTGCAGGGGCATCCTGGGGACACATGTTTACCCTCTCTGGCTGCAGGCTCTGGGCTCTCGGCGGACCCGCAGCCTCCGGGCGCCCCTCCCGCGCTCCTGCCCATGCGGGGCCTGCTGTGAGATCCCAGATGCTCTGTGCCCGCAGCTACCCTAGCCCGCAGTTGGCCCAGTCTGTTAGATAATTGAGAGGCCCATGTGCCTACTCAGCAGGGCAGCGTCCCCGGCACCGGAGACAGGGACCCGGAGACACCAGAGAGAATCTGTGTGATGAACGTTCTCGTGACAGCATGTTCCACCAGGGTAAGAGGCTGGCTAGCCTGGGAAAGCTGGGGAAGGGCTGGATTTCGAGCTGGGTCTTCAAGCGGCAGACACCGGTTGGCAAAGCCAGGCTGAGAATGCAGGATGTGCCAAGGTAAATATAACCCCTGCACAGTGGGTTCATAGTCTCACCGTCCTCCCTGCTTGCGCGACTCCCGCACACAGAATAGACGACTGTGCTTCACCGGGTTTGCTCACAGACCCTCGTTATGATCCTATAGTCAGTGACTCATAACTCTGAAAACTTTTTGGCTGAGACTATTTAGTCTTGTTTTTTTTCCCCCAAAGAGGTGATTTTGTGTGAATGTTTAAGACAGAACAAAATTGTGTTTTATTTTTGAGTCATGAGAGAGAGTGTTTAAAAAAAGTCTTCTTTGCTCTCCCACGTAATTTCTACGTGGTGGAGCCAAATTGTGTAGATTCCGTGTGCTTCTGAGGAATGTCTGGGCCACTCCTGCTGTGGCCCAGGATCCTTGCGGCACGGCCTTCCTGGTGTCCACCCAAGGGCTGCAGCTCGCACGCCTTGCCCCCAGACGCGGACAACGTTCCTCAGATGTCCAAGCCTTTTGGAGTTCACAGGTGAAGATGCCTCGTGACAGCAAAAGAAGAGCTGAACTGGACATCGAAGGTCTCGTTTGGAAGTCCTTTCCTGAAGGGCCGCTGCCTCCACGACAGCGTGCGTGCCCGAGGGCGTGCCAGGACGTCTCTGCAGGTTGGTGCCGAATCTGGCGTCCGCAGCGTCCCTGGCATCCCCGGCGAGCACGGGTGGGAGGCAGGTGACTGTGACCCCGTGAAGAGACAGCAGTGTCTGGGACGGAGTCTACAACGTTGGGGACCACGGAGGAGGAGAGTGGAGATGGGACCCCCGTGGACCAGGAGATCGCCTGACGGGCGGCAGGACCCACGTCTGGGCTCCTCACTCTGGGACCAGGGTTTAGGGCTTGAGAAAACGGCTGCTACAGCAGCTCCTGCCCACAAACCCCGTGGGCTTGTTTGGAAAGGGGGCGTGTGGTGCAACCACGCACACGCACTCAACTACGGAATCGGAATCACACACTCTAACATGGGTGAGATTGTGAATTTCATGTTGTGGGTTTTTTTTTTTTTTTACCATAATTAAAAAGGAAAAAGGAAAAAGGAAGCAGAGCCCGTAGGAGACACCAGGATTCAGAAGAGCCACAGCTGTCCCTACAGTCAGGAAAGGGAAATAGGGACATGGCTTCAAATATCTGGCAGAGAATGACTTCCCACCTGGAACCCTGAACCAGACAGAGTGTGCATCCACAATAAAGGTACAATGATCCCCAAACAGTTACTTCCTTTGCGTGATTTCTCGGGTGACCCTCTACCCAGACTGGGGAGCCAGTCAGGAAGGAGGAGACAGCGCTCAGGTGTGGGCAGGGGAGGG
>NC_058410.1:1599041-1628141 GCF_002201575.2 Neomonachus schauinslandi
GGTGGGGAGGGGAGGGGAGGAGTCGGGGGGAAGCCCAAGGAGGCGACCTCCTAGGTGACAGGGCCCCCCCAACGGCATGTCTCCTGCAGAGTCCACTGAGCAGTCTGGGCTGGGCCACTTGTTACCCACCTGGCAAAAATGAGGACATCATTTCAGCCTAATGCCCTTGTCACGGACCAAATCATGTGTCCCCCAAATTCCCACCTTGAAGCCCTAACCCCCGACGTGACTGGAGATGGGGCCTTTAAGGAGGCAGGAAGGTTGAGTGAGGTCGTGAGGGTGGGCCCTGATGCTACTGCAGGGGACTGGTGTCCTTCCCAGCAGGGGGGCCACAGGGCCCTCCCCGCTGTGCCCCGTACCGAGGACTGGGGCGTCTGCCGGCCCGGGGACAGCTGTCTCCAGACCGCAGCCTCCGGGGCTGGGACAGAATAAGTCATACTGTTGAAGCCGCGGTCTGTGGTCTGTGGAGTGCGGTCGGGGGTGAGCTGACGCGCAGGAAAAACAGACTAGCTCACCTCTCTCTGTCCACGTTTCCGCCAAATTGTCCGGCACCTGGCTCAGGGTCGAGCCCTGAAGATGCCCCGCATTTTCCAGATTCTTAATGCCCTGACCGCCACGCTCTAACCACACTTCGCCCACGCTCCAGAGCCTGAAACTGCCGCAGGCCCCAGACTCGATTTAGCGCCTGTCGCCCAGGAGGCCCCAGCATGCACAGGACCGCAGGACCCATGCCGGTTCCTCCGTCCTTACGGGAATCAGCCCTCATCAGCCCCACATCCATGCATTTCCAAATGACAATCCATAAAATCATAAGGTATTTGCTTATAAAGAAGAAGAGAGATTGCTTTAGAATCATTTATCTGGGAAGATGCCCTCTTTAGTCAAAATCCAGGGAAGCCGTAGAACCTCATCCCACTGCATGCACATATCAGAAAGCCCTTTAAACCAGACCCTTCCCAGAGAGAAAGTGTTCTCCATGTAACACATATGAAGACACAAATAACTAAGATTGAGAAATGTCATCTGTGACAGGACAGGCACCTGCCGTTCTGACCTGCGCCCAGCCACAGCCCGGAGCCACAGGGTTCCCTGTGAGCTCCCCCTCAGGTCTGACGGGAGGAAGGTCAGCGCCACAGAGCCCGGGGGCCTGGGGCCTTCCCGCCCCGGACACACACAAGCATGTCAGCTGCCACGCAGCCCCGCGGGAGACAGACACACGCACAGAACCACGCTGCAGCAACGGGAGCATTTTTAGCTTTTCTTATAAATATGTGAGTTAAATTTTTATTAAATTGCCTATGATTCATTCCATAATTATGGTTCAGTACGACCTTGTGAATCGGTTAGTGTTTAATAGTTTCAGGATCGAAAAGAGAACTTTCAGGTATCATCAGGAGCCATCCCTGAAATAGAGAGACCAGCCCCAGCCCTTGAAATCACTAATCTCACCCCGGGCGGGGCAGACGATGCACCTTGTCACCTTGCACCAGGCCTGGTGAGACGCTCCTCCCTCTGCAGCCCACCTGCTCTTCTGCATTGCACACTGCGGCCTCCCTCTGCTGTCCCCCAGTACTAATGTCCCCCCTCTGCCGTCCCCCAGTACTGCTGTCCCCCTTCTGCCATCCCCCAGGACTGCTGTCCCCCCTCTGCTGTCCCCCAATACTCTGTCCCCCCTCTGCGGTCCCCACAGGTATCACTGTTGTCCTCTGCAGTTCACTGGGTGATACCTTTTTCTACAAAACTACAAGGAGAAGTTAGGGGTACATGTGTTTTCCTCCAGTTTCCCAGTTTGCTCCCCAGTGACCCCATTTCAAGCGCAGCCACTGCACGTCGCCAAGCCGACTCGGGGCTCACAGGCCTTCAGATGGATGCTCAGTTCAGGGAGAGCCGGCGTGGCCTCCTTGTCCCCCTTTGAGGAAGGCCAGTAGGGGCCGAAGCAGGCACCCTGGCCACAGCCACCCCGCCCGGCTCCCGGACCAGCAACGTGTCCCCGTGGCCTGCCATCCTACTGGCCACTGACCAACAATGTCTCACCGTGTGTGTTCTGTGACGGGGCCTCTCTGTCCGCCCCCCGTGCCCGGGGAAGCATTAGTGGGCGCGCTCGGCCAGGCACCTCCCCGGCCCTCTGAACCCCCAAAGCCCACATTGCCGCGGGCGGGCCGGGGCTGCAACTGTCCTGAGCCTTCTCTGTGCATCAAAATTCATTTCATTCTCAGAAAAGAATCGCTATGAACGTATTGCCTGGTTCCCTGTGAGGAATGACAACACGCCTGCCCGATTCACAGAGAGATTCGAACCCAGGCCATCCGGCTGCCCGGGTCCCGGGCCTGGTGTCACCTGGCAAACCGCAAGAGCCACCTTGGCAGTTTGAGCCACTTCGCTGAGGTGGCCTGGAGCGCGGACAGGAAGGGCAGGCGCCGGTGCCCGCAGGGGCTCAGGAGTGCTTATTGTCGTCGAGTGCAGGAGGGGACATTTCGGTGAGGAGCCCGTGACCTGCCTGCGGCCGCAGATGTCCACCAAGGACTTCTCCCAGAGGCATGGCCAGCTGTCCACTGAGGGCCCGAAGAAGTCTTCCCTTTCACGGAGCGTCCGCGTGCCCATCAGGCTCCATAAACCCTGGCCCCGAAGGGGTTTGGAGCCCCATGTCCGAGGAAACATGCGGGTGACCGTCTGCGGAGCCGGCAGGCAGGGCACCCCCTCCCCAAGCATAAACACGGCCTCACTCCGAGGCCATGCGGGGCAGGTTCTGCTAAGTGGTCAGCCACAAATTTGTTTTCTTTGAAGGAAATGAAAAACAATTTTTCTATTGTATACAACCAAAAATATACCACTTAATTCTAGTCTGATTCACTATGTAGCAAATCTACCTCCCCACATGGGCCTCACCTCTTAGGGAGTAAAGTGAGGGCATGTCCTCCCTCTGAAGGACCCAGGGAGGCTCGGAGGAGTCCTTGGCATCTGTAATCCTGGGCCGTGCCCCTGAGGCCCACGTGCACGGGGAGGCCCACTCCCGAGCCCCACGGAGGATTCTCTGAACCCTGAGGCTGGTCCCCAGCCCGCTTACCTCCCCCACGCCTCCCTTGGTCTTAAGTCGTCACATTACCTTCCTGAGCTCTCTCTGAAAACAGCCACAGAGGCAGAGATTTTGCACACAGTAGGTCTTCAGTGAGGTTTCTTGGGTCATAGGATTAGGTTCCACAACACAGGAGACAAATGTTGTATCAGCCTTGTTCTTTCGAAACTCTGATTTTGTAAATTATTAAAGCATTTATAAAAGCAATAATGAGCTTGCAGCAAGACAGTTCAGTGAGTGCAAAAAGACACCAAACAGAAAGTAAGTGTCGTGCCTCTCACCCGTCTGCTGCGGATCCACGTTCTTCTACCTCCATCATTGCAAATAACTCTTAGATACCACAAATATGCAGATGCCAGTAATTTCTGTCTCATTTTTTCACAGGTGATATGTCAACACACTTTAAAGGCCTGATTACTTGTACTTATACTGTGAGCATTTCCCTCCTATCGTGAACCCATCACCTGGCTCCCACCCCCCATAGGCAAGTATGCCTCAGGGTCTTTTGTGTGTTTTTCCAGAGTTTCTTTATGCACAAATAGACAAATGCACATGTGGATTCCTATTTTCAGCCTTTTTTATACGAAAAATACTGTAACGTGTCTACTGTCACAACCTCGCTTTTTTACTGAACAGTTGGCCTTGCGAAACTTTCCATACCGATGCCTGGAAATACCCCTTCTTTGTTTAACAATTCCGGAGCACGCCGCTGCCTGGCGGTTGACCCGGCCAGTCCCTCACTCCTGGAGTCCGGGTGCCTGCAGATGCTCTCTGCCCATCGTAGCACGTGATGTAGGGACACAGGACAAATGCCACAAGGGGGGGTTATCAGGTGGAGGCCATGGACATGCACCTGTAGCTTGCTGGATGGTGCTCTAAACAGCCCCTGAAAGGAAGGTGTGCATTTGCTTACTGACATATCCAGTTGACCCAGCTGTCCGCAGACTTAGGAAAGTTAAGGAATTTAACACATTTACATCATACCCCCATTTCCTCTTCGTCATCACTTAGCAGTTTTCGATAATTTCTATGTCTGATGCTGTGACTGTAGACTCTATCAATTGATTCCCCACTTTTAAATCTAAGGGAATGAGCTAATCTGGACTCCCCACCTTTCTTCCCTTCCCACCTTCCAGCATCTGTCACTTAGATCCTTCCTTCATATGATCAGGTTGTAATCATGGCATCCTTTTCTATGCCCTAATGATTCTAAACATTGAAAAATATGAGTCTTCTGTATTTTATCATTTTATACAACATATTCACTGCAGGATCAAGCAGCTTGACTCAAACAACTAGACTGTTCACAAGTTAATGCTTCTGCTATCAAGGCTAAATGGGCATTCCTTCCTTATACTCTCCCTACCACACAAAATCACGTTGAACTGTAGCTTGCTTTATGCACTCGCCTATTCACTCAACAAGTAGTAATTGAGGATTTTCAGTGAGCCAGAGCTGGGTGTGCTGGAAGGAACAGATACAACACCCCCTTGGGGCTTGTATTTCAGTTGGGATTCACAGACACACACAGCAGTCAGGTGGAAGGAAATGCGGAAGAAGGAGTAAGAAACTGCCAGAGGCAAGAGCATTGCTTGTTGAGTAGGAAGCCAAGAAGGTCTCACCTGAAAGGTGGCATCTGAGCAGAGACTTGAAGATGATGGTGAAGGAAAAGAGCCATTTGGACAGCAAAGCAAAGAGCTCTCCAGCCCCTGGGTCCGAAATGGCAAAGGGGCTGAGGCAGGAGTCTTCCCACTGCTAACAGAGTGCGAGATGACCACCGTGGCTGGAATGGACGCTGCAGAGGGGCAGAAGGAGATGTGGTAAGCTGTGGCCAGGATGCAGACCACTCAGTCTTGCATAGGTCATGCTAAGGTTTTTAGGTTTTATTCTAGTAGTGCTGAGAGTCCCTGGAGTGCTTTGACCAGGGGACTGACATTATGGGACTTACGTTTTTAAAAGATCATTCTGTTTTCTGTGTAGACAACAAAGTTGGTGCATGGAAGGCCGGCAGCGCGGGCATGGAACATGGGTGAGGGAGGAAGCAGGAGGAGCCACAGTGTCCCAAACAGATTGATGGTGGCTCCAGTCGATGTGGCAGTGAGGGTGTGAAGATTGGTTGGAGCCTGGATACATTTTAAAGGCAGAGCCAAGAGCACATCCTAACTGATGGAATGTGGAATATACAACAAAGCAAGGAATCATGGATAACAGATTTTTGACCTAAAGAACTGGAAGGATGGAGCTGTCCACTGGATGGAGTGACCCACTGACAATGGACCTGTGCTCTGATGATGGAGCTTTTCACTGATGATAGAGCTGCCTATGGATGATGGATATGCCCGTAGACAATCAGCTGCCCAAGGACAACAGATCTGCCCATGGCCAATGGATCTGTCCATGGACAATGGATCTGCCCATGGATGATGGAGCAGCCCAAGGACAACAGATCAGCCCATGGACAATGGATCTGTCTGTGGAAAATGGATCTGTCCATGGACAACAGATCTGCCCATGGGCAATGGATCTGTCCATGGATGATGGAGCTGCCCAAGGACAACAGATCTGCCCATGGACAATGGATCTGTCCATGGACAATGGATCTGCCCATGGATGATGGAGCTGCCCAAGGACAACAGATCTGCCCATGGGCAATGGATCTGTCCGTGGAAAATGGATCTGTCCATGGACAACAGATCTGCCCATGGGCAATGGATCTGTCCGTGGAAAATGGATCTGTCCATGGACAACAGATCTGCCCATGGGCAATGGATCTGTCCATGGATGATGGAGCTGTCCACTGATGGCGTAGGTTAGCCCATGGGAGGAGGAGCATGCAGGGTGAAGGGGATCATGGGTTGGGCCTATTAGTCATGCAGGGAGAAATGTTGAGCAATCAGTTGAATACATGAATTTGTAATTTAGAGCTGAGTGAGGTCTGGGCTAGAAATATAAATTTGGGAGTTTAAATATCCAGTGATATTTAAAGCCAAGAGGCTGGATGAGGTCACTGTGATGGTTAATTTTATGAGCAAACTTGACTGGGTCACGGGGAGCCCAGATATTTGGTCAAACATTCTGAGTGTGTCTGCGAGGATGTTTTAATGAGAGTAACCTCTGAATTGGTACACTGAGTAACATGGACTGTCTCCTAATGTGGGTGGGCTCCATCCAATCAGTTGAAGGAATGAGTAAAACAAAAAGGTGGACAGTCCCTCAAGTAAGAGAGAAATCCACCTACCGGACTGCCTTGAGCTGGGACAGCAAACAGCAATCTTTCCTGCCTTCAGACCCCAACTGAAACATCAGCTCTCCTGGGTCTCCAGCTTATCACCCAGATCTTGAGACTTCTCAGCCTCTACCCTCCCATGAGCTGTCTCTGCCTCTGTCTCTCTCTCTCTCTCTCTCATCCCACTTCCTCCCTCCTTGAGTTTTCTAATTATACCGACAGAGATCCAGGGAACACATGGGATGGGGTGGAAGGAACATAAAGTTAGATCAGGCCAAATTCATGGATGTGTGCTCACGGAGCAGAGAGGGCAATTAACGGTACAGCTCGGAGAGTGGAAAGGACTCTAACAGCTCGATTGGTCAGTTGGCTGAAACATGAGCCGGAAGGTGGCCCAGAGTGAACAAATTAGAAATGCCACACCTCGGTTTAATCTAGAGAAAGGGATTCAAAGGCTGGGGGCGCGAGTGTTCTCCCTTCTCTCTGGAAATGCACATTGCGGCATTCCACAGCAAGTTTGTCAGTCTGTTCCTTGGTTAGAGTATAAAACTGAGTATCTGTTGTTTTGAGTAGGCGAACCAGCATTTACTCATTTCCTGCAACATCTTGAACGCATTGTAGAAGAATGGATGGATTCCCTCTGTTCCCCAGCTGACACTTCTGACCCCAATCAGTCACCTGGAAAATACACTTTGCTGATCGTAAGAGACCTAAGTTGAGAAAATAAAGATAGATTAATGTATCCATTCCTGCTGTTGGAAAAACCCATGGGGCTCCTAGCAGTTTGGAGATGAATCTGGGTCAGCAGAACTAGAACACGCTTGTTTGTGACTCGCAGAATGGCTGCATTTATTGGTGGGTGTCGTCAGAATACTTTTGTGCCAAATACGTGTTTCGTTGCCCAGGCTACCGACATCAGGCAAATGCCCTAAGAACGCCTTGCTGGGAGATGTGCGTGGAGAGTTGTCATCCACGGTGGTATCTACACTCCTCTGGCACCGACCCTGAGCTAGGAGCCGTGCTGGCGGTGCTGGACCTTACTCGATCAGAAATTCCATCTCGTCAGAGACGCAGCCTTCAGAGAATTAGTTACCAGCTTCAGAAACATCTTTCGTTTGCTCTGACTAAATCACTTGCTCATCTCAGGGTTTTTATTTAACAGGAAATATGCAGCGCCTGACCTCAACAGGCCGGGATAAAAAGTCACTTGGAAATTCTCCCACGCTGACGCTCTGCAAACTCTATCGGAAGGACCTTTAAATGTGCCATTTACAAAAGAAAGTCTGTTTACCTTCTCTGGCTCGTCACACACCTCTATTGTTCAGAATATCCACCTCGAGGTAATGACGCATGTGTCCCCCCCAATCTGTTTATCCTTATGTACGAGTCCTAGCCCGTGATTAAATTTTTAAGTCCATGACTGTACTATCTGGGAATAATTACATTCCCAAGACTTTCTTACGCAGAAATCCCCTGAGGAGGACACAGATAGTCCAGTTTGTGGACATGAAGTTAAAGGCGTTTCTCTGAGTTCACTTCTGGTCGCAGCTTGATCAGGCTTCGGCGCCTTAGCCTTGGGTCTTCGTGGTAGAAAACCAGTCACGTGGCCTCCACTGCTCTGTGTGGACAAGCACAGGCCTGATCTGAGCGTGTCTCGAAGAAAACAGCTAATATTCTTGGTGTTCAGAACAAAATTAAGCACTTTATGTCCATTATCTAATTAAATGCTTATAACAATTGTATGAGTTAGAGACTGTCACTTACCCTTTCAGAGGAGGACACGGAGGATTTGAGGATGTTGTGGGTTGAACTGTGACCCCCCCCATAAGACGCACTGGAGTCCTGACCCTCATATATCTCCCTGAATGTGACCTTATTTGGAGATAAGGCCTTTAAAAAGGTGATCAAGTGACCACGAGGCCATTGGAGGCCCTATCCGATACGACTGGTGTGCTCAGACGAACACGTGGGGGGGCACCATCTGGAGAGAGGAGGGGTGAGGGGTTGGGCCGCGAGCCGAGCTCGGCCAGGGACTGAGGCCCTGGACGCCGCTCCCTGAGCCTGCAGGGAGCACGGCCCTGCCCGCACCCGGAGCGCAGACTTGCAGCCTCCGGAATAGTGAGAGGGTGCATCTCCATCGTTCACTCTGCGGTGTT
The DNA here is from genome assembly GCF_002201575.2 of Neomonachus schauinslandi. NCBI lineage: Eukaryota > Metazoa > Chordata > Mammalia > Carnivora > Phocidae > Neomonachus > Neomonachus schauinslandi. The sequence continues at coordinate 1,607,497 of NC_058410.1, forward strand.
TCGTTATATTTGACCAAGCAGACGCGTACAAGGCCCCACATTGTTGAGGGGCAGCGTGGGATTCAGACACGATGGCTCGAGCGTGCTCACTCAGCCTGATCACCTTCTTGGGATGATGACCTTGGCTGCTGGCTTTTTCCCACGTCCTCGCACACACGCCTCATGCGGCACCGTCGCCCACGCTGCTCTGAGGGAGTTCCCCCCCGATGGCAAAAGCTGCTGGCCCCTGGGGACCGCCCCATCCAGGCCCATACTGGGCCTTCTGGCTGGTCGTCCAGGCTTCACTCTGGCTCTGCAGTTCACCACCACACGCGCCGACGCGTCTGCCTGTTTTCCAAAGCGGGAGCAGCGGGGGCGGTCGAGCTGAAGGAGAGGGGAGGCCCTCTGGGGCTGGGCACAGGGGCTGGGGGGCTGCTCCCTGTGCCTGCCTCAGTTGTCCTAGGTTGAAGATGCGTGGATGTTGCCCTCCCTCCACAATGCAGGACTCGAGAGCAGAGGCTCTTCCATGACCAGAGCTTGTCTGTTGGGCGATATGACAAGGAGTCAGGGTAAGGAATTGAGAGGAAGAGAAGCACCTTCATAATTACAAACTTAGGCTTCAGCCCAAGAGTGAGGCGAAAAGTCGTGGAGGGAATGAAAGAAGAGTTACCTGCCCAGAGAACTGGGATCAGACCTCGTAAATCAGTGGACGAGGCTTTGAGGATGCACGATGCTGACCGGTGGAGAGAACGAAGAGGAAAATCTAGAGATGAGCAGGAGGCAAGTCCAGAAGGTCACGGACAGTAATTTGACGCTCCACCCGTGGAGCGGATGAGGAAATAGTGTGTAACAAAGCTCCTTAAACAGCAGGACTCTCCTGCCTCCTGGTCTGGAGGCTGGAGGTGCGAGATCGAGGTGCGCAGACAGCTCCTTCTATGTGTGGGAGGCAGGGTCCGACGTCTGCTGGTCTGCTGGCCATGCTCTGCTGCTAGAGCATCAGCCCCGCACGCCCCCCCTTCTCCAAGTTCCCGCGGCGTCTTCCCGGCCGGTGTCTCTGGGACTCTTCACCTCATAAGGACACTCTACATCACCTATCTCTTCTTATCCAGTTGTATCTGAAATGGCCCTTTTTCCCAGTCAGGCCATGATCGCAGGGCTGGGGGCTCGGACTTGTACACATGAATTTGGGGGACAGCTACTTCTTGCTAAGGCAGATGGGTTTTGTGCCCAGTGGGTGAGGCCACCCAGCACCCTGGAAGGTTTGAGGTTTGGGCCCCACGCCGCGAGCTGGAAGGTCTTAGTTGTGCTGACCTGAAGGGAGAGGTCATGTGGAAGAGAGACTGGAGAGTCTACATGGCCCAGGGGAGCCTCTTGGAAGAGCCCGATTGGACCTGAGGCTGCAAGGAGTGAGAATGGACAGGTTCGGGGCAACCACATGTAGATCCTCCAGAGCGGACCCCTTAAATGTAACTGAGCATCACAAACTGTCATTTCTGGGAGCGGATAGCATCTGAGGGCTGCATGCTGGTGCACCTGCTCACGTGTGGGCTCTTGCCACGCTCCATGTGGGGCAGGTGCTCTGTGCGGCCCCCGCACACTCGCTGATTCTCAGGGGGACCCCACAAAGAGACACAGTCAAGCCCCAAAGACGTAGGCTTGCCAGGATCATAGTGCAACTATGGGGGCCTTAGGCAGCTACGGAAGACCCGGGGCCGGCCGTTGACCCAGCCACACTGAGCCCCGGCCCCCAGACACCTTGTGGGTGTCCCTCACAAATGCCACACGTAGGCTTCAGGGTGCAAGGGAGCCCAGGACGGAAGGCAGGGCTGGGCCCCCGCAAGGCACTCTCTCCAGACTTCCAAGACCTGTGCCTCACCAGGACTGGTGGACTGGTGGACAGGACCACCTTGAGGCCCCTCCTGCCTGAACACTCCCACTCCCACGCTTGCTTCTGGCACAGCTCAAAGGGAGACTCGTTTGAGGCCAGCAAGAAAGAGCTCAGGGAGAGAGGAAGAGCCCTGTGCCCCTTGCTTGGAAAGTTGGGGGTTATTCGGGGCCCCCATCCAGGCTGCCATGTCCCCGGTTTACAGGACAACACTCAAACCACAGAGAGTGAGTGGAGCACGGAGCTTTGGAAATAGATGACCCAACACTAATGTGATAGATGAGAGAGTAGGCAGGGAGGGGTAAGTTTTCTCAAAGCAAGAGGCCAGAGTGGAGGAGATGAGAGAGAAGCCTTCACACCAACCTCCTTCCCTGCAGCACCCCCTCTTTTCCTTCACAGACTGCCTAAGGGTGAGATTAGAAGGGTAGGAAACGCCTCCATGTCCCCAAATATTGACCTCTCTAAGCTAGTAAAATGTGAAATCTAAGTTTATGTTTTAGGTTAAGGTTTTATTTCTATGATGACTCTAGATGAAATAAAAATGTATCAAAAATCAGCTAGGATTTTGTTTGGCTGCATAGTACAAGAAGTGCTTATTCTCCTCCAAAGAAAAAGAGATAAGATCCAAGTGTATTTCTCTCTTTCTCTCTATCTCACACACTCACATGCACACACACACACATTAAAGCAGGCAATCCATGTTGTCTCCTCCTTTAGGACTTTTGTCTATCCTCAAGTTATCTCATGACCCAGGATGGCTGCTGAAACTCCAGCCATCACATCTGTGTTTCAGGTTTGAAGCAAGAGGAAACTGGCAAAGGGCAGTATCCTGACAGTCCACACAATACTATGCTCACAGCTGATTCCTTGGAGCTTAGTCATATGACTGGACTGGCTGCAGGGGGATGCCAAGTAAGGCCGCAGTTTAAGTGGACATATTGCCCAAGGCTCTGTTCCTGCAGAAGATGGGGGGGGGGGATGAAGGGGATGAGCCACCTGCACTGTGGGTCAGAGCATCAGGGCCTTTCCAGGGTGGCTTCCTGTAAGTCTAGGGTCTTGGACTTAAAAGGACCTCAAAACCTGCCTAGTGTATCTGCTGCCTGAAGAGGGATTGCCCACGGTGTCCTGCAACAGTGTGTCCTCCAGAGGCCCCCTGGATGTTTCTGGTAAAGGGGACAGTGGAGGGTTTGGACAAAGCCATAGCTGGGTGCTCCTAACAGAGGTCCAGCCCTGCTGGCTTGTCTGCCCTGGTCCCACCGACCGTCAGCCTGGAGCGGTCCTTTGGGTCTTCTGTGTTCAGACCCTCATTTTCCAAGCATGTAGCTATTCGTCCGTGCTCCAGTTAAAATGCTGTCTTCCCGGCGTGGTCACCCAGCCCCGCTGTGTGTGCCTGATCCAAATCTGTCACGTGAGGGAGGCCAGTGCACAGTAAAGGGAGGCCCTCCTCGGTTTATGGAGGAAAGGTGGAGAGCTTGGGCACCGGTGGGAAGCAAGGGGATGAGGGGCGTGTGGCCGAGGTGAGGGCAGAGCAGAGGCTCTGGACCAGACAGCACTGTTGCCCACCCCCAGCCCCTGCAGAGAACCGCCTGCAGGATCCAGTGGTCCCCTGGGGAACCCGCCCCTGACACTGTGGAGAGGTAGCTGCCTTCAGCTTAGATGGAGTTTGGCCCCCGCCATCCTGGTTGTGAAAGCATTTTAACAGCTCGACTTCGCTGACAAGATTTGAGCAGGAGGTGAACCCAGCAAGGTGAGGTGAGGGTGAAGACAGGTGACCAGGCGGGTGAAGGGCAGGGGTACTGTGGTGCGGGGCAGGTGAGGGGTGGGGGTCTATGGGTGTGGGGCAGGTGAGGGGTGGGAGGTCCGGTGGGCACTGGGCACTTGAGAACTATCATTGATTCTCTCCTTCATTCATTCAAACAAACTGCCTCATGTGGACACCATCTGGGCTGAGTGTGGTGGGAGATCTAAGGTGGGCACAGCAAGCCTCACTCTTGGATAAGGCCCTCCGCTTGTGTGAGGACAAAACCTACAAACAGGGTGGATGTCACTCCTCTGACTAGGTCTCTAATTGGGTGAATCCAACAAAAGGAAAAATGTCCTGGGTGAGCCTGACCTCTCCTCCAACTAGCTCAAGTCCTTGAGCACAGAGCTACCCCTAAAACAAGTACCCTTTAGGGCCGCAGCTCTTAAACTTGATTGGGTCTGCCACCCAAGAAACCTGTTTAAAGATGGTGTTTCTTGGGCGCCTGGGTGGCTCAGATGGTTAAGCGTCTGCCTTCGGCTCAGGTCATGATCTCAGGGTCCTGGGATCGAGTCCCGCATCGGGCTTCCTGCTCCTTGGGAGCCTGCTTCTCCCTCTGCCTCTCTCTCTCTCTCTCTCTCTCTCTCTCTCTCTCTCTCTCTCTCTCATAAAAAAAAAAAAAAAAAATAAAAAAAAAAAAAGATGGTGTTTCTGGGACCCGTCCCCCGACTCTGAGAGTGGGCGGGGAGTGGGCAGGGGGCTGAGAGGTCCCTCTGACGAAGCCCTGGGCAGGTTGGAGGCAGATGGTGTGGGGACCACTCTCTGAGGAGCCCCGAGGAGGGACTCCAAGACTGGGGACCCGGGATCCAATAGCAGGCTGCCTTACCCTCCACGATCAGCTTCTTTCTGCTGAAAATTTGTCATATTTTTTAAAAACTAACTTCTGAATAGTAATATTACAAGATAGGAACATTCAAAGAGAAAGTGGTCAATCTGCTCCAAAACTGAAAATCTCATTTCCCTGATGAGAGGGGTGACGGCCTCGCCCGGGGGGGGCGGGGCGTGAAGGGGATGGGGCAGAGGCTGGTGTGCACGTGGCCGCCCGGGTCGGCGGCAGGGCTGCCCTGGCCTCTGCAGGGACTGGCGGGTCGCTGCCCAGGGCTGCATACAGAAAATGCGGTGCAGACCTAGAGAACAGGCATCTCATGAGAATGGCCGACATGTGTCACAGCTTGACTAAGAACGGTGTAAATTCTGACTTTCCTCGGCGGACTCGACACCTCTGCGGGCATCTTGCTGCGTGCTCGGCCCTTAAATGTTGAAAACGGCAGATCTGATCGAAGCGTCGCATCTGATTCTGATTTATTTGCATTTACCTCCTTGAAATATTAAAGCTCTTTAAGGTCAATGAGGGTGCTTAACGACCTTTTAATACTTCTCTCTTAAAAGCAGAAGTTGTGATTTGCCTGGTATGAACAAACGCAAAACATCGAAAAAGTCCAAGTTTGGCCCTAAACCCTAAGTCTGCAATGATCAAGAGAGATTGTAAATGTGGCAAGTGTTTCCCTGGTTCCAATTTCCCACCCACGCCCGTGGGGTGCAGGACACACGCAGTCCTCGCTGCTCACCTTGCTAAGAGCCACCGGGCTTTCCTGATGTGCAGAGCTCACCACAGACACTCACATGTTCACACAGGTGCGTGCACACACACACACTCAATGCACATAGTCACATGCACGCATGCCCATGCTCACATGTGCACACACAGGTACACAATCACACATGCTCACTCACAGGGACATGCACACGAAAAAACAAATTAAATTCAGTTTCAAAGCTAACTGGGTGACTGCTCTGTCCTTGCTCCCTGCCCATCCAGAAGCTCAGCTCAGTGAAGCTGCCTCATCTTGTCCCTCATCTTGTCTTCAGCTTCCCATCGCCCCTCTAGGATTAACAAGACCCCCTGCTCTGTTCTGAAGCCCCTGCACCCGCCGGACCCCAGGGGAGGAGGGGAGGGCTGGCAGAGGGAGAGGACAGCAGGGGTGGAGAAGGTGTGTGGTCGGCACATCCTCCCCAGAGCGGCAGGGAGATGCAGGGACATTGCTGCCACCCGAAGTGTCACCAGACCACGTGCATCTGAAATCCGCCTTCTGCGGCCACCACACTGTACGGTTGTGAATGAGCGCCTGAGGAAACTGCCAGAGAATGCACAGCAGTTCGCTAGGAGGACTTTCAGAGAAGCTCCGGAGCTTCGCTTACAAAAGAAAATGTAGAAGTTGCCCTAACCATAGGGGATTGGTGAAATAAATCCCCATGCAAGCAGGGCAGAAAAACTTCCAAAATACAGTGATGAGAAACAGCGTGGTCTCCATGTTGTTTTGTTAGGCATGTTTACACAACACACCTGCATGTGAGCACTTGCACCTCACTGTGCACAGACCCCGCGCAACCCTGCCTGTTTTCCTTACACTTCTGATCTCACAACGCGGTGGGTTCTTACTATTAATTTCACCCCATCTTCAGAGCGAGCCACGGAGCCATAAAGTGCACTTCCCTCCGAGCCTTCAGTTCAGCTTCTTTGACCATGAGATGTGTGTGCGTGTGTGTTTGCACCCGTGTGTGCGTGAGTGCGTGTGTGCATGTGTGGTAGCAAATGGAATAAACTTCGAGTCTTGGGTGTCAGAATTACCAAAGGGCCTCCCTACCTCCCTCCTCCCTCCTCCCTGCCTCCCTCCCTCCTTCTTCCCTCCTCCCCCCTCCCTGCCTTCCTGCCTCCCTTACTTTCTTCTTTCTCTCCTTCCTTCCTTCCTTCCCTCCTTCCTGCCCTGTGTTAACTTTTCCTTTTCTTACAGAAACACACATTGCTTTTGTCATCAGACACAAGGGAGGCTGATGATGGTCTTTAATTCTTGGCCCCACAGTGAGGGAGCCTGGTTGGGCCGGGAGGGGAGTGGTCCCTGCTTGGCTCCTGCATCCCAGGGGCATTAGCTCAGACCTCATCCTGGAGAATTCCGTGGGCGTGACAGCACAGAGATCTGGGTTCTCTCGCTGACCCTGTGAGCACTGAGGAGTCTCCCCCAGATGCAAGGGATGAAGGCTGCCAGGAACACGATCTCCCCTAGGTCAGGTGAGGGGGCTGCAGACACATCCTGAAATCCCAGAGCTCTTGACAGTGGCTGGCATTTCATCCCACTGAGAAGTGTCAGAGCAAGAGCCCCGGGGGGGCCCACTGCCCTCCACAGTTCAGCTGGATGCATCCCAGGACTTCACGCTGCTCCAGAACCCACTCTGAAGTGGGACACGGCATCTTCAGCCCCGTGAGCAGGGCCAGGAGGCGGCCTCCGCCCTGAGCTGCCCGGCCACTAGCCCCTGCAGAGGCTGGCTTTGTCCCCACGCGTGGTTCACCTGTGCACGCAACGGAAGGCTCCGTGTTCACTCGGCTTTCTAAGCCTACGTGTCTTAGTTCAGTTTGCCGGAAGTAGACCCAGAAACCAGGGTTTGGGGGCAAGAGGTTAACTTGGGACTTGGCGCTGGGGAAACACTCACAGGGGTGCTGGGTGAACACACGTGGAGCAGGAAGGGATGTGGTGCTGGGGCCCCTGGGAGCAGGATGGAAGGTGCCCCGCGAGCTACCCCACGCAGGGTGCGCGGACGGGGATTCACAGACCTCTGCCCGCCCCTCGGCCGTTCCCAGGGCCGGTGCCCAGCGGGGCGAGCAGCCTCCCAGGAGGGTGCGCCCGCCCCCAACACGACCGCTGCAGAGCACCCCGTAAGCAAGGGCACTCAGCAGGGAGAAGCCTCCCCACGAAGAAGACTACCGTGTAATAATTGCTGGCAGTAACTTACTTTGCAGATGCACCCAGGATAGGAGATTAAAATACTTGGAAGAACAGAATAGTATTTTAATCTATCTTATTTCAAGGGCAGGGACCAAACCTGTTTTTGATTTGCGAGGCCAGCAGAGCTTGAATGCGATGGGTGTTTTCTAAAAAGTAGGTTAGTGGGATGTGCCAGGCCTTTGCTTATCCCTGGACGTGGCTCGAGCATGTTCCGTCTATAACGTCTCAGATTTATACTGGCCTTCCAGCTTGGGTTTCTCAGCTCAGAAGTCACTTCCTGAGCAGCATCGTGAGGCCACGCTGAGCCGTCCCGCAGGCCCCAGGCGGCCAGGCCTGGCAGCCGCTGCATGAACACAACCTCCCAGAAGCCCAGCAGCTGTCAGGGGACTGAGCGGTCAGCTGATGTCTGTGCCGCTGAGACACGATGGGGCAAAGAGCATCTATTTTAGCGCGGTAAGTATACAGGAGCCATCTGAAGCTAAAGTAGGGGTTTCCAGACATTTTTTTAGCCTCAGATTCAGATTCCTTTCTTCAAAAGAAATCTCACCGAGAAATGTAAACACATGGAACAGAGCGAGTAGGACAGTCCCTCGTGGTGGCGCAGGAGGCCCAGCCCAGACACTCTCCCAGGGACGGCCAGGGCTTGGAGGGGCCGTGGGGGTGCGGACACAGGCTCTGCGAGTGCCTGCTGGGGCCGCACTAACCAGCCCAGGAGCCGCCTCCTCCCCCGGGGCGTCCTGTCCTCCGTGGCCGCCCGCCCGTTGCCTGTGAGCCACGGCGAACAGAAAAGGGAAGGTGCCCGATATTCGCCCGCACGCCCTTCTGTTCCCTGCAGCTCTGGGAGGGCGGGAGCTGTCCCTCCCGTCCTTCCATCAACAGCCGGCAGCAGGACACCCGTCATGCCTCCGGCACTCACCAACGGACTTGTGGATTAAAGGAGACACACTCGGGACCTGGCCCACCTTTGTTCCAGGCCACTGTTACGAAACACACGCTTAAAACCCCATTTGAAGTCACGCTGCAGTGCCCAGGAACCTTCCGGGATGAGCTAGTGGCAGAGCCAGGGGGGCGTGGGGGGAGAGGGGCATCGGTGGGAGACACAGCCAGGCCTCGGCGGCTCACGCGTGGTGGGAGGCCAGGGTAGGCCTGCGGTCCTGCCCTTTGCAAAGTGCCTAGGGCAAGTTAAAACTGGACCGAGAGCGCCTGCGGCTGAGCCGCCCGGCCAGGCCCGCGGAGTCCCGGAGCCAGGCGTCGAGGGCTCCACCAGATACAACAACGGAGCCATTCTCTGCAGGGTGGAGGGCCGCTCGGGGTCTGCCTCTGCGCCCCTTTTTCTCTCGGTTTGGCTTAATTACGTGTTTGTATCCGTGGAAATACTTTTGGATTCTGGGAGTCAAAGAAATGCAGAAAGTTCACCTGGTTTTAAATCAAACCCTTCTTTTCTCCTGGCCTCATCCGCCCTCAAACAGAGCGGAACACCGTGGCTCCAGCGTGGCTCCCAACCGGGGCCATCAATCAGCCCAGGTGTGCTCCCAGGCCGGCCAGTCCTCCTGCGGGGCTGCCAGGCCGCTGCGGAGGCTCCCTCACAGGCTTGCGCCCAGCGGGCCAGCCTCCAAGGGCGCCCGAGCAGGGGCAGGGCTCTGCCAGCCAACTGGGGCCGGATGTTGGCAGGCAGCGTCACCCGCCACAGCCAAGTGTGGGGTCTCGTATGACCTGAAAGTAAGAACGCCGCCGGTTTCTGAGAGGACGCGGGCGCCCTGGCCTCTGCTCTCGCGCACCTGTGCGGACACGGAGTCTCCCGCAGAACCCCTGCCCCCTGCTCCGGAGTGGGTGAGTTCCCGGCTCCCCAGTTCTGGGGCCTGGGGGGCGGGAGTTCTGGCACGGGGGCGGGGCCAGACGCGCGCACACCTGGCCTGGCACGCCCACCTCACCGCCCGCCGGCGGGCCTGGGGGGGGCGAGGGGGCCCGCCCATCCACCCCCCCGCCTCTCGGGTCGGAGCTGCCAGTCAGAGGTGTTTCCTGCTTGCTGGGAGGGTGGGTTTAAATGATCTTCCCATAAGAAGGGTTCTTACCTCTCCCAACCTGAATCAAGGGACTTGTCTGGCTTTCCCTGGGGTGGTGCCAGGGCTGCAGACTATCGGGCCCCGCAGTGACCACAGGACACGCAGACCGGGTCTGGCGTGGGCTCTGCTCGCAAGAACCGCTGGGGTCGTCCCCCAGCCCTTCCCGCAGCACGAGGGGCCCCGCGCGCCTGGGGTTTCCCCACAGCTGTGCTGTGCGTCCAAGGACAAACTCGGTGCGAGCCCCGAAACGTTGGACGAGTCCGTTCCTAGTGCGCCGCCTTTCCGTGGCCATTCTAGCGCTCTTCCACCTGTGGGATGGGGTGCGTGGTCACCCCAGGCCCCTGGGGGTGGGCTCTGTCCGCCGCTAGTGCAGAAGGATTGTTGGGGGCCCCTCTGAAGAGGGAGAATGGGGGGGGAACAACCACTTTTATTACGGGTATGTTGATTTCCGGTGTAGAATTACAAACTTGTCTCCGCCGCTTCAGGGCGGAGGCCCCAGGGAGGGGGCAGCCCAGGCCCGCGCCCCACCGCCGCCGGCGCACTCGGCACCCGCGCCGATGCAGACGTCCCGCGGCTCCTCTGTGGCCTCCGCTCCTCGAGTATTCCGCATGTTTTTCACATAACTTCGGTTTGATTAAAACCCCAGATGTATTTGGCCAACCGCATTTCCCTCTACTTTTTTAGCATATATTTATTTTAAGGGAAATATAAGCCTTGCATCCTGATTCACTCATTGTTCATCCGCACGGGCTGCCGGCGGGTGGGGGTTTCTGCGGGTGCCCGGGGCTGGCCCTGAGTCCTTAAAGCGACCCAGCCGCCCCACCCGGGGGCGCGCTGACCACGCACAGAGGCCGGAGTACGTGCAGGGAGGGACAACACGTCTCCCAAATCTGAACGGGACCGAACTGTTACTGTTGTAACACCGAACCCATGATTTTCGAGGGGTTTCGACTTGGGAAAGCATGTTTTCTCCACCCCGACAGACAGAAAGCTCAGGTCTGACAGAAGCATGTGGGGAGGCGTGCGCCCCGCGCCCCACGCCCCGCGGCCCGCCACCTCCCCATGGAGGTGTCCCCTCAGGTAACACCTGCTCACCAGGAAGAAGAAGGAGGAGGTGAACTTTTACTGAAAACACTGAAGTGAATGGAGTGCCTCAGCACCAGCTGCTGGGTGAGGGTTTTGTGCCGGGAGGGCTGTCCTCTCCCCAGAGGCTGCGGCTGTGGTCGACCAAGGGCGTGCTGCCCGGGTCCCCAGTGCTGGGTCCTCCATCACCCCCTGTCCCTTGGGGTTGGCTCTCCTTCAAGGTGAGGGTCGGGGCCAGGAAAATCCCAGGCAGTGAAGGCATTGTGTGCCCAGAGCTCCTGACAAGGGGGTCACCCCATTCCCGAGAGGGGCCCCCACTTCCACACTCAGCTGTCTCTTCCTGATGGCCTTGCTCCTGGACCGCGGGAGCTACCTCCCAGCCTTCCCACGAACATCGCCCCCCAGTTCCCCAGGAGAACCATCCCTTGCCATTATTTGAACATGTGCATACTTCGGGAAATGATCCACCACTGTTGCAGTTGGTCACGGGCTTGATAAGTGTACCATTCTGGGCTGTTACGCCCACGTGAAAATCACCCTGATGTCCCCCTGCTCCCAATATTCCAGGTCCAAACTCCACCTGCTGGGTTATTTCTTGTCCTTAGAGGGAAATAGTTGGTTCAATCCTGGAGAAACCCACCGGTGCCTTTCCTGGAGAGCTCGACTCAGGTGCTAGGGGCTGGGACCCTTTGTCCTCCAACACACTGACCTTCCCATCAAGGGAAGGTCATCCTACCTGACTGCCAGGTGATGGCCTTCAGCAGACGTTGGCGGCAAAGTGGCAGGAGGCAGGGATGCTGAAAAATACATTGTTCAGGGGAGGCTCCTCTGACGTTTTCAGAGGGGCCAGGCCCACTCAGATGGACACTGGTCCCGGCCACCGCACCGTGAGCTGAGGAAGAGGGAGGCTGGGGCTGGGGCAAACCTGGTCTTAAACCCCACTACAAGACTCCAGGTTTGTGGTATCAACAAGTGACTTACGCGCTATGAAGTGTCTCTCTTCATTTGTGAAACAGGGTCAGTAACACCTACTCACAGCTCTTAATTCTTAAATTCAGCAGGATAATGAATGCAGGGTAGGCGACAGGGTTCCTGGTATCCAGTGGGTGCCCACTCTATGTGGATTGTGGCCTCTGTCTCCTAAAACCTCCCTCCCACCAGTGCTCAGTGTCCTGTTTCTGCATGCCTGGCCTGACAGAGTCCCCACAGGGCACATCTGAGAAGAGGTCAGGCTTATCCGGACCAGCCGCCCCTGCAGAGGGGCCTCCCGCAGCTGCCAGCATGCAGAATATGACTTGGGGTCCATCATGGTCCGCATGATAGGGGCAGTTCCCACACGGCTGAGTTCACAGACCTTAGGTGAACTCCCTTCTAGAATTTTCTCCCCCATTTTACTACTGCACACCCACTCGGCAGGCTTGTGGACTTTGACCCTTACTCATGGCTTTGAGAATAAAGTAATTCTGAGACAAGTTCACAGATTCATTCCTGGAGGCAGAGAAGTAGGGAACCCACAGGTGGGTGGGGAGCCATGTAAGCCCATCTCCCACCCCACATGTCCCCATTAGCAGAGAACTTAGGACAGAAAGTAGTGCCATTCCACCATAATGCCAGATTTCTCTTCCATCATATTTAGTGTGTTAACATGAATTTTGCTCCAAAAACTAGCAGCATCCATACATGTATATGCACATACGTGCCCATGTGCACACGCACATGGAGAATGCAGGCTGAGTGTCAAACTTTACTTAGCCTCTGATCAAAGCACCCACTCACTCTTGCATTCATTCCTTCCCTGTCTGTTCCAGAACCACCCAGCCGACGTCTACTGTGGCCAAGAATGCTCTGGGCCCCAGGGTTATGGGAAAACTAAGACATATTTCTCCTTCAAGGAGCTTCCAGTGGGGCTAAGATGCACAAGGAAACATGCCCTGAAATGTGCTGCCCAACCAGGGGAGGGGGAGGAACAAGGGAAGTGTTCTGAAATCTTACAGGAGGGAGCAGACACATCCAGGGGAGGAGTGCTGGACAAGCTTAGGAGAAAAAAGCCCACAGAGGAGATTGCAGGTCGGCTGTCTCCTTTCGAGACCCATTTACTCAACCTACCTTCACTGAACACTTCCTGGGAGCCAGGCGCCCGCCCTGAGGCTGCAAAAGGGAAAAGGCACTGTACTCTTAGAGCGCACCATCTGCGGAGGGACGTGATGAGTGGTATTCGCGGGGCTCAGAGATGCGCGCAGAAGGAGCTGAGACTTTCCTCGAGCCTGAGGCATGGTCTGACATCATCTGGGTGAAGCGGGGAGGCATGGTGTCCAGAGCACCACCCGGGAACTACCCCAAGGACTGGAGTGCTGGTCGACCATCGTCAGACCTGAGTCGTGCTGAAGGAGCCTTCCTGCTAATGGAGAGGGAGCGATCGAGAGTCTTTCAGAGCGGAGGCTCCTCGGAGGATGGACAGACTGTCACAGTTCTGGGAGGAGAGAACAATGCCATCAAAAATAACTGGGCAGCAAACTCCTCGTGGGGAGCTCAGAGGCCCGACATGGCCAGGATCTGACACAGGCCCCCGGGCTGGAGTAAGATCTCCAAACAGTACTTTTAAACATCTACAATAATCCTTGGAGACATTACCTAACAGAGTGTTGGAAATTAGTAACATCACAGAGCAAGTGCATGCAGCCCGGGACAATGAGACCCAAATGGACAGAGAAGATTGGGGACTGCTTCTAATTCATCTGTTTCACAGTGGGACCTCTGCTCAACCTTGCATCAGATGTCATTTTTGGTCCAGCTCCAAATTTAAGATAACAACAAAAAGTTAAAAGCCCATCACTGTCCTGGGCAGGCACAATCTATTTCTGTATCTGCAGGTCACACGAACACCCTTGGTAGTCATCAGGCTGCGTGCCCACGAAGATTCCAGAAGCAGACAGTCGGGGGCACTTACAAGTGGTGTTCTATATGAGCTCACTTCCTACTCAGTAGCCTGCCAATTTATAGAAGGATATCTGGTGCCCATGTGACCACAGCATGTGACTCGTGGACCCTTTATTTGATTCTTTAGTTTCCTTCCAATGAATATCACTCACGGTCATGCTAAGTGCCCCCAATCTAAACCTTGGAGGTGGGTAACTTTCTAAATAAGAATCCTCAATCTGGGGCGCCTGGGTGGCTCAGTCGGTTAAGCGACTGCCTTCGGCTCAGGTCATGATCCTGGAGTCCCGGGATCGAGTCCCGCATCGGGCTCCCTGCTCGGCGGGGAGTCTGCTTCTCCCTCTGACCCTCCTCCCTCTCGTGCTCTCTGTCTCTCATTCTCTCTCTCGCAAATAAATAAATAAAATCTTTAAAAAAAAAAAAAAAAGGGGCGCCTGGGTGGCTCAGTTGGTTAAGCGACTGCCTTCGGCTCAGGTCATGATCCTGGGGTCCCGGGATCGAGTCCCGCATCGGGCTCCCTGCTCGGCGGGGAGTCTGCTTCTCCCTCTGACCCTCCTCCCTCTCATGCTCTCTGTATCTCATTCTCTCTCTCTCGCAAATAAATAAATAAAATCTTTAAAAAAAAAAAAAAAAGAATCCTCAATCTGCCTTATTTCCCTTAGCATGATACCCTCTAGTTCAATGCATGTTGTCACAGATAGCAGGATTGCAACCTTTTTTGTGGCTGAATAATATTCCTGTGTATGGGTATGTGTGTGTGTCTGTCACCACATCCTCCTTATCTGTTCGTTTGTCATGGGCACTTGGGCTGCTTCCATATTTTGGCTGTTATAAATAATGCTGCAATAAAACAAATGTACAAAAAGGAAGCAGAAGAAGACCAAAAAAAACAACAAAAGGATGGTTTCCAGGGGGGACGGGGGTGGGGGGAGTGGGAGGCACAGGCTTCCGGTTAAGGAGTGAGTAGGTCACGGGGACGAAAGTCAAAGCACGGGGAATATTGTGTGGTGACAGATGGGAGCCACACTCGGGGTGAGCGCAGTGTAATGCACAGACTTGTGGAGTCAATACTGTACACCTGCAACTAATCTAACATTGCATGTTAACTATACTCAAAAAATAAAATTAAAATTAAATATGGATGCTCAAGCTTGCTGGAGTCACCAGCGGTACGAAGGCCGGGCTTGGCCACGCTGAGTCCCACCCCCCCCACCCCCCCACCGGTGACAATGGCTGGGAAGACTCTGCTGGAATCTCAGTGTGTGCAGACGTCAACGCGGAAGGTTTGTACGGGATATTTTCAGCTGCACAGAACCTCAACATAAACACTGAGGCAGCAGCTTACCACAGGAGGCAGACGAAATCACGACTGCCCAAGGTGTCCACACCCTGATCCGAGAAACCCGTGAATATGCTACCCTACATGGCAGGACGGGCTTCACAGCCAACACCGGGTTAAGGATCCTGGAGTGGGGACGTTATCCTGGACTGTCCTGCAGGCCCTAACTGTGACGTCACGGTCCTCACAAGGGAGAGGCAGAGGGAGATGTGGTCACTCCACAGAGGATGAAGGGATGTGCTTCGTGGAGGGAGGAAGGGCCGCGCACTCCCAGAGGCGGGAAGGGCGCAGACGCTCCCCTGGAACCTCCAGAAGGAACTGTCCCCACACCCTCCCTGTAGACCAGGAGGCAGGTTGCAGACAGCTGACCTCCAGGACTGTAAGGGAACACATCTGTGCTGTTCTGTTCCAGCACAAAATCAGACAAAATTCAGGGGGCAGAGGGCAAATTTCCCTGTATATCTTCTCGAAGAGCAAAAAATCCTTCTCAGTCACTCCCTGGCAAACTTTCTTCACATGTCATTGTCTGGCAGGGGTCACAGGCACGTTCAGAGTGGTCTGGTCATGGTCGGCTTGGACAGGGCTCTCAGCCGGGTCCGCGCTGTCCCCAGGGGAGAGGGTGGACGGGCCAGGGTGCCACTGAACGAACTACACCGCACGCCCCGCAAGGAGGATGTCCTGCGCACAAGCTCATGTTGCCTCGGGCCAGTCTGGAGCTGGGTCAGCTTCCTCTGAGACACGCTTGTACTCCAGCGCTGCCTGAGCAAATCCCACGTCCTGTCGGGACGGAGACGTCGGGATGGGTGTGGAGCAGGCCTGTCACAGAGTACGGTTCTTCCCCTCGGCGGTGGCTCTGGTTCCGACGCTGGTCTGCCAGGCAGGGCGAAGTGGACTTGTCTAAGAGGACATGCATGACAGGTTCTCATGGCCCTGGGGGGCCAGCAGGTGTCCTTGTCCTTGCCCTGGGGCGCCCTGGGGTCCCCGATGGCCAAGGGTCACAGATGGAACAAACCCCCCATGAGAGGTGGCTCAACTCCCCAAGTCCTGGCAGGATTTGGCAACTCTGGCCAGTTGAACATGAGTAGACGCATTTCAAGGACAAGAGAAAGTCTGAAAGATGTGCTTATCAGACTGGACAGCTGGGCAGAGAGTGCTCACCCCTCCGTCCATAGAATACAAGCCCACAGCCTGGTTAGGGTGCAGGCCCCGAACGCCTCAGGGACCCTCTCCACCAATGGGACATTTTCCAGCCGCGTGGCCTGGGGGTGCATTCTCAGGGGTGAAAGCCATGCAGACACAGGTTCTGCTAGATAAACACAGCATGCAGATGAGTGTTCGCAGAGTGGCCTGGAAGTGAGAAATGTCGGAGAGACCGTCTCCCCAGCACCGCCCCGGGCAGGCACCACAGTGTCTCAGTGGCAGAATCCCAGAGCATACAAAGGCGTTGTTAAGTGGACATGCAAACGTCGTATTTAAGAACTCACTGATTTCTTCCTCTTCAATTTGCAGCTGAAGTTTGGCAGAAAGAACAGAAAATACTGAGGACAAACAGTGGAGTAATCCCACGTGTTCTGAGGGACCTTGACTCGTCTGCCTCCGCCCCTCCTGGAACACGGGGCTTCCTGGCCATCCAGGAGCCGGGAGCCGTGTTGCTGCATCTTCCGCACAAAGCACCAGGGGCTCGCCACTGTCCCCACCCCCGAGGGGAGGGCAGAGGGCCTGGGGGGGTCTTCGTTTCTAATTCAGCCCCACACCCATGCTGCTTTTTACAGAGCCCTTTGAGAGTTTTTTGGGGATATTAAATGGGTACTTTACTAAATTCAACAGATTACTTAGCATCTTGGGGTATGAAAACATAAAGCCAACAACAACAAAAAACCCCCGAGAGACGCCTTTATTTTACAAAAATGTATTTAACCATCTGCACACATACCAGGGCTACCTTGGTGGTACCAGCCTTTCATGTTTAAATTGTAACTACAGGAAGATTTTAACATCAGATTTGAGGAGGCCCCAGGAAAAAGATAGATTAGTTTAGATATCCTACATCATCAGGGCATGGACGCCATTACTTGATAAACGTAAGATGTTTACAAATAGACATAGCAGGATTTTTAGAAGGAGGGAAAACCACTTGTTTCGGTTGCTTCAATGACACAGACCTGCTTACAGGGCCAGAGGGGCCAAGAGTCAGGATGTGGCATCAAACCTGCCACGTGGCTCCTGAACTGGGGCGATAAACGTCCGCCCCGCATTGCTGTGTGGGGTGATGGCACGTGGCAGAGAGAACCAGTCACGCTCGCGGGCCAGGCGAGGCAGGTGAGTCCACACCTGGCGCGACCCAGTCTGGGTCCCGTCTGGGTGGTCACCCCACCCCGGAACAGCTCCTCCTTGAGAATTTTAAAAGGCGGCTCACGATGAAGTGTGGTTAGCCTGGCTTTTAAGATGCAAAACCTGATTCACGACTGAATCCCATCACTAAATATCCACAGGACATTTTCGAGTAAGAGTCCTCGCTCTTGTGCCGAGGATGCGGGTGCAGTGTCTGGCTGGGGGGCTCACCTTGGCTTCTCTATCTCCTCTGGCTTTGACGCAAAATAACGCTGCACTGTGCCGCCATCAACATTCCCTGCCGTGACGGGCTGTCCCTAGACACAGCTCAGTGCTGAACGGAGAGGTTGCCCTGGCTCCCCGTGCCCGCCGGCCTCAGCAGAAACACAGGTGCCCCGAGTCCAGGACGTAGGGGAGGGCAGCAGGAGCGGGGGCAGGGGGCTGCGCAGGGGGCCCCTGGGGGCTGTTTGCTTCAGGAGACTGAGCAGGGAAACAGGCTCAAGGCTTCCTGAATGAGGCCTCAGGGGCTGTGGACACCTGGCACGTATAACCGTTATCACCCCAGCACCTGCGAGGTGTTTAGGGAAACTCACTCTCTCTAATCGGCACAGTTCCGTGAAGGACCCACTATTACACTCAGTCTGCAGATAAGAAAACCGAACCCTCCCGAGGTCGGGTGATTGTCCAAGTTCCCGAAACTACAAAGCAACAGCACCGAATTTCAAATCCACCTGGTCTGACCCTGCACCTGAGTGCCATCCCCTGGCCTGATGACCTGTGCGGGACGGTGGCTTTGACCAACAGCGTGGGCTAGCATGGGCTAGCAGACGGTCTGAGGCCGTGTCTGCTCTCCCGGCGAAACTGGTGGCTTTGCTCGGCTGGCCGGAGGGGCCGCCCGGGACTCCCTCCTACCCCAGGGTTCTGTGGGTGAGCGACAGGCTTTCTTTCCTATGATGCAAGAGCCCATCCACCCCTGGCTCACAGGGTCCTGGCACCAGAGCCTTTTGGGCAAACATTATTCTTCGAAATCCCAAAATAAAACAGGCAGGAGCAGAGAGATCTTGTTGGGCATGCTGGTCTGGTTGGGGGCACGGCCAGACCTCTTCCAGGGGCCCCGCCTGAGACACTCTGGGAAATCCAGACGTTCAGAGGGACGCAGCTAGAAAACCTCCGCCCTGGGGCTCGAACGGCAGTTGTGGCCTCTCAGCCGCCACCTAGAGGGTGTGGATTTGGCGTGTGGTACAGGGCAGGACAGAGGAGCGACATGCCCAGGTTTCTGCGCTCACACCTGGCCCGCGGAGAGATGTACCCCACATTCCCTGAGCAGGAGTGAAGGAGGAGGTTCTCCAGCAGGCAACCCAACCCCACCTCGGGCACAGAGGAGTTGGGGACACGGGGGACCTTCAGCGACTGCAGGCTCCAGACGGACCCCCTTTCCACAAAATCCCTCCCACGGCAGCCTCTGCAAGGGGAAGGGGAGACGTCCACTCCCTGTGGGCATCCCAGGGCCTGGAGTCCCCCTTGGCGGCTCTGTCCCCTGGCTCCGTGTGCCACACCCTGGTCATCACATGCCTGCCCAGCTGTGCCGGACCTGAGCCCCGGCCCAGAGGCCACAGGAAGTGGGACGCAGGGCAGCTCATGCAGCTGGAAGGACAGGGCGGTCCGTGGGAAGGAGTCGAGTTTCTCTCGAATTCCACTTATCTGGAGCACCCTGCTCTCAAGACTGGTGTTTGGCTCAGTTCCCGCTTCAGGCCTGGGTTCAAGCCAGCGGCTCCTTTCTCCCTTCTGTTCGGCCCCGAGCGGCTTCTGGGGAAGAGGTGATGAAGGTGCATCTGCAGAGTGTGTCCTGGGGCTGGAACCACTGGAGGGAGTGGCCACAGGATGAGCCAAGAACCATAACCCTCCGTGTCACGTTCCCAACCGCCCACGTCCAGTGCCCGCCAATCCAGGCCAAGAGGGGACACAGGCCCAGAGCAGGTGGACCTTCGTGGCTCTGTCCCTGGCTTTCCACTGCTGTCCCGTGACTCAAGCATGGGCGGGTCAGTCCCTTCCCCCCCTGCGGACGCCCCGCACCCCCACGGAGAGCCACATCCTCTCTGGACTTGAACAAGTGTGTGAGAAAGAACAACTTAAACCACTTCTATGAAAACATTCACCTAGTTTACTGTCTGCAGTGGTTTAGGAGCGTTGAGTTTCTGTTGTTTCCATTCTTAGCGTGGGTTAAGTTCACTCAAAGAGCATATTAACGAGGTAGGGAGAAGCGCTGACCGGCCAACTAGCCGTGCGTCCTCGCGCAGGCAGGAGAGGCCCGGGGCCGCGCGCAGGCTTGGCGACCCGAGGGCAGAGACAGAGGTCGCCCGGGCGCAGGTTCCGGTCTCCGTACCGAAGCACACAGGAGACCGCGGGCCGCGCCCGCACCCCTTCCTCCGGAGCTCGGCCCCTAATGCCCCATCTGGGCCACGACGGCTGAACGGAGCCACACCCCAAGCCATTTCCCTTGAAGGGCACCTTCCTCCACGTTCCTGAATTAAAAAGGGGGGAAAAAAGAGTTATCTTCTTTTGATGCTGTCAGTTTTCTGATGAAGGGGCAGCTGCAGATACCGGTCTTTCTGGGTAAATAAAACATCGCGTTTCTGGAAAGATGAATGCTGCGTGGGAACAAGTCAACACAGGTGCTCTGTAATTGCAGGAGGCAGGTGGGGGCTGTTTTCTCTTCCGTCAGAGCCAACCTTCCCCTGCGGCTCAGCCCGCCCCCCAGGCCCGCGCCCCGTCTGGCCGGGCAGGAAGCGCGCCTGGCGCTCCGAGGTATTAAGCCTCCTTATCAATAACCGCCCGCCCAGCGGCTTATCCTGGCCGCCGGCACCTGTAGACCAATAAACGGCGGTGGGAAGCGCTGCCATAAAGCGAACCATAAAAGTGAACGCGAGGGGGTGAATGGGGCTTTGTCACCTGTCAGGCGGCCGGTGTCGGCCGGGGACTTCCGGCCAGCCTCTCTGCAGAAGGGGCTCACGCACAGCAGCGGGCCGGGACCGGAGAGTTCCAGAACCGCCCTCCACCAACGCGAGACCCCAGAGTCACCCTGGCCTCGGGCCTCCTCCCACCTCCGGGTCCCACAGGCCTGGGGACAGTCCACACTGGGGTGAGCCTCAGACGGTCCACACTGTGGTGTCCCTTAGACAGTCCACACTGCGGTGTGCCTACACGGTCCACACTGGGTGTGCCTAGACGGTCCACACTGTGGTGTGCCTCAGACGGTCCACACTGTCGTGTGCCTAGACAGTCCACACTGGGGTGTCCCTTAGACAGCCCACACTGCGGTGTGCCTAGACGGTCCACACTGGGTGTGCCTAGACGGTCCACACTGGGTGTGCCTAGACGGTCCACACTGCGGTGTGCCTCAGACGGTCCACACTGTGGTGTGCCTCAGACGGTCCACACTGTCGTGTGCCTA
>NC_058410.1:1628151-1674881 GCF_002201575.2 Neomonachus schauinslandi
GTCCACACTGTGGTGTGCCTCAGACGGTCCACACTGTCGTGTGCCTAGACAGTCCACACTGGGGTGTGCCTCAGACAGTCCACACTGTAGTGTCCCTTAGACGGTCCACACTGGGGTGTGCCTCAGGCCAGTCCACACTGGGGTGTGCCTCAGACGGTCCACACTGTGCTGTGCCTCAGAGGGTCCACACTGTGGTGTGCAGATGGTCCACACTGTAGTGTGCCCCCGGCTGGGGTTTGCTCCCGATGCACACGGGCATGCAGGTGTGGTGTGTGTGCACACGTGTGTGTGTGAGTGCAGTTGTCCATCTCCATAGCCCACGTGTCTTCGGACTGCTCAGCTGCTGTGTCTTCAGAGCGGTCATCGTCCGCAGCCCGGTCCCCACCGCTCTGCCCCGGGCTGCTGCTGGGGAGCGGAGTCTCCCTGCACCCTGGCCGGCCCACTTGCTCAGTGAGCCGATGGCCGCATGGGGCCTGCACGGAGCATTGGCTCGCACCCCTGGGCCCCTCCGAGCTGACGGAGGGGAGGTGGGCCTTCCAGCCACAAGCCAGCGGCTGGAAGCTGAGGTCAGCGGGGCGGTGGGCAGTGCAGCCTCGCCTAGGAACCGTTTCCCCAGAGGAGGACAGCGTGGGAACCGGGGCACCTGCCACACAATCCTGGCTGCAGACAGCCAGAGGGACCCTCCCTGGAGCCGCTGGATGCTGGGCCCCCACCTCCAGAGCCGGGAGGCTGCGCTCTTACGCAGGAAGCTTGCCCAGAGGAAGAGGAGGCCAGCAGCGGGAGCTGGATGTGTGCAGAGAAGGGAGGACGAGGCCCCAGGGTGCACGAGGGACCTGGCCCCGGGAACACGGCAGGTGAACGGTGGACAGCGGGTGGAGCGCCATGGCTCACAGCTCGGCGGCCTGGGCGCACAGTGCGCGTAGGGACCAAAGCCGAGCCCCGGGCATGGTGCCCCGAGCGGGGCCCATCCATAGCCAGGGAGCAGCCCCACCACCAGCAGCAAGCTTCCCAAAGTCTCCAGAACGTCCGGTCCTGCATCTCCCTGTGAGTGTTTCATCACCCTGGAAGGTGGACACCAGCTCTGCTTCCATCCATCCTTCCAAAGAAGGAATGGTTTCTGAACCACTACAGCCCCACAAGGAGCCAGGGCCAGACTGAGGAGAGTGGAACACAGTTGTCAGGACAGAGGATGCTTAAAACAGCGTCTCACAGTCGGAACTGACGCGGAAATCCGTGCTGAGCAAGACTCCAAGTCAACCCAGGACCAGGACGACTGGTTTCTTTCTGTCTCAGGTGGCCCTGCTGCCCAGGCCCCCGTGAATTTACGAACAAACGGTGCCACTCGTCTTTGCCAGTCAGAAATGGCAACCTGAATAAGTCGGGGGGGGGGTGCATCTTGGCCCTTGTGGTCAGTGACCGGCCTGTCCACTCAAGGCCACCAGGCCGCCCGCAGAGGCCCGTCTCCGCTCCCTGCCAGCAGCGTGCGCGCCCCCGGGGCCAGGAGGGAGGCTCACGGTGCGGCGGGGCACCCCTGCGCCCGGCGGGGCTGAGGCCGCCCGGGCTCTGTGTGGGACTTCACGGCCACCGCGGAGCCCGGTGGTCTGCCACCCCACGGTTCCTGCACAGCTCCCGTGTCCAGGTGCATACTTCACGGAGCTCACGGGAAAGTGTGTAGGATCTTCGGGTGTGGGAGCAACATCATCCCCTGTGACCCCTTCGTCCACTTCAGATCAAGTTACATGACAGTAGAGTTTGGGGCTGGAACCCCAAGGTGGAACACAAGCACTTACATTGAAATTTTTAACGCAGGTGATTTTCCCATCATGCCCTGTAAACAATGATCTGTCACCTTGGCAATAAGGGGCACGTGGCTTCTCCCAAAGTAGAAACGTGGCCAAAGTCAGCCTGGGACTGGTCATATGATGCTCCTCTGAAAAGCAGGCCCATCAGCAATTTGGAGGGTCGTCCGAGGTTCCAGGCCTGACCCTGCGGGCAGTGAGCTGACCCCATGAACTCGGTGATCGGACTCAGGGGTGGGTGCTTTCCACGGGCCAGCTGCTGGGCAGGCGTCGGGCGGTGTGGCCTTCGGATTAGCTTTCCCGCAGAATCACCGGCTCCATGCTGGTGTGCGTGCTCTCCTGCTGCGGCCTACGCTCCGCCTTCCACCCTGGGCACACGTGGAGTCAGCTGGGGCTTCTGCTTGTCCTCCTTGCCTGGGACAGAAAGGGGGTCTAGGCCGCCTTGCTTTCTCTGACCTGAGTATTCATAGCCAGCCAGCCCCGCAAACCAGCTTCATTTGCAGGGCGTCTTCTAAACCACGGTTCCTGTGGGGCTCCCGTGTCCAGGTCCTGCAGGTCCTGTGAGAAGCCCCAGCTCCGCGGCCTCCCACCCCCGCCCCAGAGACCTTGGGAAGCCCCCACCAGCCCCAGGAACTTCTAGAGTCCCAGCGTCCCTTCTGTGGGCGCCTGCCCCGCCGCGGGCCTTGCGCGCATCGGGATCTTCCCGCTGCCTGAGGGGCTTCGGCCGCAGTTTGCTGTGGGGCAATTTCCAGCTGGATTCAGCGGGGTTTTCAGGGAGGGTCCACCACGTGCTGCGCGCAGGTCGGAGCCCTCGGGCTGAGGCTGCCCCCTGGCGGCTGGCCGCGGCTCTGCACGACCCAGCGCATGAACCCTGCGGTGTTTAAAGACTTGGGCATAGTGGACACACGGTGTGACATGAGTTTTGGGTGTAGACACAAAAACTCGACAAGTTTATACGTTATCCCACGCTCACCGCAAGTGTGGCCACCACCTGTCCCCATACACACTGCTACAGCATCCTCGTCTATATTCCCCGTGCTGTGCCTTGTTCTCTCTCTAACTGGAAGCCTGTGCCTCCCACCCCCCACCACCCATTTTCCCTCATCCCCTCATCCCCCTTCGCTCCGGCAACCATCCCTCTGTTCTGTGTCTTTATAGGTGTGACCTGATTTTTGTTTATGCATTTGTTTTGTTCTGTAGACTTCATATATATGTGAAATCACATGGTATCTGTGTTTCTCGGACTGACGGATTTCATTTGGCATGGTACACTCTAGCTCCATCCACGCTGTTGTAAACAGCACAGTCTCATCCCTTTTGTGGCTACATAATATTCCATTGTGTGTACACCACACCTTACTTATCCATCCATCTGTTGATGGACACTTGGGCTGTTTCCACATCTTGGCTATTGTGAATAATGCTCCAATAAGCATAGGGGTGCTTTTTAAAACAACTTTTCAAAAACAACTCAACACCAAAACAAACAAACAATTCAATGAAAAAATGGGCAGAAGGCATGAACAGACACTTCTCCAAAGAAGACATGCAGACGGCCAACAGACACATGAAAAGATGCTCAACATCACTCATCACCAGGGAAATGAAATCAAAACCACAATGAGATACCACCTCCCACCTGTAGAAAGATGCACACATTCTCCGGGCTTTGAAAGTACAAACAAGAAACCCCCTACACACCTCTCCTGATGTAAATCCCCAAGGAGGTCTTGGAAGAGCTCCAGCAACATGAACTGAGCTAAAAGGGCGGCTTCATCTACGGAAGAACCTGAGTGCCACACGGCCAGGCTGTTCCAGGCACGGGGGGGATGGTAAGGGGCAGAGGGCAGGGCCTCTCCTCCTGCACAGTGTGGGGGCAGGACTGGAGCCACGGACAGCCTGCGGGGGACAGGGCAGGGGTCTGGGCAGAGTGGGCAGGCGGCCCCCCTGCTGGACGGCGGGAGAAGGCACCTCCACTGTGGCGGAGGGAGCGGCGGGCCAGGAGGAGCCCGCATTGGAAGTGGGGGGACGGTGCCCCTGAACGGACCCTGGGGAAGGCGTTCCGCCCTACCAGCTTGAACAGAGGAACACGGGGCCTTTGCTTTCCTTCAGCACAGACAGCTTCTGTGGCCCCTGGTGCCGGGACAGCGGGGGCCGGGAGTGGCCTCCATCCCCTGAAGCCCCTGCTGGAGAGACACCATGCAGCCGAGCTGGCTTCTCCCACCTGCAGGAACACTATGCCGCTCTGCAGGGAAGAAGCGCTTTGTGCGCGAAGAATAAAAACCCCTGAATGATTCCTGTTTCTCCAACTCTACTTTGAAGTTCAAAAGGAGCTAGAAAAGACAAATGAATGACAAATTCTTCTAACATGGAAGGGGCAAGAACAGGCTCGATCACCTCCAGCCGATGGGTAACCACACTGTTTTCTGCATCCGGGTCTCAGAGCCTCTCTTGCAAAACACTGGTCACTCCAACCCCACACTCCCTCCTCAGTTTTCATGGCAGTGGCCGGAAACTTGCCCCCAAAAATAAATAAGTAAAGCAGAATTGCAAAATACTGGAGATTCACTGTGAGCCAGCAAGTCTGCAAGTAATTTTCAAGATGAAAATGAAAATAGTATTACTTTGAGTAGGGATGGGATTTGACTTCGTAAGGTCCAGTTTGCACCTAGAGGCCCGGACGAAGAAAAGAATTTTAATTTGCAGTGTCAGGCTCATCTTGGGCCCCTAACAGCATAAACCTGGTAAAGGGTATTAGTAACCTGACCGAGTTCTTTCCAGTTTCGGAGACCACGTTCATACCCATCATCTTGGCGGAGGCTCCCTGCGCCCTTGCGTGGAAGGCATAGCGTTCAAAGGCGCCAAGATCCATCAAAGAGGCGGCTGAATGGAAGGAGTGAGACTGTCTGTCCCATGGCGTCTGTCCCATGGCGAGACAGGGGTCAGGCCAAACCTGAATGGGAATCCTGCTCCCCGTCTCCATCTCCCGCAGAGCGGCCGCACTTCCGGGCCTCCTCCTGTGCTGAGCACGGCTCCTGGGGGCAGGGGCAGGGACTGCGTGAGGACCCGCAGATTGTGGGGGGGCAGGGGGTGACCAAGCACCACGGCTCCCACCCGGCAGCCCACCGGCTCTCGAGCATGCAGAGACTCCCAGCTCCCCAGAGCCCCCCAGACGCTTCTTGGCGCGTGTGAGGGTGTCTGCCCCAGGGGCGCTTCTGCATGGAGTGCCTTCGGGGGCAGCCTTCTGAGGCAGGTCGGAGGGTGTCCCCAAACAGAGCTTGCGCTTCAGCCTCCTCCTGGTTCCCACTCCCCGCAGATCTGGAGCAGCGCACTTTTCCTAAAATAACCTTCACGGAGCAGGTCTCTAATGTATCTTAAATGTTAAAGGTACTTTGTTTCTTCTCCATGTACAAAATACATATATGTGTTTTGCAACAAATGTAGTCAATAGAGAAAGTGTAAAAGAAAGGGGGAAACACCCTAAAGCCCCACAGTGCGGCCAGGTCTGTTATTATACACGTTTCCACCCAAATCCAGGGGATAATATACATTCTTTTCGTGGCCAGCTTGATTGACCTAAGGATACTCCCCACAGGCATGTCCATCACCCTTGAGTGGCTGCTTGCAGGCTGGGTAGTGAGGTCTGTAACCAGTCCTTTGCATCCTGGACAAGTGTCTCCGGCCTCGGAACTCAGAAGGGGGAGGAAGGCCACCAGGTGTGGCCAACAGTTGCCACCCTTCTCTGTCCCTCCGAATCTCATCTGCGACCCCGGGACTCGCAGGCTGTTAGGGTGCAGCAAACGCAGGTGGCCCGAGACATGGCCCGTGTGGGTGGTGGTGGTCCCGTGGAGTGTCGGGGCCCATACACCGGCACCCACCCCCCAGGCCTCCGCGTCCTGTCCACTTACCTGTCTTACTGTTCCTAGACCGACGGGGTCATGGAAGGAATCCCCAGGGAGGGATCTAGGCTCTGCGCACTTGGCCCCGGGTGTGTGCAAACAGGTGCGCACTGGGTCATTGATTTTAGTCCATCATTGAAGAGGGGGCTTCAGGCGCTCCGGGGAGGACAGACTCAGACTCCGGGGCACCAGGACCTTCCGCTCACAAGAGACTGCTTCCCAGGCCCACGACTTCTGTCAGGGGAGGTAGAAGGTTCTGTTGTCAAATGCAGAACTTCTGTATTTCCTTTTCATAGGGCTCAACAGTCAAGGAGAGCATCCAGTGCTCCTCCAGAGGAGGTCCGTGCTGGTGGGTTTGCCCACACTCCTGGGCCAGGCATGCACGGCATTGAGCAAAGACGAGGGGCAGGCCGGCTGGGGGGGGCAGCGGCAGAGGCCCTGGCTGGGAGCTGCACCGCATTCAGCTGTCAGGAGGTGTGTGGACCGAGGGGTGGTGTGAGTTCCGTCAGCAGCCATGGAGCCTTGGCTTACCGTCCCACCATCCGGCTGACCATCCTTCTGTCCTGTGGAAAGACTGGGACATTCTAACCTGCCCCCACCCCCCGCCCCCCGAGGCCACCCCTCTCTCCTGCCAGCCTCCCTCTGCTATATCCAGTGGTCGGCCCCAGGGGGCGGCTCTGCACTTCCAGACGCCCTCTGGGATGGGCCTCAGAGCAGAGTCTGTCCAGGCTGCTTCGCAGTCCACACAGGCCCACGGGGGAGTGTCATGCAGTGCCTTTGGGGTCTTCCTGGGCCCCTCCTTTCAGGAAGGCAGAATGAAAGTGCCATGGGGGCCGTGAGTCTCAGCAGGGAGCCCAGCTCGGACTCAAGAGAAAGAAACCATATAACCCAGCATCCCCCGTGGAGCTGGCCCTCTGCCTGCGATGCCCAACCTGCACGCCCTGGCCCCGTCCGCACGAGTGCTCTCTGAGAAGTCCCTCAGAGTGACAGCAGGCCCCAGCCCAGCCTGAGGTCACGGTGTCATTCCGGATGCCTGCTCCTAGCTGCACTAAAGTCATCCACGCAGGACAAGGGCTCCTTATCAGAGGCAGGAAACCCACTTGCACAGGGAAGTAGATGGAAGGCTTGGGGACAGAGGGAATAATTCGCCGGGAGAAACTGAGTGCCAGTCAGCAGGTGACTGCAGACTCGTAGGGACCACCCGCTGTCAGCCCCTCTTCAGGCCAGGCCTGCCACCGCATCCGGGAGGCTCGCCACCTTCCCTAGGAAAGAAATTCCTCCTCGTTGAATCCTAGGCTCGTCTCCCTGTCTGACCCAAACCAGAGGAAACACGTCAGATCTCCCTCAACAGAATTGTCACCATGTCAACCGGAAGAATCCCCCTGAGGACACCTCACAGGCTCCAAGCTTCCCGAGGAAGAAGTAGGAGCTTGCTTACACCAGCATGGCTGAAGGAGGCCATGGGTAGGTCCCTCCATAAAGAGGAGCACCTTCCTGCTGAGACACACCCCACACTCCTTGCCGTGTGCCTTCCCTGTGGTCGCCCTCCAGCCAGATGTGGGCCAGATCCACCCCACTCATCCTTTCAACACGGAAACCATCAAACCAGATTTGGGGAGGATGCTCACCCTCTGAGTGCAAGACCACCCCCCAGGACCATCTCCCAAGGACCATCTCCCCAGGACCACCCCAAGGACCATCTCCCCAGCACCATCCCCCAGGACAACCTCTCCAGGACCATCCCCCAGGACCATCTCCCCAGGACCATCACTCCAGAACCACCCCAAAGGACCATGCCCCAGCACCACCCAACAGGGCCAACCCTAGGACCACCCCCAATGACCACCCCCCAGGACCATCTCCCCAGGACCACCCCCCAGGACCACCTCCCCAGGACCACTTCTGATAGTCATTTCACAGGTAGGACCACATTTCAAGGGTCCTTTCTGTTTCCCGTGTATCTTCATTCAGTTGTTTCTAGTGGAGTAGGATGACTCCCCTGCTGGAGGTGATCGTGCTGCTTCCAGTCTGGTCACAGTACCGCAGTGGACGTCTCCTACAGTTGTGGCTACTGCCTCCCCGGTTGGAGGCCGCGAACGTGTCTTCTGATTCACCCCGACTTGTCAGGCACGTTTCGAAGACGACGGTGGTGGAAGGTGCTGGGGACCCCTCTCCTTCACCCCTGCCCCTGGAGACCGCCTCGCCCGGCCAGCTCCCCTGTCCTACCTGCGCGAACCACCCCCACCCCGCCTCTCCGTCCAGGCCAAGGCTGCTCTGCCCGCCACAGCCCAGCGCCTCGCTAGAAGCCAGACTGCTTTTCAACACCAGCAACCTCACTCAACAAAGCTCGATTTCACATGCCAGAGCATGTCTGACAAACAAAACATATTTCTATTATAAAATAAAGAGCATGTTCAAGAAAAGTGTCGGGCCTGCCGTCACAAACGCCTGCATCCCATTTCCAATATCGGTTAAAATTTGAACCATCAACTTTGTAAATAAAAAAAGTTTTATTTTTTTTCACCCTGGGGAGTGGGGTGATTCTTGATTGTCCTCAAAGAATGTCTTTTAATATTATGCACATTTAGAAGCACACTTCTAAAGCACGGTCTTAAGCAATAAAGCACTCTTTGAAAGCATACAAGGACGCGCTGAACTCTCTCGAGTACACAAAGTGACATGAAGTCATGCGGGCGCTGCTCCATCCCACGGGGCTCATGTGAATGACATGATGTGACAGCTCTGAGATGGCGCACTGGGCCTTCTCCCTGGCACCAGCTCTCCTGGAGCTCGTGGACGGGAACGTGCTGGTGTCTGCAGCCTGCGGCCCCCAGGGCAACAATGCATGTTTTCCTTTAGAGAAGGGAATTCCTTCTCCTGTCCTCACGTCTCCCCAGGCCACCAGCGCAGAGCCCCGATAAGAGAGCCCAAAGCCCCGCGGTGGATGTAGGGGCATGCGGGTGCAGACGGGGCTGAAGGAGACAGCACCGCAGGGCCAGTCACTGGGGCCGAGAGCCCTCGAGGAGCGGCCGCACAGGACACAAATGATCTCGGGCTGGGAGTCACCGAGACAGGCACGGGGTCTTGGGGTCAGTGGAGGCCAAGCCCGGTTTCCAGGGGGTCTCCACACCCCACCAGTCCGGAGGGAAACCTGCTGGGTGACTGGTTCAGCCGGGGGCAGAGCATCAATCTCTGCGCTCCTAAACCACGCAGACAAGCTGAGCCTGGGGTCACAGGGAGACTCCAACTTAACAGCACCTTACAGATCCCTAGCCAGCCCCTCCTTCCATGATCTGGACGCAGCACCAAGACCAGAGGTGCAGGCTCCAGGAAGACGGCCCCGCCAGACCACTGCCCTGCTCGGGAGGAGAAGGGGGGTGCACTGTGAGTGTGTGTGTGTGCACACGGGCACGTGGACATACACGTTCACCATTAGTTCCAAGAAGAATCAATGGGAAAATAAATGGAAACTATTTAAGAGAAAAAAAGGTTCCCTTTAGGTGCAGGGAAGGAGCCGGGCGGAAGGGGCTGGGTAGAAGTGGGACTTCCCTGAGTTTTCCCTGCTTGTGGTTCCAACTTGAGAAGTATAGACATTTGTATATATAACATGGAATCAAAAACTAGCAGTTCTCAAAGCTGAAAACAAATGAAACTGATTCTAGTCCACGTTGGGAGCATAAATATGGGAAATTACCACAGGGAACTTTGTTTTCTTGACCACTTTATTGGGGTACAATTAACATACCATAAACTGCACATTCAAAGTGTACAATTTGGTGAGTTTGGATGTGCAGACCCACACATGAAACCATCGACGTGGTCAAGATAACAAACATGTGCCACCCTCAAAAGATTCCCCTGTCCCTTGGGGGTCCTCTAGACAGGACTGACCTGCCATGTCTCACCCAAGAGGAGATCACATTTTCTGGACTTTCATCTACACGGTCATGCCGTCAGTGCTCTGTTTGGGTCTGGCTCCTTTCGCTCAGTGGGGTTATCCTGAGGTCCATCCATTTTGGTTCTCAGATTGATAGTTTCATGGATTGCTGATAGTATCCCATTTTCTCAACATTCCACAATTTGCTTTTCATCCATTCTACCCTCTGATAAGGATTTGGGATGTTTCCCGTTGTTCACCATTACAAATAAAGCTGCTACACTCTCTGCGTCCAGTCTTGGTATAGATACCTGCCTCCTTTTCTCTTAGGTGAACACTAAGGAAGGGAATTGCTAAATTGTGTGGTAGGGGTCTTTAACTTTGAGAAAACACCAACCACGTTCTGTGGTTGCACCATCCTGCATCCCCACCAGTGTGTGCGAGTCCCATGTGCAGGTCCCTTCCACACTGCCTTCAACACTGGATGTGGTCGTTTTTGCTGATGTTTGCCTCTCTAAGACATGTGTCATGGTGTCCCGTCATGGTTTCCATTTATGGAAACCTAACCATTAATGATGATGAGCGGGGCGCCTGGGTGGCTCAGTCGTTAAGCGTCTGCCTTCGGCTCAGGTCATGATCCCAGGGTCCTGGGATCGAGTCCCACATCGGGCTCCCTGCTCGGCGGGAAGCCTGCTTCTCCCTCTCCCACTCCCCCTGCTTGTGTTCCTGCTCTCGCTATCTCTCTCTCTGTCAAATAAATAAATAAAATCTTTAAAAAAAAAAAATGATGATGAGCATCATTTTATGTGCTTCTTTGCCATCCATACATCTTCTTTGGAGAAGTGTCTGCTCACAATTTTTGCCCGACTTTTCAATGGGTTGTTTGTTTCTTACTGAGCATCGAGATTCCCTTAAACACTCTCGAGATTCAAGTCCATTACCAGATATGAGATTTGCAAAAATTTCCTTCTCCCAACAGCATCTTTCAAAGAGCAGAAGTTTCTTATTTTTAACGAAGTTCAGTTTATCAACCTGAGTGTGGTGTGTGTATGTATTTTATTTCGTTCTGTTTGAGATCACCCTCCGGTACCCTGTCTAAGAAACCTGTGCTTACCTGGACAGCACAGAGATCTTCTGTTTTCCTCTGGGAGTTTATAGTATCAGGTTTTCCATTTCTCTCTCTCTCTGATCCCTTTGGAGTTAATTTTTGTATGTTGTGCAAGGCATGGATCAACGATTTCTTGCTTGTTTTTGGCATATGGATATACAGTTTTTCCAGCACTATTGATTGAAAAGATTCTCCTTATTCCACTGAACAGCCTTTAAACACTTTTCAAACATCAAATGTCCCTATATGCATGATCTACATCCACATCCTTGACTCCGTCCTGCTGACCTGTCTGTCCACCTCTCTGGCCATAGCATTGTGCCCTAATCGCTGTAGCTTCATAACAAGTCTTGAAATCAGGTAGCATTAGTTCTCAATTTTGTTTTTCTTTTTCAAATTTGTTTTGTTGTTCAAGATCCTTTGGATTTCCAAATGAATTTTAGGATCAGCTTGTCCATTTCTACCAAAAAAAGACCTGCAAAGGTTTTGACTGGAATTGCATTAAAGCCATAGATAATTTGGAGAGAGTTGACATTTTAATGATATTGAGTCTTCTGACCCAGGAACAAGATCTATATCTCCGTTCATTCAGATTGCCTTTGATTTCCTTCAGCGATCTTTGATAGTTTTAATTGTGTAGGTTTTTCACATGATCCATCATATTTATCACTAACTATTTTGTCTAAACTCACTCAGTAATCATATTGCTAGAAAATTATTGGTACTGCGATTTTGAAACAAATATAGGTAGATTGTAGGATAAAACAAAATGTAATCCTGTTAATCTTGTTAGAAACCAATATTTTTTGCATAAGAAAAGAGATATACAAATATAAATAGCAATGGAGAGAAGTAAAAATCCTAGGTTCTTTTTTTTTCCTTTTACTTCACTAACATCTAAGTTACTAACCAGTTGCAAACAGGAAAGGAGAAAGTTTACAGAGAGAATCCTGGCTGACACACTGTCATCAAGTGATAAAAGCAAACAACATCTGCAGTGAGACGGGGAAACCGTGTGCGCCTGACAGGGCGCGGCGGGGGCGCGCGGCAGGAACGCGGGGGCACCGCTCCTACCCTGAGGCCTGAGCCAGCGTGGACTGGGGAGCATCCACGGCATGATCCTCGCAAGTGCCAAAGTCAGAAATCAAAGACAGACTCCAGAACCGTTCCAGACCGAAGGGGAGACTCGGGAAAATGGCAAGCCAACCCTAGTCGCTTGGGCCTGGATCCCTCTGCTGGAAAAGACATCAGAGGGGCCGTAGGCGGAGCTCCTCCGGGGCCGTGGCTCAGGAGACGGCGATCGCTCGCTCGGTGCCGGCCAGAACCCGGCGACACGGGAGCGCATCCGGGATGACGGGAAATAACACAAACATCTGGTGGGGGGGTGGTCAGGCTGGCAACGCACTCCTTTTTGTTTTCAGGAACGAACAGTTCTTTCTATGATACTTCCAACTTTCCTGTAAGTTTGTCATTATTTGAAAAACAAACATGGTTTTTAAAAAAGCCAGTTCATTCTATTCTCCCAGAAGGCTGGGATTTCTGAGAGCAGC
This sequence comes from Neomonachus schauinslandi, assembly GCF_002201575.2. Lineage (NCBI taxonomy): Eukaryota > Metazoa > Chordata > Mammalia > Carnivora > Phocidae > Neomonachus > Neomonachus schauinslandi. The sequence continues at coordinate 1,640,385 of NC_058410.1, forward strand.
TCCCTTCTGTTCTAGAAGGGAGCCTGTCAACTCTCTTGTCCAGAAACAGAAGATAGAGGGGCATTTCTGTGGGTTCGCGTGTATGCTGACAATGCCTTTCCGCCCAAGCCTCCTGTGCTCAGCCCCACGTACACCCTGGTTAAACTGTCATGTCATTTCTCCCCTTACTTTTCTCAAGTCCTGATGTCCAGGAGCAGGTTCAAATAGTAATTCCTCTTTCCCATTTTGGGCTGGCTCCTTCCAACATCCTCTGGGCACAAGGGAAGCGCTGAGAGCCCCCCTCTGACACAGAGGATGTCGCGGGACCGCAGGGGGCAGGCGCAATGCACGCGCCCAGACAGAAGTCCTTCCTGAGGGCAGCTGGGACATCACGTGGAAGTCACTGAAAGGCCCCTTGTGAGCATTAAAAAAACAGCTATTTTTAAAATGTAGGTATCTGCCCTGAGGTGCCATCAGCCACTCAGACCTTACGATGAGCAGTTTAACCATAACCCCTGCCACCCCATCAATGCACAGAGAAGGTCCATTCGCCAGCCGCGCAGATTGGAAACACCCGCTGATGGGAACTCGGCTCCATGAATCAGACGCTCTCCCACCTGCCGCCTCCACCACTTCCACCAGTTTCGCAATAAAAGGGCCTCTTTAAATTCTGCACAAGAAATAATTTTGTAGAGTAGACAACTACTATCATAAGGAAGAAATGTTTTCATTAATAATATGCTATTTGTTATCTAGAATACACAAGCAACTGAATAGCAATAACATTTAAAAACTAGATTTAAAAAAAAAAAAACATGTATCTGTGATTACCTGATTATATAAACAGAGGCAAACTGAAGTAGGTAATTCAGGTTATCACTTAATTAAATCACAATACTCTCCTTTTGCGTAAAGTTTTGGCATCCAGTTTGTGCACACTGGCCATTGATATTGACTGAGTTACTAGGCAGATGCTGAGTTTTTATACTGGGACAGGAGACGCCCAGAAAACATCACATCACTCAAGCGTTAACGGTGACGCCTGCGATCTGCTCGGAGCATTGCCATTTTCCAAGTGTGTTCTCACGCGGCGCCCACTTCACACCGAGAACGGTGTGCATTTCAGGCAGCTGCGCTCCCCTCGCCGGGCACACGTGATAAAAGGGCGGCCCCGTTGGAAGCACCTTGAGAAGGCGCGCGCTGCCAGGAGGGCGTGAGCCTCGAAGACGGTGGGGTCAGGACCTCATCCCACCGGGTTCCTAGACTTGCTGCGTGGTAAAGCACCACCAAGGGTGAAGACTCTAGATTTCAGTAGGATGTGGGCCAAAGGTAAAACTGAGATTTTCGAAATATGATTTTGTGTTCGGAAAGGAACAACAAGCCACCTAGAGCTCCCTGGTCCCAGCTCCCGGCCCCCCAGCCTGCCTCTGCCAGCACCCTGGGCTCCAGGGCAGACCCTTGGCTCTTCCCCAAGGTGGAACCTGCACCTGCCGTAGGTCTCGTCTGCTGCCCGCCCCCGCCGCTCCCCTGGGAAGCCCCTCCTACCGGGCGTGTCCCGGGCCCACTAACCTGCTGGAGCCCTGCCCGCTGGAAAAGGAAACTGTCCCTGGGCCACACGGCTTCCTCAGTAGTGTCCTGCCTTTGCTGTCGCGTTCTATGTCTGTATGTTTTACGGCCCAGTCCTTCGCCCACTGTTGTCTGGTCTCTCCCCACAGACGGCGCTCTCCCTAAGGTGGCCGGGGGCTTCTGGCGCTGAGTGTGGTGACCCAGTGCCTCATTCGCTGGTCTCTTTGCCTCCTCCAACGCACTGACCCCCAGCTCCCTCCGATCTCTCCCCTTTTCCCTGTGGGGCAGACTCGCTTTCTTCACCGCCCTCCCCAGCTGCCCCTCGCACGCTGGGGTCCTCAGCATCTCCTGCATTCCGGCCTATTCCTGCTGTGAGCACCAACGCGGAGCCAGCGCGTGCTCTGGGCTGACGGGCTCAGATCAGTGATCTGTCTGCACCCCCGCTCTCGAGCCAAGCCCCAAGCCATGCACTGGCCGGGCATCTGCATCTGTACCCCACACCAACACCTCCCAGGGCACACTCACTACTTTCTCCCTCCAACCTTCTCGGACTCTGCTATTCTTTTTTTTTTTTAATTTTTATTCTTATGTTAATCCCCATACATTACATCATTAGTTTTAGATGAAGTGTTCCATGATTCATTGTTTGTGCATAACACCCAGTGCTCCATGCAGAACATGCCCTCTTTAATACCCATCACCAGGCTAACCCATCCTCCCACCCCCCTCCCCTCTAGAACCCTCAGTTTGTTTTTCAGAGTCCATCATCTCTCATGGTCCGTCTACCCCTCCGATTTCCCCCGCTTCATTCTTCCCCTCCCGCTACCTTCTTCTTCTTTTTTTTTTTTCTTAACATATATTGCATTATTTGTTTCAGAGGTAGAGATCTGAGATTCGACAGTCTTGCACAATTCACAGCGCTTACCAGGGCACATACCCTCCCCAGTGTCTATCACCCAGTCACCCCATCCCTCCCACCCCACACCCCACTCCAGCAACCCTCAGTTTGTTTCCTGAGATTAAGAATTCCTTATATCAGTGAGGTCATATGATACATGTCTTTCTCTGATTGACTTATTTCGTTCAGCATAACACCCTCCAGTTCCATCCATGTCGTTGCAAATGGCAAGATCTCATTCCTTTTGATGGCTGCATAATATTCCATTGTATATATAGACCACCTCTTCTTTATCCATTCATCTGTCGATGGACATCTTGGCTCTCTCCACAGTTTGGCTATTGTGGACATTGCTGCTATAAACGTCGGGGTGCACGTACCCTTTCGGATCCCTACTTTTGTATCTTTGGGGTAAATAGTAGTGCAATTGCTGGATCATACGGTAGCTCTATTTTCAACTCTTTGAGGAACCTCCATACTGTTTTCCAGAGTGGCTGCACCAGCTTGCATTCCCACCAACAGTGTAGGAGGGCTCCCCTAGTATTCTTGACCCTGATTGTTGGTTTCACCAGCCACCACCGCAGAAGCTAGAGATCCACACCCGGCCAGTCGCACGGGCTGCCCCCTGCACCTCACAGAAGGCTGGCTCTTCCCCGGCTCCCTCACCCTTCCCCATGCTCCAGTCACACCCTCACCCTCCTGCTGTCATTCTAGCAATCACCATGAGCTCCCCTCTGCCTCCCCTGGCTGCACCCTCCCCCCACAGAGAGCCAAGCCCCCCAGGGTCTTGGGGTCATCTTATCACCAAACAACCCCATTACACAAAGTGAAGTCCAAACTCCCAGGCACAGCTTCCCCTCTGGTGTGACATGCACGGTGCCACTGGCCTGCCATCTGTGAGGGCTTCACAGGCCTGCCCATGGCTGGGGCCAGCTCAGCCCCATCTCCAGAACCCGGAGCACGAGCTGGTGCACAGAGTGCATGGGTCCACCGCCTGTGGAGAGTGACTGTTAGGGGACATGAGAACCAGGGAAGGAGTGTCGGGAGCGACCACCAAGTCCCCACCGCGCTCACGAGCTGGACGGCCGCTGCAGGCACGATGGGGTGTGCTGGGTTCAGAACCAGCAGTCATCATCAATCGTCTTTCGTGCTTTTTCTTCCACCTGAACGAACCTACTCATAGCTGAATTATCATGAAGCCGAGGCAGTCAGCTATAGGGATGAGGAAGAGCCACGGAGGCCACATTGCACGCCCTAAAATGCCTGCAGTTGTCGTTTGCACTCTAAGCAGTCAGTCATAGGAATGACCCCCGGGGTGACTCCAAGGGGCTGCCCCCAGCCCCGCCCCAGGGCCGCATCCTGCAGGCCAGCTGACCCACCGCGGACTGGGGCGTGTGGGGCTCCGTGGCTGTCACCTGCAGGCTGCCCCAGCCGGGCGCCCCACCCCTCCCATGCGCGGGGGTCCCTAAAGAGGTGGACAGTATGTGGAGCATGGGGGAAAGTATGGGTGATGCACAGCGACTTCTCCAGGCCCCGAGCCAGGCTGAGTGTTGCGTTAGCACGCTGGATGGCCTCAGCATGGCTGTGGGGCCAACGCTTTTGATGCTTGCTTCACAGGGGAGAGCAGGAAGCCAGAGGTGCCGAGGTAACCTGTCCAAAGTCAGGGGGAGCTCTTGCTGGGCCTGAGCTCAAGTCCCGGTTCTGGGTCCCAACCTGCAGGGGAAGGAGGGAGTAGAGCAAAGACAGGAAGGGAGGCGGGGGCCGGCCGGGGCAGCAGGTGGCCTCTCCAGAGACGCCACAGGAGCCCGCAGGGACAGACTGCGTCTGACTGCACTAGGAGAATTCTCCACATCCCTCCTCCCCGCAGAGCAGGCGCCCCGCAGCCTCCCGCGTGCTCACCAGGGGGCGCCGTGCCCACACTGAGCAGAGCTGGCTGCGTGGGGACTTCATCTGGAAGGAAGAGCCAGAGGTGAGATTTTGCCTGATTTCAAAGCATGAACAGTTTCTGTGTGCTCCGGTTTTCAGAACGAACCTGTCTGGGGCGCTTGTCCAAAGTCTGAGCTCAGAACCAGCGGCCGCTGCAGGATCCCGGAGTGAGCCCCCGCCGCCCGGGCCCTTCCAGAGGAGAAGAGATGGCCCTGGGCTCGGGGGGGCGTGGGGAGGCACAGCCCCGAGGATCACCCTGGGTGAGATTCCTGGCCCGTCTCTTTGCTCTGAACCCAACATTCAAGCAAGAAATCAAGCAAGAACGACAGAGTTTGCATCCAGAACATCTCAGTCTTACATTAAGAAAATGCTGGAAAAAACTGCAGAATGCTCTCTGGGCCTGGGCACAGCCAAGCTGCCGTTCTCGGCCCCGAGGTCCTGAGGTCAGTGCTTTCTCAGCTGGTTTTGGAAAGCGGCCTCACAGGGCATGCCTGACCACACACTCTGAGGACCCTAGCCCAGGGGGAAAGTCCTAACCGGAATAAGCACGATACATAAAGATGTTCATTAAGTGCCTTTGCGTGGGTTTCTGCATCGGTAGACTGCGGGCGAGAACACCCCGGGCTTTGTAGGGCTCTGTAAGGCTTTAAATGAAATGATTCATGTTAACCCTCTCCTATAAATGATCGTTACAGAGAATATCACAAGCAATGGATGTGAGGACACTATCCCCTCCGGGTGACACGTACTGACTCATTTATTCACCAAGCATTTCTTCATCTCATCAAACATACTGAGCATCGGGCATCGAGCTCAGCGCTGGGGACGTGAAGCCGGATGAGACACCGTTTCTTCCCCAAAGCCTTTACACATTCCAGAGGACTGCCCAGTTTTGATTCAGTGCTATTAATGTTTTTTAACTACGGTTTGCAACCAAAAAAAAAAAAAATAGAGTAATTAACTTATAAAGACAATTTCTTTATAAACAAGAATTCTGAAGGCGAAATTTGATCGTGTGCAGGCCCACAGCCGTGGGCTGAGAGCGGCACAGAGCTCCGTGTGGGAGGCCAGCAGCGGCCTTCAGAGGCCCAGCGCCCCCAGCCCTGTGCGAGCTCACCCTGCACACACTCCCCTGCACCTGCACGTCCGGCCACGGTCAGCAGACCACGGCCCGTGGGCCACCGCAGCCTCCCAGCTCTTTTGGACAACCCCTGAGCTCTGAACGGCTTTTAGCCCTCGTACAGAGGATGAAGAACAATCAAGGAAAAACGCTGTTTCGTGACATGTGGAAATGACATGAACTTCCAGCGCCCATAGCCAGATGGAAATTTGCTGTCCCTCTGGCCGTCTGAGGACCTACAGCACACCCTCGATTTTGTCTCCTGTCATCCGCCCAGAGGACAGCACTTGCGCTCTGACTCCTCATCAGTGAGTTTGCCCCCACGCGTCCGTCCGTGCAGGTGCAGAGCCCCCCGCCCTCCCGGGGCTGCTGCTTTCCCATGGGGATGAATCCCCCGCAGGAAGACCGCAGAGGTAGCGGCCCACCCCACCCCTGGCAGCCCCGGGCCCCACCCTGTGGTGTGGGGGAGCGGCTCCCTCGGTCCCTCGCGCGGCATGCTGCTCTCGAGGAGCCCCGGGCGGCAGGACATGGGCCGGACGGGCTGGGTGTGGGGGGAGGGACTGCAGAAAAATAAGTCGGATGGACACAAAGTAGGCTGGTGTCCTCGTTCTGCAGATGCTTTTTCCTCCAACACTGGGCGGAATCCTGAGATGATCTGGTGCCGCTCTGGGGTCACGTTCTTCCAAACAGAATGAGATATTGTGATAAAATCTAATAATGACGCTACGTTTGTTTTGTTTTGTTGTTTCCAGTTGTCAGGAGAAGGAAGAATTGTCTCAACTTGAATTTTTTCTCCCACCGCTTTTTCCATCGGTCCTTGGCACGCGCTATTAGCGTCCCCTTGGAGGCCCTCCTTCTAAAGGGGCGACCCCAGCATGGGGCCCGCAGGAAGCCTCCCGCTCGCAGGGGACCCTGAGGGCCGCTGCAGCCCAGACGGAGCAGGCAGGCAGGAGCTGGTGCCGAGGGCAGGGAGGCCTCTGTGCGGCTGGGCTCCATCTGACCTGGAGGTACCCTGCGCTTGGCAGATGCATCCTTCTCCGTGGGCCTGGCCTGAGGGCAGCCAGCGCCCTGTAGACACCCCAGTGGGGCGCCATCTCCTTGGCCACTCCCCGCCTCTCTTGGGCATGTCCTCACCCTGAAGCTGATTAACAACACAGGAAAGGGGTGTGCCGTCCCACCCTTGACCCCACACCCTCCCTGCCCAAGAGCTGTCACTCAATACAGGGGCCCCCAGCAGACGCCACACCCGAGCTCCCTCCTCCCTCCAAGGGAGCCGCCTCCCACACCTCCCGTGTTCACACCCGCAGGCGGGTCCCCCCTCCAGACCGAACGCGCCTGCTGGGAAGAGCCAAGACCACCTCCTCCTCTCTGTGCTCCTGCGGGCCGCATGGGGATCCCGCAGCTGGGTCTCCATGCCTGCTGGTGCTGGTTCAGGCGCCCTGTTCCCACTGAAAGTGGGCCTGCTGACTGGCGTGGAGTAAACAGCCCGTGGCTCTTTCTCTCACCACCTCACCCAGACAAGGCCATTCTCTACTCTTCCAAGCCTGCTAGATAGCGGCTGCTGTCTGGTGGGACCTTGCAACCTGCTGTGCCTTGTTCTCAGGACGCCCGTGTTTTAAGTCACTTCCTCCTTACACCCACTCTGGCAGGTGGGCTCGTTTTGGGGGCCAGTCTGCAGATGTAGAAACTGCAGCATGGAGGGCCTGACATCCCCCAACTCGAACGTGAGCTGAGACCTTAACCCAATCAGTGCTTGTGGCTGGTGCGTAACAAAGACTGCGGACTCAGTCCTTTGTGGCTCTTAAAACGATTTCTTCATATTCTTGGAGATGGAGGAAGCAGATTATCGTCATTTATAATAACCGTAAGAAACCGGAAGTCTTCTAAGCCCTTGGTGCAGCTTTAAATGTCAGCCCAGGAATTCAAACTCTCCCATAAGTGGCAAGTGGGGTGCCAAGGTGGCAGGGCCAAGAACTGTCAAAACCCAGAAGGCTCCATCTCTGCTGTCTTCTGTTATGCAAAGGGAGGCCTGACATTCAATCAACAACTTCACAAGGAAGCTGAGCCCTAAGCCAGGGTTGTGGGGAAACTCCCTCTGAAGAGAACCTGCCCCAGTCTGAGTCTGTTATTTGATGAATAAGGTAACACTCCCTTTGCTAGAAAGCCTCTGGGCTTGCACAACACTTTCAGACCGAAACGAAGGAGCACATTGGCAGTTTAACGACCAACTCAGTGTGCCTGCTGAGGGAGCTAAAACACGTCTCTGAGCACAAGTCCTCAGCACGGGTCAACGACCTGCAGAGTCACCATGAGCAAGTCCCACGCCCGGAGTCTGTGGTGCTCGCCATGCAGGAGCCAGCCCACAGGTCTGGGGCGCGGGGCACCGAGGGCCGCCCACCTACAAGACCATCTCTTCTGTCGAAGGAGCAGGACTGTGTGAGGCGTCAGCTCCCAGAGAGACTTGGGGCCCCCAGTGTCCTCAGAGGAAGCCACGAGCTTGTGAACCAAGCCCAGCACTCCATCAGAAAGCGGCTGCGTTTCCCCAACTCCGCATAAAATGAAAGCAGAGACAACAGCCCCCAGAGAAACAGAAGGAGCCTCAGGCTGCCTTCCCGGGGCGGCCGTGATGGGGAGGAAGGCTTTGACCGCAACCGTGGGCCCGCTCTCTGCCTGCTCACCGGCAGCCCAGCACCGTGGCTGAGGGTGTGCAATGGGGGCAGGTGGCGGGCATGAGCAGCTCCGGCGCGGGGAATCGTGGTGGCCTCGGGGACCCAGGGCTGCACACATCCCCCTAAAATAGAAGATTAGCAAGGAGCTAGCCACTAACTTCATGGTGTAACTACAGGTCCCTTCATCTCTCACCATCTCCTATCCTCAGTGCGGGCTGAACGCAGAAGCTGGGCTTGACCTCAGGACAGCCCCTCAGGCTCAGCAGGAGCCACATGGACCAGCGCACTCATGGACGGCGGCCGATGCCCCTGGGAACAGGGTCTTCGGAGCCGAGACACCCGTGACTCTAAGCCGAGCCTCTTTCTAAGTCACTTCATTTGCGGGTAGAAAGAATTGGCTCTAAGTACTTCCTGTAATTATATGAGCTAAAGTGCATGAGAATAATCAACAAACCATGTCTCTGCCAACAATTAAACAATCATTTAATTTAATCCAATGCAAAACTGTTTCACAAACGTGTCTGATACAGAAACTTGCCCTTAAGTTTCCTATTTCTCAAAGATAAAAGTGTGTCCTTACCTTTAAGTGTTTGATTGTGAATGATGTAGTAGTTTCTAGAAAATAGTAACTGTGGACGCGTGTGCGGTACTTTTCGGGACTCCCAAGCGGTGGGTGTGTGTCTGTAACGGAAGACGGATTCGAAACACGGTCAGGAAGGCAGGTGTCAGCAGCCGTCATCCTGGCCAGAGCACTAACACCCCGCTGTATTTTCAATCATTTCAATACGCTTCTTTCTAAAATATGTAATTCCTACCTAAAGAAAACACAGCTACTATAATTAATTGCCTCTCAGTCAGTTAGGGTCCCATGCTGAACAATTTTTTATTGTTTTTATTGTGCTGCCAACAGCTACACACGTTCCCGAGCTGTTGTCTACATTAAGTGGTCCCAGATTTCTCCTATTTTACTGTATTCTTGACAACATCTCCTCACATCTCTAATATAGAGCTCTTACACCCCCATAATAAATATCCCAATTAAATTTTTGACAAAAGCCTTGAACAAGGAAGGCATACAAATATTTTACATACATCAAAAAAGATGTTCAAGGGGCGCCTGGGTGGCTCAGTCGGTTAAGCGTCTGCCTTTCACTCAGGTCGTGATCCCCGGGTCCTGGGATGGGGCCCCGCATCGGGCTCCCTGCTCGGCAGGAAGCCTGCTTCTCCCTCAGCTTGCCGCTCCCCCTGCTCGTGCTCTCTCTCTCTCTCTGTCAAATAAATAAAAAAAAATCTTTAAAAAATGAGCACGCATTACTAATCGACTATGAACACAGTGCGTCCTTTTGGTTTTTAGCAGGGGTCACATACACACAAATACATTATACTTTGCCATCCAGGTCTACACTACCACATGTCAATGTAAGGGCAAACCAGACACCCAGAGACTTTATCACAGATTATCTACCATCTCAAAAACCCTGGGGCAGTAAACTCACCCCCCAGGAGGTCATCAGGAAAGGAATTAAGAAAAAAGTATTACTGAAATAACACCATAAATTCATGAGCACAGGAACAGAAAACAATGAAGCAATAAAAGGAATTAAGACAGGACTTCATTTTTAATAACTAGCAACACTCCTGGCCATATGTCAGCGCATTCACTTGGCTGCCCGGTACCTGCTTTCCATGTCGTCGAAATTCAGTACGATTTTGCAAATCAAGCCACACCAAGTCAAGTCAAAACACCTGAGTCTGAAAGACTGCTATCATTTTATGAGGTTTATATAGTGGCTTTAGGCAAAATACAACAGGGAAATTTCAGTTCTGATGGCTCTTCCTTCCTTATTCCAACAACACAGCAGCACCTTCTCTGTGGTTTGCACCCGGGGAGCCCTTTCTTGGGGAAAAGCTTCTCTGAAGTTCCGAGGGGCTTCCTGCCTTCGTGCTGCCCATCAAGACATAAGGACAGCTAGCACTGCTTCCAAATAACCCACAGTTTATGTGGAAAAGCCAAAATACAGAGAATTCTCAAGGCACCTCATGAACATCAAGAACGTTGAAAACTTATATGAATGTGAATTCAGACTTCGTACATCATCCTTTTAGTTTTTTGAAACCAACTGAAGCATCATCATATAACAAACCCCATCACCACGAAGGGGAGCCTCTCAGATGACGGCCATCACCCGCTGCCCACTGGGAAAGAAGCGCAATGCTGACTGAGTCCCTCCTATATCCGGAGCCACGTGACTCCGTGGCTGTCTCTGCGTGTGTTCGGGCAGTTACCCCACTGACATACCCCTGCCTCAACGGCGGACTGCCATTCCCCTTCTTAAAAAGATGGGATCGTTTGGAGCTGGGTGTTCCACAACCCTTCCCCAGGCGGGAGGCTCCCATCCCTGCACGCAACGGGGCTCCACGCACAGGAACCACATGGACGTGGGACTGAGCAAAAGGAACCTCCAGTCCCTGACCCGTAGACGCACGCAAGTCCTACCAACAAGTCTGGTTGGGGGCAAAATCATGAGGTTCCAATCATTTTTTATGAGATTATTTTATAAAGAAAAATCTATCTGCTGATTGATGCACTGAAGCAGCACCTAATTCATAATCCCCACTTGCCTTTGGCAAGAATATAATTATTAATTTAATATGGTTGGTTTGCATGCATAGAAGCTGGTGTGTATTTGCTACAACTTTGTTAATGTGTTATTCCCTTCAATAAAAATAAATAAGCTGTTACAGTCTTTATTGAGTACTTGGTGAGAAATATCTGTAACTGTCCTCACTTGAAAATTTCCTTTGACTACTACACAAACGTGGTCATATCATAGCTTCAAGAGAGGCTTGAAGACAAAATTAAGCTGGTAGCTTTAATTTATAAGTCAAGGAGTCACTAAATTTTTAACTTTTTATTTAGTTACACGGGTCATGCTTCTAGAAAAATAAAAATGGGTGGTGTCTTACTCTTGATTTCAGCTCAGATCATGATCTCAGGATTGGGAGATGGAGCCTTGAGTCAGGCTCCGTGCTGGGCATGGAGCCTGCTTGAGATTTTCTCTCTCCCTCCGCCCCTCCCCCCAATAAAAAAATATATATAAAATAAAATTTAAAATCAATATATAAATACAGTAAGAAAAGAAATCAAGTCACCTACAATCCCTTTACCCAGCTAGAACTTTTAACATTTCAAGTGGACAGCCTTTCACACTCCTCTGTGTATGAAATACACACACACATATTCTTGAGGGAGCCACAGTGTTTTATCATCTGGTCTTTGTCTTAATAATATATCATGAACATTTTTCCATGTCAGTAATTTACTCACATTTACTGCAGTGAATTTCACCCTCAGATTCAACAGAAAGTGATGAGCATCAGGACAAATAGGTCAGAAGAAGGACTAGCTCCAGGTGCAGGGGTGATATTTAATAGAGACAGCATTTTAATTCAGTGCAAAAAGGGAGTTTAAGAAAAGGTGATGTGAGGGGCGCCTGGGTGGCTCAGTCAATTAAGCGTCTGCCTTCGGCTCAGGTCATGGTCCCAGGGTCCTGGGAATGAGCCCCACATTGGGCTCCCTGCTCGGTGGGAAGCCTGCTTCTCCCTCTCCCACTTCCCTTGCTTGTGTGTGCTCTCTCTCTCTGTCAAATAAATAAATTTTTTAAAAAGAAAGAAAGAAAAGAAAAGGTGACGTGAGGGGGTACCTGGGTGGTACAGTCGGTTGAGCATCTGACTCTTGGTTTCAGCTCAGGTCATGGTCTCAGGGTCATGAGATCGAGCCCTGTGTCGGACTACACACTCAGCCTGGAGTCTGCTCGAGATTCCCTCTCCCTCTCCCTCTGCCCCTCCCCCTTCTCTTTCTCTAAAATAAATAAATCTTTCTTAAAAAAAGAATAAAGTTTGCCAAAATACTGACTTCATGTTGAAATAAGGAAGAATCTTTTTAAAAGATTTTATTTATCTATTTGACAGAGAGAGACACAGCGAGAGAGGGGACACGAGCAGGGGGAGCGGGAGAGGGAGAAGCAGGCTTCCCGCCGAGCAGGGAGCCCGATGAGGGGCTCGATCCCAGGACCCTGGGACCGTGACCTGAGCCGAAGGCAGACGCTTAACGACTGAGCCACCCAGGTGCCCCAAAATAAGGAAGAATTTTTAAGTAAGACAATAATCATAAAAGACATCATAAAAGGAAAAAAAAGAAGAACATATTAAGTACTGATACGTCAAGAATACCAGAAAGTTGGACAAAAACAATAGACTGGGGTGAGGGGAGAACACGTCCAACACATACGACAAATAACAGCCAGAATATGCAAGAAGTTCCTACCGACAATTAGGATGAAGACAAAGAGGTGAAGATATGAGCAAGCAGGCCCAGTGGTAAGAAGTAAAAGCTCTTAATAAACACACAAAGAGATGCTCACACGCACTAGGAGTCACAGCATTGTTCACCAAATGAGCACTGAGATACTATATTTTCACCGCTCAAAAAAAGTTTTCAAAAGGAAGACATTCAGTATCGGCAGTGACATGGGTTTGGAGTTTTCACTAACACATTGCTGGTTATTGCTACGATCTTTCTGAGAGAAAATCTTGACATGTTAAGATAAAAACACAGATGCTCTCAGACCTAATTCCACTCCTGAGAACACAGCCTTCGGGAATAAAAGCAACGATAGTAAGGCTACACGTATGAGAGCGCTTCCTGAAAGACTGACACGGTAGGAAGGGATGAAACAACCGAATGTTCATCAACAGAAGAATGATTAAATGTGTCCATATAGTGCAACAGGGTTTATCTGTTAAGAGTTGGTTGCTGACTTCAGGCCCAGGGTGCGTGGGTCCCCAACCTGCTTCGTGGAGCCACAGGGAGTCACTGTGGCCAGGTGACATGGCATCTGGCTGAGAGGGGCTTCAGAGGGAGCCTGGACATACTCTTCACACTGTTTCCAGATGGGGGTGGAGCTTTGCAGCATTAAAATGGTTAAGGCGGGAAATTCTTTAGGCTAAAGACTAAATGTTGGGCTGCTGCTATCTCTGCAGAGTTTGGGAGCCTTGCGTTGAGGACACTGCGTATCTCCTGTAACACGATTTCTCTTGTCTTCTGCCCGTACTTCGCAGGCATCTGTATCCACAGGGAGGTACTGGGGGGTGTAGGAGGTTCCACCAGTGGTTCTTGAGCATCTCTCTGCCCGTCCCCTTGCACACCCTCCAGGGGGGCGCCCCCAGCGTCGCTGGAAGGTCCCGCCTGCTCCTGTCCTAGGCAGCGTGTCTGAAAGTCATGCGTGAGATGAATAAAGGGGTAACCGGGAATCTGTACCAGTTTTTAACATCATCCTGGATCGTCTTAGCGGTTGTTGCTGTGCTGCCCAAGCTGGTGGCCCTGAGAGCCCGCCGGGGTGGCCCTGAGAGCCCGCCAGGTGGCCCTGAGAGCCCGCCGGGAGACTCAGGGCTGGGGACCCCACAGGAGCGGGCGTGGGTGTTTGCTTCCCTCTCGTCCGGTTCCCCTGGCCAGTGTGCTGAGGGAGAGACTGGGGCTTGACCCTGCCACGCCGCCGCTGGCGTGTGCATCCCCGAGCACGGCCCTGGCCTTGGCCGCCCGAGCTCCCAGGAGCTGGCATGCTCACGGCCGCAGACAGCACCTGCCTGCGACCTGATCCCGCGGCCACTGAGGCCAGCAGCGGGCCTCCCTCGCTGGTGGGATGGGCCAGGGGGTGGGGGAGGGGCGACTGTGGTGGTTTTCCTTGGTGGATTGTTGTGTTTTCTAAGTTCTCTGTTGTGGTAATATATTACTTTTACAAATGGAGAGAAAAATAAATAGCCCATTTTAAAGTAAAAAAAAAAGAGTTGGTTGCTGATGAAGCTATAGAGTAACGTGTGTAGCATAAGAACTGAAGGGATGAGGCAGACGATGGATGGACAGAGGGAGGGAGAGGTGGATACACAAACAGACAGTAGAGAGATGACAGACAGATGATAAATGATAGATAAATAGATAGATGGACAGAAAGATAGATAGATAGATAGATAGATAGATAGATATGATGGATGGATGGATGGATGGTGGATGGTGGATGGGTGAGTGGGTGTGTGGATACCTGGGTGGATGGATAGATTGGCAGACAGGTGACACAGATGAAGTTATCAAGGTGGGAAGTGTCAGGAGTGGGCATGTTGAAACTGTATGCCCCTCAGTAGGAAGCATGACAAGAGCACAGCATCATTTCTGTGATATTCCCGCCTCAGATGCATAACCTGAACCAGGAGGAAACCTTAACAAAATGAAACCAAGGAGCATCCAACAAAATAACTCGTCCATAATCCTCAAAAGTACAGTCATAAGTCAAGAACAGTTTGAACCCCTGCTCCAGCCTGACAGAGATGGGATGGGACAGGTAAATGCATTAGTCTGGATGGGATTGTTCTGACCTGAAGGACATTGACAGGATAACTGGTGAAATCTGAATTAAATATTAGATGGTGATCATGAATCAACATCAACTTCCTGATTTTATTAATCTTTGCTTACTTAGGATAATGGCTTTGTGTGTAGAAAACATACACTAAGGTACTAAGGTATTAATGGTGATAGGGCAACAGGTCATCAATGCATTCTCAATGGTTCTGGGAAAACAGGAGAAAGTTCTTTATACTGTACCTATAACTTTTCATAAGATTGAGACTTGCAAAAACTTTGTTTAAAGGCAAAAAATTCTAGTGGATTCTCATATAAAATAGTGTAAGGAGCACAAGTCTTCCTACCAAAACCAGACGAAAATGATAGTGGGAAAAAAAAAAGTATAATCTACACCTACAACCGAGGTAAGTGAATTAAAACACCTATCTAGGGAGGCGTGGTGCTTGTGTCGAAAATATGGCCCTTCACATCTGACGCTGGGGTGTGCACAGCACCCCAGCCAGCTCTACGTTCTCTCACTCTACCATGGAACCAAATTCAAGTACCACGTACGCCTTCCCATTGCCTCACAGGTGAACGGCATCCAGGAATCCTCAGTCACAGTAGGGAGAGTCAAAGGTAAACAGAAAAGCTGACACCATGCAAAACAGAGGTAATTAAAAACAAACAGAAAATGAGTATCCATAGAGATATTCAAGAAGCTACTGCATCCACAAAATAAAAAGGGTATGACCTAAAAACAATCCAGAAAATAAGGTCTATCAATCTTTTTAATTTGATGGATACATATCTTTATAGCACAGTATGTAAACACTAATAGTTTAGACAGTGTGATTAAGAAGAGGTGAGAAAAGGATAAAACTCAAAAGCTCTCCTTCTTCTCAGACCTTCTATGTCCTTATGTAACAAAATCTGGAGGCTGGTAGTTATGTAGTGAACAGTAACAGGTAGCAGCAGATTTGCTGTTTGGGAATCAGAGGCATTGGCTCAGGAGGCTGGATTCCTGACATGCACACCCAGGTTCTGGCTGGCTCTCTAAGGCCCAAGAAGTGGTGTTCTCTGTGGGTGTAAACAAAGAAAGATAAAGCTCCTCAAAAATAGACAAGGATTCCAAGTTCATGGAAAATAAAGGACAGGACCAATGAAACAGGAATGAGGTGAAAGGTGGAAAGCCGGAAAAAATACTGACCATCTTCAAGGGAGCCTGGGGCCTTGGTACAAATCCAGTTCTCTGCTGGGGGCCCACAACTGTTCCCTGGGCTCAAACCCATTCTTGGGGTCACTTGTGATGGAGGATACCACTTTTTTCTTGTGTGTGAGAGAGAGAGAGAGAGCAGAGTCCACTGCTGCTGTGATTTAACAAAGAGCGATGGGGAGAGGGTTGCCTTAGACAAGTGAAAACTAACTTTTCTAGACCCCCTTTCCACATGACACTAGGGACAGGAGACAATGGCAGAAGAAAGAGGTACAAGACACTAAAATCCCCTTTATTTCTCACATTCTAGGACAACTTGAGATTCCATGCATGACTTTTCCTCTCTAACGCCATTCCACATGAGAGCTGTCCTCATTCTCCTCTGCAGAAAGCTCCAAATTCAGATGTAGCCCAAGCAGGTAAGGTGAACCCACAATTTGTTCTGACGGTCAAGACTACAAACACAATCTAAGATGGGGCGGGACCCAGTATTTTCCCAGTAACAAGTTCTTGTCCACCATAAATGAGGTCTGAGCAATGCCAGATGGAGGAAGGGGAGGTCAGTGAGTGAAGAGTCCATTTCAAGATAGAAAAAGTAATCTAGTAAATTATACCCAGAATAAATAGACTGAAGCAAATAATGAGGAAAATAGACTGATGGATGACGAAACAAACAAAAACAGAGAGGATCAGCAAAGTTAAAAGTTGGTGCTTTGAAAAAACTGATAAAACTGTTACACCATCGCTAAGGCTGATCAAGGCGGAGGGAGGGAAGGGAGGAGAGGCAGCACAAATAGCCAAATGATAGGGAAAAAGCTGGGCATGGAGTACACATATTTGATACATATTTATAGACAATATTATACAACACTTATGTCAACACAATTGAGAATATGGACACAATGAGAAAAATCTGGAACAATACATCTGCAACAAACTGACACAAGAAGAAACAGAAAGTCTGAGTACTTACACAGCTATTCAAGGACTTTAGCTCATAATTTAAAACTTTTACACCAAAAAACCCAGGCATAGATGGCTTCATTAATGTTCTACCAAACATTTAGGAATGAAATTATCTTAATCTTACACAAACCCTTACACTGAATATCAAGAAGGAATATTTTCACTCAGTCTGTGAGGCCAGCATAGCACTGATTCTGAAAACCTGAGAAAAAATTCACAAGAAAGAAGGACGGGCTGACCTCACTCCTGAAAACTCTAAAACAAAATACTATCAAACTAAATCCAGCAATATATAAATGGGGAAAATACATCATGACCAAGTTGGTTTATCCAGAAATGCAAACTTAGCTTTGCATTTGTAAACTGATTAACATAATTCATATTAATAGAAAAAAAAGAAAAAATAATATAATCACTTCAATAGTAGAAAATACAGTTGGCAAAATTCAATATCCATTCTAGAAAAAGAAGACAATTTCCTTAATCTGATAAAGAGTATCTATAAAACACATACAGCAAACATCATTTTTAATGGTGAAATGTAGAAAACATTCCCACTGCCCTTGGAAATGATACAAGGATGCTTGACATCATCACTGTTTTGACATTGTACTGAAGGTCCTAGCCACTGCAATAAAGCCAAATAAACAGATACATGATAGATAGATAGATAGATAGATAGATAGATAGATAGATAGATAGTATAACGATGAGAAAGAAAAAATTAAAACTTCCATTAGTCACAGATGATATGAATGTATATGGAAAAAAATCTTTAAAAATCTATAGATAAATTATTCAAGTGAATAAATGAGTTTAGCAAAGTTGTTAGAGACCTTCCTGGTATTTCCATATATCATCAACAAAAATAAAATAAATTTTTAAAAGATAACATCGATAATAGTATAAGAAAAAAAAAACACTAAGAAAGAAGGGATAAACCTCATGAAAGATGTGCAAGATTTTTACACACTAAATTATAAAACATTATTTAGAGACATTGAAAAAATCTTTATAAATAACGGGGTATTCCATGTCTATGGATTAGGAGAAATATTATAAAGACACCATTTCTTTCCAAATGTAACGATAGAGTTAATGTGACCCCCATCAAAATACGAATAGGCTTTTTGTAGAGATCTACCTGTTGATTCTAAAATTTACTTAATATTGTCAAGTGCCAAGAATACTCAAGACACCCTTGAAGAACAAGGTGGGTGAACATGCTCTACTGGGTATCACCACGTCATAAAAAGCCACAATAATTAGGACAAGTGCCAGGATAGGCAAACTAATCAAATAGAAAAGGGAACCCAAAACAGACCTAAATACATTTATGACAAAGGAGGTACTGCATCACAGTTCAAAAAGGACTGTTCTTTTTTTTTTCCAACAAATACTGCACTAGGATATGTGTTTGAGAAAAAATAGTAATTCCTCCTACCTCATACAATACACAAAAACCATTGTAGGTGGACTATAGATCTAAATTTTTAAAAAAGTGAAATCATACAGTTTCTAGAAGCAGCATTAAATAATATCTTGAAGAGCCTGGATGAGCAAAAATTTCTTTAAAATGGCACAAAAAGGATCAATGATAAATAACAATACAGAAAAATGAAGAGTTTCTGTTCTCCAAAAGGCACCATTAAGAGAGTCCACAGACGGAAAGAAGACAGATAACTGAACAAGGGCTCATACCCAGTCTAACCCTCTGTCGGTCTCTCTCTTCTGAAGAAAATGTAAAGGAAGAATCATGAATTTTTTTATAAAGAAAACTAGCATCCGGGACCTTATTCACTACACTCATTATACAGCTGAGCAAACTGGAGGCAAGGGGTCATGGAGCTGAGGTCTCATAAGTTCCACTCTAATGCTGTTTCTCCACTACTAGACAAGATAAGCACACAGAACTGAGAAAACAACAACAGCAACAAATCATAAGATAACCTGAAAAACTCAACAATAAAAATACTCAAGAAACTAGGAATCAAAGGGAATTTTCTCTTCCTGATAAAAAGGCACCTAAGAAAAACCTGCAGCTAACATCAGACCCAGTGGTAAGACTGAATGTCTTCCCAAAATTAGGAACAAGACAAGGATACCTGTTGGCACCAATCCTGTCTGACATTGTATTGGAAGTTCCAGGCAATAAGGCAAGAAAAGGAAATCAAAAGGCATCCAAATATGAAAGGAAAAGAGTGAAACTATTTCTATTTCCAGACAACATGATCTTGTAAATTTAAAAAATGCAAGGGAATCCACTAAACATCTACTAGAACTAATAAACAAATTCAGCAAGTTTGCTGGGATCAGTACACAAAATTCAACAGCTTACTTCTATAAATTAGCAATGAACATTCTGAAAATTAAATTAGAAAACATTCCCACTTACAATAGTACCAAAAAAGAATTTTGTAAATACTTTTATTTAGAAATAAATTTAGCAAAAGAAATACAAGTCTTGCACACTGAAAACTACAGAACACTGTCGAAAGAAGTTAAAGAAGACCTAAATATATGGAAAGACGTCCCATGTTTATGGTTCAGAAGACTTAACCTTAACGTAGCAATACTTCTTCAATCAATCAACAGATTCCATGCAATCTCCATCAAAATCCCAGCCAACTTCTTTGCAGAAATTGACCAGCTGATCCTAAAATCCATATGGAAATGCAAGGGACCCAGAATAGCTAAAACAATCTTGAAAAAGAACAAAGTTGGATGACTTACACTTCCCGACTTTAAACCCTATGACAAAGCTACAGTATTCAGAACACTGTGGAATTGGCGTAAGAAGGATATATACACCACTATAACAGAACGGAGAATCCAAAAACTGGTTTCCTGGATCAACTGATTATCAACAACAGTCTCAAGACAATTTAATGGGGAAAGAATTGACTTTCCAACAAATGGTAACGGGACAACTGGACATCCACATGCAAAAGAATGGAGTTGGATGCCCACCTCATCTCATGCACAAAAAAATTACTCAAAATGGATCAAAGACTTAAATGCGAGCACTAAAACCATAAAAATTCTTAGAAAAAAGCACAGATGTGATCTCTGGCCTTTGGTTGGACAATGTGTCTTAGATATGACACACCCAGAGCACAGGCAACAAAAGAAAAAATCGGTAAGTTGTACTGCATCAAAATTCAAAACAATTTTGCTGCAAAAAGTGTACGTTTTTGTACACGATCAAGAAAGTGAAATATTGGGGCACCTGGGTGGCTCAGTCGTTAAGCATCTGCCTTCAGCTCAGGTCATGATCCCAGGGTCCTGGGATCCAGCCCCGCATCGGGCTCCCTGCTCGGCGGGAAGCCTGCTTCTCCCTCTCCCTCTCCCTCTCCCCCTGCTTGTGTTCCCTCTCTCGCTGTGTCTCTCTCTGTAAATCTTATATCTGATAATGAAATTGTGTCTAGAAGACATAAAGAATACTTACATCTCAATAATGAAAGGACAACCCAATTTTAAAAACGGTAAAGGATGTAAATACACATTTGTCCAAAGAAGATACACAAATGGCCAATACATACATGAAAATATGCTTCACGTCACTAGCCATAGGGAGATGCAAATCAAAATCACAGTGAGATAGCACTTCACACGTACTAAGATGGTTACAAGCAGAAGGACGAATGCTCGCATGGGCTCAGGATGGGCATGGTGATACTGGGTCCTCCATACGCGCTGCTGAGAATGTAACAGTCTGTCCACAGTTTGGCTCTTGTGGACATTGCTGCTATAAACACTGGGGTGCAGGTGCCCCTTCCGATCACTGTGTTTGTATCCTTTGGGTAAAAGCAAGTAGTGCAATTGCTGGGTCCCGGGTAGCTCTATTTTCAACTTCTTGAGGAACCTCCATACTGTTCTCCAGAGTGGCTGCACCAGTTTGCATTCCCACCAACAGTGTAAGAACTGTCCATCGACAGAGGAATGGATAAAGAAAATGTGGTGGAATGGAATATGACTCAGCCATCAAAAAGAATGAAATCTTGCCATTTGAAAGGATATGGATGGATCTAGAGGGTATTATGCTAAGCGAAATAAGTCAGTCAGAGAAAGACAGATACCATATAAAACAGAACAGATGAACATAGGGGAAAGGAAGGAAAAATAAAATAAGACAAAACAGAGAGGGAGGCAAATCATAAGAGACTCTTAACTATAGGGAACAAACTGAGGGTTGCTGGAGGGCAGGTGGGTGGGGGATGGGGTAATTGGGTGATGGGCATTAAGGAGGGCATGTGATGTAATGAGCACTGGGTTTTATATGCAACTGATGAATCACTAAATCCTACCTCTGAAACTAATGAAAACAAATAAACAAATAAATAAATAAAAGCAGTCTGTTAGGCCTTCAAAAGATCTAACAGAGTAGCTCCCTACTCCGAGGTCTATACCCCAGGGAAGTGAAAATATACTTCCAGCTAAAAGTTAGCACCTGAATGTCCATAGCAGATTATTCATAGTAGCCAAAAAGTGGAAACACCCCAAATGTCCACCAATAAATGACTGGATAAATAAAAGTGGTCCATACAATGGAATATTAGCTACCAATAGAAAGGAATGAAGGACGGAGGAACACTACAGCCTGGAGGAACCAACCCAACAGGAAAGAAGCCAGTCACAAAGGACTATGTAAGGTATGATTCTACCTATTGGAAATTTCCAGAACAGGCACATTAGTGGTTCCTCAGGATGGGGATGTAGAGGGGAAATGGAGAGTGAGGCTAATGGGTAGATGGTTTCTTCTGGGAGTGGTGCAAATGTTCTAAAATTGATCGTGGAGATAGTTGCACAACCTTGTGATGGTTGTGAATGTAGGCGGAACCACTGAATTGTACACTTTAAATAGGTGCATTGTAATGATACATGCATTGCACCTCAATAAAGCTATTATTACCAAAAAAAAAAAATTGGGGGGTTCCCACTGCAGATATACATTAGGTAGAGTGGATAATACGTTTTTCAAATCTATAACAAGCTTAAAATGGTAACATGGTCCTTACAATGTGGTACCGTCCCAAGACTTTATCTTAATTTCTTTAAAAAATTTAACCTTTCACCGCGTTTGTTCCCTTTTGGCCCCTTCCGACTCTCCCGCTGGGGTCCTCCCTCTCCTTTGGTCCCCTCCAGACTCACCGCAGGACTTGGGTCCCAGGGCCCCCAAGGGCGCGGGGCTCCGACTACGGGGCGGGCCCAGGGGCGGCCGCTGTGACCTCGGGGCGTGTGCAAACACCGCCCTCCGCCGCCCCCGATAGGTCCCACCCCACCTTGGAGACCTGCGGGGCGGAGGCGGGGAGAAGCGGCGCAGGAGGCCCCGCGCGCGCGGCCGGGTGCTCGGAGGAGGCTCCGGGAGGCCGGCGAGGCCGGGCAGGCTCGGGGGAGGCCGGGCGCGGGATGTGGGCGCCGAGCGGCCCGCAGGGGCCCGCAGGCTGGGACCGCCGCAGGGTGGGCGCCCGGCTGCGCGCCGCGCTCGCCGGGCTGCACGAGCTGCAGGGGCTGCGCGCCACGCAGCAGGCGCGCGTGCGGGGCGCCCTGGCCATGCAGCCCCCGCCGGGGCCCGCCGCCCCCCGCGGCCCCGAGCACCCCAGCGGCCCCTGCGCGCACGAGCTGCGGCTGGAGGCGGCGCTGGAGGCGCTGCAGGAGCAGCTGGTAAGGAGCGCGGGGCCCCGGGGGCGTTGGGGCGCGCGGGGAGGCGGCGAGCCGGGCCACCTGGTGCGGGCAGCGCGGCGGCTGGGCTGTCCGACTGATTGAAGGGCACCCCTTGGGATTTCAGGGGACGCAGTTTGGGTTCAAACGAGACGGCCGCGGGCGCCCGAGGGATACGGATCCTGATTCTGAAAGGCGCACTGGGGCTGCACCCTGGCGCTGCAGCCTTCCCGGCGCAGGCAGGCTTTTAGTGTGCATTCCTGTGTGACTTCCGGCGCTGCTCTGATAAGAGCGCATTAAGTCGGTTTCTCCTAGTGGGGGCTTACTTGGGATCCTGGTGTCAGACCCGGGACACAGGTGTCCCTGCTGCGCAGGCTCGGGAACATTGCCCGCGTGCTCGGCGCAGCCCGAATTGTCCCCATAACGTGCTCAGGTTAAATGGGGTCCGGTCATTGAACAAAATAGTGAGGAAAGCATGTATCCCGTGAAAGCTTCTTCAACTTTAAATTGTAACCTAACCTGTAAAACGAGGCGTGGCCTCTGAGTCCCAGAGGCCGTGATACCGGGGACACTCCTAGGATTGCTTCACCTTTGTGTCTCCTGGCTACCTGGCCTCCTCCAAATGCCAGCATCTTGTTACAGGGTTGAAGACACTCAGATGGTTGCTCCTCCCTTGTTAATCAGCGGCAGGCTTTCTCTTCGTGTATTGGAAAAAACTCAGAGTTTTTTCAGTATTGCAGTATGTTTTAAAGGAAAAATGAAAAGGCTGTATGGAAACATTCCTATCTGATGCAGTTAATTCTAGTCCTCTTAAAGTGGAATTTTTTAAATTTAGAAATTCAAATCTGTTCCGTTTAAAAGCTGCTGGCCGTCTTCACAAAGCAGCCCGATGATTCTGCAGCCTTGCTATCAGCTTAGCTCCCTCCGGTTACCGGCTTGTTGGGTGTTTCTGGGTTCCAGAATCTGGAAGATGCCTCCAGGACTCCGGACCCATATTGCAAAAAGCAGGCGGAAGGTGGAGGGAGAAGAACCTGGGCCCTGACTATGCAGCCTCCCCTCTGCCTGTGATTGAGCTGCCCCACAGAGGGCAGGAGCCGGCTCTGGAGGGGGACCGTCTCCCGTGTTTTACCGCCCTTAGTGGTCTGCCCCGGTTCCCCGCGTGTCCGCACCTCGAGCTCCGCGGCACACAGCTGCCTACAGAGATGCGTGGCTCCCGGGGAAGGGCCAGGAGCTGCTGAGATGCTGGCCTGAATGCTCCTCAGCGGGGCAGGAGCACAGCTGGCGATTAACTTGACTTAAGTAATACACAAATCAGACTTGCGAGTCCTCAGCCTCTAATTACAAGCAGCCTTTGGAAGAGATCAAACAGGTTTTTTTGTTTAAATTTTTTTTTTTTTTATGTGGGGACCAGAAGGAACACGCAGACTTTGTCTTCAAACTTTGTTCTTGGTGTGGATTATGTGATCAAAAGAGAAGAATAATTGAATTTGTGTGACATCAGCTAGGGCTTAACACTTAACATTTTCTTGCAGGGAAAAAAATAGGAGTAATACTAGTTCCGTGATGAAGAGTATAATCAAAAGCCTTTCATCCGCAACGCAGTTGCAGACTCGCAGTGCCTGCTCACTCAGGGCCCCTCCCAGTCCCTCACTGGCGCGGAGCTAGCGTCAGCATTCAGGTGTGAAGACAGGAAGGGCTTGGATCTGCCCCTGGGCAGCTTTGTCCTGCAGGAGTTCACCCGTGAGAATGAGCCTGAGCGTTTCTGGGGATTTAAACTGCAATTAGGAACTTAGCAGAGTTAGCACGTTAACACTTACCCAAATGGGCTGCACCTAAAGTCACAAAGGAACATGCAGTAGGTGCTTAAGTATTTGGTGAGCAAATAAAGGCGCGACTTCCGTTGCTCTAACAGAAGAGAACGTTTACCGTCTCCCTGGTCTAGATTTCTGAGCCAGTGATACCCCCGTGCCCTCTGAGCGGGGAAGCTGCTTCTCCCTGGCCAGCCCTGTGCTTCTGTTGGTAACTCCAGGGAGATGGGCCATCCCTGAGAAGTGGCCGCCGTCCCCGTTTCCTAGGAGTTAGGTGCCCGGCGATATGGCCATGGCCTGTGATGCCCCAGAGGAGGCCGGAAGCTCCACCTCCCAGCAGGAGGTGCCCTGAGGTGCAAGTGAAGAAAGGTTCTGGGGACCCCGCGGTGAAATCTTACCCTGCAGAATTTCCTGGGAGCTGACTTGGCCGGTCATGACTTGTCCTAAGAGTAACAGCGTGCGGTGATTGCTTCTCACTGGCGGGGTCTGGCATTAAATCCTGCAAGAGCAGGCTGCCTCCGCAGCGGTTAGCATAAGGTCGGCTGTGTTCCCTGGACTGGCCGTGTTTGCTTCCTGAACTCACAGGGGCGTGAACTTGCTCAAGGTCACCAGTGAGGGCAGGGCATCCGCAGGACTGTGCCAGGCCTCCGTCCAGTACTCGCGAGGCTGATCTGTGCCCCTGGGGCCTTTGCTATTGATTGGTGGACCTCTTTTGCAGCCTGGCAGTAATGTTTGCCCGCATACAGGGCCCCGGGGGTAGACACGGCAGTCATGTCTGTCCTGTTTCCTTTGCATACTCTCAGCTTTTGAGGAAAGAAAAAAGGTTCAGGTTTAGACGCCATGGGTGTATCCTGAACTTGAGGGCATTTTTCCTTTTTGTCCTTTGGGTCTGCCCTAAAGGTTTGAGGAGACCAGAATGCTTGAGTCGTGGATGGAAACCAAAGACAAGTGGAAATCAGATGGTTCTCTTATGGTACATAAAGTAAACATTTCAGAGAGAGGGATAAGCTGAGTCTTTGTTTTTAATGGCATTCCCTGGATTGCCGTTCTCAAGCTTCTTGCCTCTGTGAGAACCCTTTGCATTCCCTGGGAGGCTTGTCCAGACGCAGGCTCCCAGGTGTGGCCAGGATCCCAGGAATCTGCATTTACGCTCAGGCGATCCCACCTCCTGGGGAAGTGTGCGCTCCCTTCCCCCCTCAGCCCCTTACAGAGGCTGGGGGGATTCTGACACCGTTCGCTGCCCTGATAGTGAGCCTGGATGCTGGGGACAGAGGTGGGAAGGAGGGGGCCCCCCAAACTTGCTGGCTCTGACGGGGATGCATGTGGCTGCCACGGTCCCGTTCACCCAGCACTGACGTGTCTGTAACATTTTGTCTGCAGAAGAAATATGTGGAGAGAGATGCTCTGTGGCTGGGTTGCCGTGGATTATGCTCTGTCCTGGTCACAGACCGAACTTAAGATGATTAGCACAAAGTTAGATGCCAAGAAGGAGTTAATGAAGAGCAGAGACGTACAACCCCAAGGGAGGGACGGGGGGAAGGGTTAACGAGGACAGTGTAAATCCTGGGTGGCGAAGCCCTGTGGACGACAAGCGGGCAGGTCCTGAGGATGCGGTAAATCATCTGCGAAACCCCAACAGCCCGTGTGCCTGTGGCCTCTGGACATTAATCAGAAACCACCCACCAAAGGCCTGGCTGGCCAAACATTAATCACCAAGCAGTTAGTCTCAGCACAAACACACAGAGGTGACTCTTTTTTGTGGAAGGAAGGATGCGAACTGGGGCATCAGAGGTGCCCTCTTCCTTCAGAAGGACGAGAACATCGTGATTTGGAAGAGAAGAGGTCAGATCGGTTTGTAAGCATCGAGGTGTGACCTAACAGAGGAACTGACTTTTCTGTTGGCACAGTGGCCTTACTCTATGACAGGGAAAGAAAAGTCAGTTGCAGTAGAAAGGCACAAGTCCCCTTTGCCTGAATCGAGTGTTCTTTACGGGGAGGGTCGTTCGCAGAAGCCCATCTTTGCATACCTCTCTCTCTGCTCTTCACCTGGGTAATGTTTTCCTTTGTAAAAATATTCAGAGTAAGAAGCCAGATGTTTAGGCTGGACCGAATGGTTCGGGGATTATAAAGTTTATATTAAAGTCAGGACTGGTTTTTGCTGTGATATGTTTACAGATGGTGTTGTGGCTTCGAGACTCTGTTGCTGTAACACGTGGAGCTTGCTCTCAGAGGCCTGGATGGGGTCCTGGAGCAGAGGGGAGTTGGGCACGGTGGCCCGGGGAGGTGGCCGGGGCATGGTGGCCCAGGGAAGGTGGCCTGGCGTGCACCAGGCACTGTATCAGGCCCTGGGCTTCTCACCCACTTCACCTTACCTGGGCTACTATCTGGTCGCTGTGCCCACGTGACTTCCTCGTAAGAATCAGAAATTACTGCGACCTGCTTCCCTCTTGGACTGCATCCTCATAGTACTGAGATTACTGAAGTAATTATGAGGCTCAGGGGAATTCCTCACTTTCTGTATTAAATTTGAAACACAACTAATCATTTTCTTAAACAGGGTGAACCACATAATTACATTCATTCATTATTTTCCTTAAACTTAACTGTTGATAAAAATAAGAAATTTATGCAGCACACCTTGAAAACGGTGTTGTTTTATAATGGAAAGAAGAAAATCAGTATTTATGAAGCACTCAGTGCTAGTTGCCATACTTATATATATTTACGTGTGGGAATGTGTGCGAATACGTATTCTGAGCATTAACCGCATACACATGTTTTACGTGCATTATATAATTACACACACATATGTTCGGCTAATGCTCTTAATAACCCATTTACGGCTGAAGCCTGGAGAGGGTAGAGCCTCAGGGCAGAGCTAAGATGTGAACCTCTACACCCGGAAGATTCTCGGGCAGATTTTTGAGGCTCGCTGGGTACAGGCACTGTCCCCTCCTGCCGGGCCTCTGCCCTGTCCCTGAGGGCTCTTCTCCTAGAAGAGCCAGCTGTAAAGGGGGCGATACTCAGAGGGGGCCTTTTTCTCTCCTGGGGAATTTCCTAGGCCCTTGAAAAGTCCGGGGGTCACCCAGGGCCTGCTGAGTAAAAGAATATGGCACAGGAGTGTGGAAAAGTAGGTTCTTATATAAAACTCAGGGAACAGCGGCTGAACGCGTCGTCTGTGCCACGTGCAAGAGTAGGTGCTTTGGATCCTGAGCTTATGCTCAGAGGCTGTATCAGTCTCCTTATAAAGAAATATGTAGTTGAGAATTGCTGATTTTCCCAAAAGTCTGCAGTTGCGGCTGGGAAACCGGTTGGCGGGGGAGGGGTGACCGGAGGGCAGGGGAATTGGTTCGGGGGATGGGTACAGAGTTGCTGGAGCCTGTGGATTGTGGGGCTTACGTCGCAGGCCCAGTGCCGACGTCCCGTGGGGCGTGGAGCTTGCGTTCTGCCCTCAGACAGCGTTATTTCTCACGCTCTCCCTTCCTAGAGCCGCTTACGACACCAGGACGCCGGCCTGAAGACCCGCTGGGAGCAGCTGGACCGGCAGATGGGTGAGCTGCAGCTGGACGTGCGCCGACCCTGCAGCGAGGTGGCCGACAGTGACAGCAGGCCCAGCTCAGGTAGCCTGCGCCCCGGGGACCGCACACGTGCAGGGCCGCCCAGGCTCCCAGGCCCAGCTCAGTGAGGGCGGCCCCGGCCTGGAGAACCCATTCCCCTTCCCTCCTTCTCCCTAAATGTGCTTCGGGAAGAGGGGAGTGTGCACGTAGGGTGTGTTCGTGGAGAGACTTCCTGATGGACGAAGCCGCCGTGAGTGTCTCACCTCTGTCTGGGCTGACACAGATTCGGGGCCGTGTTCAGGTTGGATTAACAGGGAGGTTGTGAAGAACTGTGTTATGAGACCACAGTCTGCAGGTGTATCCAGTCTCAATTCTGCATAGTCTGTCAGAGAAGGGGGTCAGGACACTGTCCCCTTGCCCGCTGCCCGTCTGTCCCTTGCCCTAGAGCCGCGAGAAGATCGTTCTGGAGCCGTTCCGACCCTCCTGGTTCAGGGCACGTCATCCCGCCTGGCCAGAG
Source organism: Neomonachus schauinslandi (assembly GCF_002201575.2). NCBI lineage: Eukaryota > Metazoa > Chordata > Mammalia > Carnivora > Phocidae > Neomonachus > Neomonachus schauinslandi. Next base: position 1,668,665 of record NC_058410.1, read on the forward strand.
CCTGGTGCGCGGCCACCCCAGGAGACCGCGGACAGCGTTGTTTGCTGTTTCTCTTTCTGTAAATTTGCGAAACCACGGCCTGGTCTGGGTGTGTGATGCGTGTGTCGGGGTCCGGGCTAAAGGCCCGCAGCACGCTGCCCTTCCTCTGAGCTGCAGGCACCAGGGAGGGAGGGACAAGGACGCCAGAGGCCTGGCCCCGTAGGGAGAGGGAAGCCACTTGCCCAGGAGGGGGGCACGCTGGTGGGGGGACATGGGCAAAGGGGGCTCCCACGGACCGTGTTCACGGGCAACAGCGGACAGTAACGGGGAGCCCCCGGCCAACGTCTCCAGTGCCCGCCTTGCTGAGATCCGGAGCCCCCCTGAGCACCGGTACCTGCTCAGGCAGGAAAGGGGCCGCTGCGCCGGGGTCGCTGACCACCTCCACTCACCGCGTCTAGGCTTCTACGAGCTGAGCGATGGAGGCTTCTGCTCCCTGTCCGCCTCCTGCACATCCGTGTGTAGTGACCGCATGTCCTCCTCCTTGGGCACTTTGCCGCCAGCTGACCCCACGGCCAGGCCCGACGCAGGGGACTGCCGGCCCCGGTCGGCTGATGAGACCACCGTGCATGGAGCGCCCCCGCCCGCCTGGGGCCCCCAGGCCACGGAGGAGGGCATGTCCCGGCCCAGGCCGGTGTCTACAGGTAAAGGAGAGCTGGGGAGGGTGGGACGTCCCATCCAGGTGGTGGGGGCGTCTGGGGGCGGCTGTTCCACCACCGAGCACAGAGCGGCGAAGCCCTGTGTGCATCTGGTGCTGGTCCCACAGGTACTCTATAGGCTTTTTTTGGTTTTTGGATGGAGACAGGAGTACTTCTATTCATTACAACAAGTCTGTTGTGATTAAAAGCATTTTTTTCTTATGATTTACGTGGACATCAGAAAGTTATTTTAAAAACCCTTCCAGAGCCCTTACACACCTTGACGGGTACCTGTCTGTAATTGGAATGGACACAGCACCCAGAGTGACCCAAACCTTGGGTGAATGAGGGCACTGAAATGATAGATTTTGAGTCCAGGCTTTACCTTCAAGCTGCGGCAGAGAGGGGAGACCAGAGCAGGTGCTGGAGTTAGCGTGCAAGCAAGCCCCCTCCGCAAGCTCGAGTCCCGGCGTCGGCGTGCACGGTGGGCCGCTGTTCCTGCCGGCCTCCCCCCCTCACCTGCACCCTCGTGGCGCTGCGTGGAAGGTGACACTGGGGCTGCGCTGGGGTCTCCACGGTTCACCTGTTGCTCATTTTTCTCATTCCCAGGTGATCTGGAAAGAGTCCTGCCGTCTGAGGTGGTGCTCCAGAAACCCAGCGCACACCCCAAGTCCACTTCCGTTCTCTGCCACGGGATGGACCCCAAATACCAGCGTGACCTGGTGTCCAAGGGCGGCAGGGAGGTGTACCCATACCCCAGCCCCCTGCACGCTGTGGCGCTGCAGAGCCCTCTCTTTGCTCTGCACAAGGAGGCCCTGCAGGGTCATGGCCACTCCCCCTCTAGGGAGCCCCTCCCCAGCCCCGCGGCCCTGGGCCCCATCCGGCCTGGGCCTGTCCTCGAGGCTGGTCCAGCTGCAGCCTATACAGACAGGCTCCTGAGGCTGCGGGCCCGAGGGCCCCCCCCCAAGGGGCAGTGTGGGTGAGCAGGGACCCTCAAGACGTGAGGCGTCCCCATCCCCGCGGGAGCGTGGTGGCCAGAGAGCGGACGGTGAAGGTGGCCTGGAGAAGCTGGTGTGCGCCCCAGGGACAGGTGGGATGGCTCAGAGGGGGGACAGCAGCAGGGACAGCCTCAAGCAGCAGGGACCTGCGCCCCTCGCAGCCACCCCACACCCCAGCAGCCTTCCAGGGGAGGAACCCAAACCCCCGAGTGGCCGCATCCGTGGGGAGACCATGCGGGGCTCCCGTGAGTCGGGGCATGGGCCGGCCCCCTCTCCCCGCCCCCAGGCTCGGCAGCAGGCTCTCAGCTTCCAGGACAGCACAGTCCTGTTGCCCACCAGGAGGGGGGGCAGGGAGAGCCCCACGCTGGCCCCAGGGCGCTGTGCCCGGCCCCCATTTGCTGACAGCGGAGCGTCCGCCCTGGGGCTGAAAACAGGCCACCCCAAGACAAAGTCTGAGAAGATCAAGAGAGGGTCCAGAGACAAGGTGCTGCGGTTTGGGGGGCAGCCATTCCCCGGGGGGGGCCTCACAGTCCCCCTGTTGCCCCCTGAGTGGGGGGAGCATCCCAGGAGGAGGCCCACCCTGGCGAGGACGGCGCCCAGCCGGTCCTGCTCTGAGCCCAGACTCTACCCCGTGCCCCTCCTGGTGCCCCTGGGAGTGGCCCGACGGGAGGGTCACCGGGCCCCCACCCAGGCCTCATTCCCCTTGGAAGCAGCTGCTCTGGCAGCGGCTGGGGGGCAGGTGCGGAAGAAGCAGCGCAGGTGGCTGTCCTCCGTGGAGATCTCAGGCAGCCTGGGGCCCCACAGGCCGGTGGCGAGCAGAGCGGGGGGCCCACGGCCGGTGTGTGCCCGCGCCAGGCCCAAGCTGCCCCGCCAGGACGCGCGGGTCGAGAGCGAGTCGGAGGGCTCTGAGCGGTCGGCCGAGGGCGCCTCCCTGCTCCACTCCACTGTGGCCGAGAGCAGCGAGGACGGGGCGAGCGACCGCACCACCAGCCGCTTTGGGGACCGGGAGTCCAGCAGCAGTGGCTCGGAGGCCGGGGCCTGGCCTCAGGCGTGTCCCCCGCAGCCCTCAAGGGCCCCAGGCGCCCGCAGGCCACCCCTGCCCCCGGTGCCCAAACTGTGCCGCATCAAGGCCTCCAAGGCCCTGAAGAGAAAGATCCGAAGGTTCCAGCCGGCAGCGCTCAGGGTCATGACCATGGTGTGAGGCCCACGGGAATCGGCTGAGCGCCTCCCCGGCCGCGCAAGGGACGAGGGTCCCAGGGGAAGCCGTCCTCCTGAGGACCCGCGGGTGAGCGTGTGACCAGCACAGACAGGCCCTTCCCTGGCTAAGGACCAGGCTCTCACGTCGTTGGCTGTTCAGGATGTGGATGTGGGTTGTGTGTCGTCTTGCTAGTATGGATTATCTCTGAAGTCACTCAGAAGAGGGGGTGAAGTGGGTCCCCCGGGCTCGCCCCGTGGACCGCAGTGGCTCTGGCGAGCGCTGGCCCCAGCGGAGACTGGTAGAGACTGCAGTCCCACCCACCTACTGCCTCTGTGTCAGCGTCTTCCCGGGGCGGGGGTCCCACCAGGCTTCCGGGGTGTCTGCCTTGTAGCCCTGGTGGTCTCCCCATCCCCCACCATCCCCTGGCCCCCGGCCCTGTTCTGCGTGGGTTGGGCACCGTGGTCACCCCCAGTCCTAAACCATGACTCCCAAAAAGCATTCTCCTAAAGGGCCGGTTGGAGGACAGTCCTCAAGAAATCAGGGTGTGAATCCCACGGTAAGCCTCCCCATGAATAAATACGCAGATCACGCCCTTGTCTTCACTAGCCCATCTCCTCATGAGCTGCCGGCCCCTTCCTGCTCGCACACAGTAGGCCTTCAGTCAAGCCTGACTCCCCACCACGTGGGCGCCCTCACCGGGGGGGGGGGGGGGAAGATGCATTTCCCAAACTCTGGGTCCAATACACAAAACAGCATAAAAGTGTTTTTGAAGGGGTGCCCGGCTGGCTCAGTCTGTGGACCATGCAACCCTTGATCTCAGGGTTGTGAGTTCGAGCTCCGCGTTGGCTGTAGAGATTACTTAAAAATAAAATCTTTTAAAAAAAAAAGTGTTTTTGAAAAAATAACCTTTTTTGGTGTTTATTGAAACTGCCCCGGGCGCCTGGGTGGCTCAGTTGGTTAAGCGACTGCCTTCGGCTCAGGTCATGATCCTGGAGTCCCGGGATCGAGTCCCGCATCGGGCTCCCTGCTCAGCGGGGAGCCTGCTTCTCCCTCTGACCCTCCCCCCTCTCATGTGCTCTCTCTCTCATTCTCTGTCTCAAATAAATAAATAAAATCTTAAAAAAAAAAAAAAAGGAAATTGCCCCTCAACTTTTCCAGGGTTTTCAGGGAAGCTGCCTGCTGAGTATTGCAACATTTCTAATTCCTGAAGCAGCTCTATCTTGAATCCCTCCCAGCTGCCCCAAAGTGCTTCCCTGGGCCTGGGGCCAAAAGAACAAGTGGGGGGCGTCTACACCGCGGAGCCTGGGTGGCTGGGGACCTCAGCCCCTCCCCGGGGCTAAATGCACGGTTGGCCAGAATGGGGAGCTGAGCTAATCATCTCCCCAGAACTTGGGAAGGAAAAACAGTAAGAAAACCAGCCAAAATGTTTGTAGATTTATGGACATTCATGTAACAAGCGGCCAGTTTCAGGATGGAGTTTAAAGAGCTAAACATTTTAAAAAGCGATTGGCATTTTAGAACAAAGGCTGGCCCGTCGGGGTGGTGACGCGGAGCAGGACGCAGGGGCTGCCTTGTGTAGAACCTGGGCGACGCAGGTATTTCAAAAAGACAGAAATCAGGCATTTCCCGAGTCTGGGTGGAATTCCCACTCGTGCTTCATGGAATCAGCTTACGAACAGGAGAGAGGGTCTTCCTAAGCTTTTTAGCAACTGCTTCTGCAGTTGAACTCAAACCCACCCCTGATGCGATGTTACCCAGGACACTCTAAGAGCGGTCTAATTCTTAGCCACATGGCACACGGGGGGATGGGAACACGGGTTTGCCAGGATTCCTGGCGGGGGGGGCTTTGGCGACAGGGTTTCCGTCCGTCCCCACGGTGTGCCTGGGCATCCGAGCAGGCCGTTCTGGAGAGACAGCCGTGGGCTTCCGTCCATGGGGCACACTCCGCTCCCCGATGTCATCCCTGGCATGTGTTGGAGCTTTGCACACCCAAAGGGCTTCGGAATCACTAGCTGGCAATGGCAGACTTCTCTCCCATCCTCCGCAGTCCCACCCATCCTGGCACCGCAGGGACAGGACCGCCAGGCCGTGTGCCTCCTGCCGGGACACCTGGACTCTGCGATGAAGGGGGTGCCGTGGGTTCGGGACCCCTGGGGCTGTTAACCCAAGACAGAAGGTGACACTGAAGAGAACAAAGGCCTTTATTCGGGGTGTCAGGCAGCAGCTCGGGGAGCATGGGGCCAGAAACGGATCCCACTTATGTTGGGAGAGCAAGGGGTTTTTATGAGAAAGCAGGAAGATGTAATTCTGTGATTTCGATGACAAAGAGAAAACTGCTGATTTGGTGCTGACCAGTGGTCAGCTTCGTCTCTCCCACTGCTGGTGACCATCTGGTCCTAACGGGCTCCAAACACCCTGTGGCTGTGGCCTCAGTGGTGCAGAGGGTCCTCGCGATCACAGGTCAGTCTCTCTCTCCCTCCCTCCCTCCGTCTCTCATCTCTCCCTATCTCTCCCTCTGTCTCTGTCTCTGCCCCTCCCTCCCTGTCCCCCCTCTGTCTCTGCCCCGCCCTCTCTCTCACCTGGAGAGATGTAGACACACACCTCAGTCTGCCCAAGGCCACAAGCTACCTGCTTGCGAGGGTGCTTGCATTTACTCTCAGGCAGGTTTGGAGTCAAGAGACGTAATCCGAGAAGCCTTGTCCTCCTGGGGCCCAAACGCCTTGAGGACCCTGGGAACACAGCCCAGCTGCACTGTTAGGGGCTGCAAGGCCCGAGCTGTTTTCATGACCTCCCCGGGCTTGCTTCCTCCTTAGTCCCTCGGGGTTCGGCTTGAGCGGCAAACCGACCGTGTTGAACAGGGGCCTGGCCACAGTGGGCTCACCACGCCGGGGTCCTGTCTGCAGAGCAGCCCCACAGCTGGGCGGTCGGGAGAAGGCTTTGGGCAGGAGAGGGCAGAGCAGGTGCCCCCTCCAGGGTGAGGAGCCTACGTGGTCTCTGGACCCTTCCGCGAGCGACACCGCGCTCTGGGGAAGTACTTTAACACACAGTCACCATTCAGAGTCGCTGATAAGGACCCAGTGTGAGCCGCCGCCGCTGAGCCTACATTTTGCAAGCAGAGCCTCTACAAATTCGGAGAAGGGCGCTCAGCGAGGCAGACGGCCCAGGACACCGTGTGCGGACCTGAGGACCCATCGAGGCCGACGCTGTAGCAAACCCCTTACCTGCCAGGGTACTGTTTATTTCTAGCACTGCGGTCGTAACTGCTCGGGGAGGGGAAGTGAAGCAGGAGAACCCGCCTGCAAAGAGCATGGCCTGCAGCACTCGGGGGGCACTTGCGGGGGGGGGGG
>NC_058410.1:1679881-1705769 GCF_002201575.2 Neomonachus schauinslandi
GCGCCTGTGGGTTTCTCTGGTTGGCTCTGACGTGGGAGCAGGGACAGAAGCCACAGGGCAACTGCCATTTGGGGTGGTTTGCTACAGAAACTACTGTCCAGCCTCCCGAACGGTCAGTGCAGACAGCCGCCGACTCCCCGTGGGTCTGAGGAGGCAGCTGGCCTCCAAGCTGGTTTCCGGGCGGGCCGCGGCGGGCTGCGGGGCAGAGCTCCATCGGGACACCAGGCCGTGCCACCGTCCATGTGTACGGCCACGGAGAACACAGGAGGCTCGTGTCCGGAGAGGCCCATTACCGAGCTGCACTGACCTGGGGCCAGGAAGGGGCCCGCGAGGATGTGAAGGGCCCCCGCCAGGGGCGTGCGGTGGGGCCAGCGCCAAGGGAGGGGTCGCGGAGGTGCCACGCGCGTGACCAGACACACAAAGGCTGGCGGGTCTGTGGGGGGAGCCCTCCGTCTCCCACAGAAGACCCCACACAACAGCGATGCAGACGAGAGAGACCAGGGGCACGTCCAATGTCACTCACTCGTCCCCAGGGAGAACTCTGAACTCTTGCTGAAGCAGGAGTGCGTCCGTCCTCCCAGAAATAAGAACCGGCATTTCTGTTTCCATTTTAAGATGTTTTGTCCTTTTCTTTCATTTTTTTTATTCCACCTTGTTTCCACTGTTAGGTTCTTTGCAGCCGTGACCGCCTAACCGAGGATAAAATTCACTGCACACCACTTACTTCAGTGAGCTTCAGCCTCACCTTCCTTATTTTCCCCCATCTCCACCTGCTGTCCCATTTGGGGTCACAGGGTCCATCTCAGATTCGGGTCCCTGAGCGCTCCCCCCTGGGGGACCCGCGGTGGTGGCCGCGTCTCGTCTGGGACCTGGGACAGCAGCATGCCTGCCGCCGCCACGATCCGGCTCATCCCAGAGCTGGCCCGCGCCAACGGACACTCATGCTGAAGGTGAAGGAGGGGGACGGACGGCGTCTGCCCTGAGATCTGGACGAGCGGTGGGGGGCATGTGCGGGCGCTCTGCGGGGAGCCCCCGAAGCGGCTGCCAGCCCGTGCTCGGGGGGAAGGATCTCCTTTCTGCTGATCCTGATGAATCGGGAGCGTTCTGTAGGCTGTCTGTGAGGAGGAGAGTCATCTCTAAGCCCTCCGTGAGGCTCGGCTCTGCACCGCTGATCTTGCTTGCTAAGTACGAGGCGCTCAGGCTGGTCCTCGGCGACCACGAGGATTCCCGCCCTGGCTCGAAGAGGTCTGGCTCCGACCGGTCGTCCAGAAGGAGGAAGCAGACAGTCAGCAGTTCTCAGAAAGCCTGGCGCTCCCAGGGTGTCGGCTTTGGAAAACACGCCAGACTGCGGCTCTCGGAGCTCCGGCCAGAGGCCAGCCCCCAGCCCTCTGCGTCCTGCAGTTGAAGTACTGCCCCACCACGAATTACCTCTGCGCCGCCCTAGCAGTCCCAGGAGCCGGCCCGTCCTGCCCCGGCCTCCACTGCCTGTCTTTGAAGCAGGTTGGCGCCATGGGGACATCCTTCAGTGGCAGGTCTGTGTCCCGCGTAGAAACAAGCTATTGTGAAACCATCAAGATGCAGCCTTCAGGACGCGTATGACATCAGAGCCTGGACGCAGCGCCTCATGGGGGTTGCCCAGGCACATCTGTGGGTTGACCATGCGTGGAGCCAATTCACCAGGGGACCTTCCAGAAACATCTGGACCTGGGATGATCGGTCTTTGTGATTTGCTCGAGTCCATAGCCAGAGAGGCCCAACTTGGTGGGGACGCGTGCTCAGCTTTGGGGGAAGCGCCTCACCTCATGCGACACGAGCCGCAAACGCCACGGGATAAGAACAGTCGTTCCTGTAGTTGAATTCATTTACATTTTACTTATATGTTTTATTTCCTGTCAAATATCTTTTTCATTTACCGAAGTTCAAACTGTTTGAAACAGTGGGCATTTTAGGACCTGGAGTCGGGCAGGTCCGCAGAGTCCGTTTGTCTTTACCCCTGTGAGTACGGAGCCATGGTAAGTGCATTTCAGAAAGACCGGAGCTGTGAGTGGGAGGCCCCATGGGAACACGTAAAAGGAACATCACTTCTTCACGCACACATCTCCAGGACGAGTCATGTCGGGCTGCGACAATCACACCAGCCACCTGAGCGGCCGAGCAACATTAGAAACCCATTTAATACGAAGATTGTACTTTTACACCTAATTTCGGAGAAAAGATCATTTATCAAAGGATTGTCAGAGGCCCACGGTGGAGAGGATGTCAACTCTTTGGGTTGAGAGAGGTGTTAATTAACTCTGAGATTTCCGGCGTAGCTGGGAATGGCTGACATTCATTATTTACTATATATTTTTAACAAGCATCTATGGGGATTAATGGTTAATGTTCACTGAGCACATCTCACAATGTGCTTCCGCAGAAACCTTCTGACGCTCAGGATGGTTCTGCGAGGTAGATAAGGGAGACACTCGTCTCCATTCTATCTCTGAAAGCTAAAGGCACTCCAGGAAAATTAATAAGTGGATTGCCAGTGTAGGGACTTGCCTGAGGCGAAGGTGGGGCCTCGTGGCTGCAAACCAGCCCTGTCGTCCGTGGTCACAGCTCAGAGCCGCCGTGTGAACTCTGCAGTCACATGGGCTGCCTCCCTGGCGACCCTGGAGCTCAATGAGTGAGCGGAAGGCTCCCGTTTCAGGAAGAAGCTCCAGTCCTGGGTCTCGATCAGCTGCAGAGGGGAGCCACGAGGCGTGAGGCCTGCCCCGGCCTCTGCCCTCCCGAAGGGATTTCGGGTCCAGCACAGCTTTCCTTGGTTGTTGAAATAAACCCGGCGCGTGTCAGGATCAGACCTTACGCTACCACCAAACTCTGAACATTGGACTCCAGGTGCGTGTACTCTATCTCTTGGTTTCTGTTGGTTCGTTGCCTTTTTCTTATTTAAAAACATTTTAAATTTAGAAGTGTTTCAAACCTGCAAAAAATTCAGAAGTCCTACCCCCATCCCTCGTGTGCTCACCGTCTGGATCTAACACAGGTTGACAGGCTGCGGTATTTCCTTCCTACTCACTCACTGATGCTGAGACAGGATACGTCACCATGGGGAGCACGAAGCAAACCTCTGGTGACCTCTAGATGCGTAAGGAGCACACCCACCCCTCAGTAGCTGCCACACGGAGCCCAGTCCTGCCCTCCCGGAACAATGGGTGTTGGGTTGTGCCAATGGGCCATCCAGTGGGCAAGAGCCAGCTAAGCAGCGTTCCATCTTCCAGTGCAGGTGGGTGAGCGCTTCTCTCTACAGACATCACCATGTGTATCTCTCCCAAGTGGGCCATAAGCTTCTCCCAGTGGCTGCAGCGAGACTCCACAAATTTTTCATCTTACCATTAGGAAGGTTGGAGTCTAGAATGGGTCTCGCTGGGCTCAACACAGGTGTCAGCAAGGCTGGCTCCTTCCGGTGGCTCCAGGGGAGGACTGTCCCCTTGCTTTCCAGCTTCTCGAGGCTGCGGGTAGTCCCTGGTTCAGACCTGTCCTCTGTGCACAGAGCCAGCACCATCAGGGGGAGTCTTTCTCTCTGCGTTTCTCTAGTTTTCTTGCTTGGGCCCCTTCTTCCACGCATGTGCATCCCTGTGATGACCTTGGCCCATCAGGTAATCCAGGATAATCTCCCCATCTCAGGCCAGCTGACTAGCAACTTTAACTTCCTCTGCAAACAGTAACTCCCCATTTCCTGCACGGAGCTCCTAAAACCCTTGGGATTTCCTAAATGCTGAGGGTGACAGACACATCTTTTGTTGTGTCAAGGAGGCGACTTTTGGAAAACCCCTGGGGGGGCAGGTTGTCAGGGGAACCAATCACATGATCAGAGTACCACCCCCTGACCTTGGGAGGAGGAGAGGGGGTTGGAGGTAGGGTTCAATCACCAATGGTCAATGAGTTCATCCATCAGGCCTACGTAATTAAGCCTCCATGGAAACCCACAAGTCTGGGGTTTGGAGAGCTTCTGGTCTGCACACACGTGGAGGTTGGGGGAGAGTGGCGCCCCCGGAGAGGGTGTGGATGCTCCTTCCTCATACCTGCCCTCCGTGTGTCTCCCGATGGGCTGTTCCTGAGTCGTGTTCTTTCATAAGGAACCAGTGGCTTCTCTGAGTTCTGTGAGCCGCTCTAGCAAACTGAACCCAAGAAGGTTGTGGGGACTTCTGATCTATAGTTGATGGGGTCAGAAACACAGGTGGCCCCCAGCACTTGAGATTGGCATCTCCAGTGGGGGACAGTCCAGTGGGATGGAGCCCCTAACCTGTGGGGGCTGATGCTTTCTCAGGGCAGTAATGTCAGAACTGAGTTTTAGTCAATCTTTAAAAGTTATATTATTAGCAAAATGGGTTTATTCAGGAATAGCAGAGGGATTGCACCTCGGGACAAGCAAACTATGATGGACCATAGGCAAGTCCAAAGAGACAAAGAGAAGGTCAGCTTTTTTTTCAGGTTTTAGGAGGAAATTGGGGAAGGTTGTTTTGAAACAAAATTTCACTGGAGAAGAACAAGAGTCTGAGGTTGTGGTGGTTTCTCGTTGGCTGCGGGTGGTAGTAAGTACGTTGTTGTTGCTCAGGGAGAGAGCTTCTTGTGTTTTCTCAGAAGTGGCGATGCATTCCTATGTGAAAAGTGTCCTCCCAAGGTAAGAATTACCCTCCTTCCGCCTGCTGGTTGGCGGGCTGCTGCGATTGGCCTGGCATGAGAGCCCCCCTCCGGAGTTTCAGGTGAGGTGTCCTTCACTCATTTTCACACTTGGAATTGTAGGACCTGCAGCTGGGATCTGGAGAATGGCCTGTCAGTGATACGGGGCACCCCCACCCCAGAACCTGAATAGTTAACATATTCACAGCTTCTGGGGATCGTACATGAACGTCTTTGGGGACCATCATTCTGTCGACCACAGAGATTAGACCAGGTTTCGCTCCGGTGCCTAAGACTTCCTATTTTCTCACTTCTTGCCAAGATTTGGTATTACAGGTTTCCCCGCTATCTGAAAACACAGCATTCCTATAGAAAACTCTCATTAGTTGGAATGGCCTTAAGCAAAGCAGCGATTACCATTAATCTACATGGACATTTTTTTGAGTGTTCCCAGACTCAAAAATCAACTCTCTTAGGCCTTCCTAATACCTGAGGACACATCTTAATAATAGACACACAAAATCCATGGAGATAAAGCCCGGATGCTCACAGACTCTGCCCGGCACTCTGGGGCTGGAGCGGAGATGGTGCTGGGTCCCCGGGGCGGGAGCTCGTGCTCAGTGAGCACGGCCTCCGTGCCCACTGGTGAGCCTGCTGCCGACCAACGCTGAATGGTCTTTTCCTTCTTTTGCCTTTTTTCATAAAAGTGAAAATCCTCTTCAGATTTCTTTTCAGCAAATGAAAACAAGTAGTAATGTAGGTCTTTCATAAGAGTGAAGTGGTGGGGACGCCTGGGTGGCTCAGTAGATTGGGAGTCTGCCTTCGGCTCAGGTCATGATCCCAGGGTCCTGGGATCGAGTCCCATGTCGGGCTCCCTGCTCAGCGGAGAGTCTGCTCCCTGCTCTGCCTGCCGCTCCCCCTGCTTGTGGCTCTCTCTCTCTCTCTCTGACAGATAAATAAATAAAATCTTTTAAAAAAGAAATAACAGTGAGGTGGTATATGGTGAGCTTTTGAAAAGTGGGAAATACTTGTATCAGGCTTTATAATGTCTGTGAATCTGATGGATATAAAAGGGTGTTTGATTATGGTTTTAATTTGCATTTCTCTGTTTACGAATGAAATTGAACATCTTTTCCTATTTTTATCAGCCTTCCAAGTTTCTTTTGTGAATTCACTGTATGCATCATTTCATCTCATTTTTCTAAGTTTTTCATTGATGTACAGGAGTCTTTACAATTTGGAGACCAATTCCTGGTCAATGGTAAGTAGCAGGTGTTGCAATTATCACTCCCTAGCTAAGGCTTGTCTGTAACTTCGTTTATAATGTTTTCGTTGCACATGAGGTTTTCTGTCAAAGCAGTCACATTTATGGATCTTTTAATTTATGGTTTGTTTTAAAAACAACCACTGAAAAAATTTTTAAGAATCTTACTCATAGAATTCTTCAGTGTACTATTGTAAAGATATTCTTTATATTTTTAAAAGTTAAATTTTGGATTTCCAGCATAGGTCTTCAGTCCATTGGTGTTTATATCTGTGAGTGTGAGGAAGAACCTCCCTTACATTTTTGCCCGTCTTTCTTCCGTGGTTGTCTTCACCCATCACGGAAGAAACCACCTCTCTGTACTCTGCCTGAGCACCCACACATGTCGGACTGTGTCTGGAGGAATACCTGTCCTGTTTCACTGTTCATTCTCCATCCTGCCAGGGCTATAAATAAATTCGACAGCTCTAGGTCAGTCTTGATTCCTCTATGGGTCAAATATCCCAACTTTTATTCTTCAAAGTTGTCTTGTCACTTGGGCTCCTTATACTTGCATGTGTATCACACAGGATCACCTTGTCAAGTTCTGGGCAAAACTTAGGGATTTTGGGCGCCTGGGTGGCTCCATCAGTTAAGCATCTGCCCTCAGCTCAGGTCACGATCCCAGGGTCCTGGATGGAGCCCTGCATCGGGCTCCCTGCTTTGCAGGGAGTCTGCTTCTCCCTCTCCCCCTGCTCATGCTCTCTCTCTCTCTCTCTCAAATAAATAAATAAAATCTTTTAAAAAAACTTCTTATGGATTTTAATAGTATTGCATTTAAATTTATAGGTTAATCTGGGGGGAACTGCCATCTTTATGATAGGCTTCTCATCAGTTAATATTTAGGTCTATTTTATGTGTCTCGGTAAACTTTTAAATTTCCTTGCCATGTTCAGAGCAATTTTGGTTACTTTTCTCCCTACATACTTAATTTGTATTATAAATGAAATTGGAATTTTAACTTGTATTTTCTAATTATTTAATGCTGGTGTGTATGTGCATTTGTGTATATGTGTGTGTCCACATGTGTTTGTTTTATATTGAGCAACCTTATTGAAGTCTCATATTAGTTTTAAGAGTCTGTCTGTGGCTTCTCTGGGGTTTTAAGCAGACACAACCAAACCAGTCCAAGAGTTTGTTTAAGCCCCAAATATTGCTTCTCTTCCTTACCCAGGTTCTGAAGCAACTGAAAAAGAAGTCAAAATCCAAGCAGCCAAAGGTTCTAATATCAGCTCTGTTTGAGAAAATGCTAGTATTAGAGGCAATATTGTATCTTCAGACAAGTGGGCTTCCCCATTATGACCCCCAAGTCAGCATATCTGCCCACCTAATGATCGGCCGGAGATGGGGACCGCATATGCACTGGACGGGCCCAGCTGCCCACACAAAGGAGGGCGTGATAGATAGCCAGGGCCGCGGCGTGGTTCGGGGTCCCGTGCAAAACAATGCAGAGCCCTCGTGCACGTCCACCATCTCCCTCCAACTGGTCATGATGTTTACTTGCTTTTTAAGGTCACTCTAAGTCTAGAAAAATTTAAATTGCAAATTCCTAGGATAAGTTTTACCAGTCATTCTGTACAACTCCAGTTTTAAAGGTAAATAGAAGAATATTTAACTTGTACAGGAAATCACTGAAGTTATCCAATGTGTGTTTGGTAGCTTATGCACACATGGGTGTTTCATTCTCACCAGAACAGTGAACGTGCACGGAAAGGACTCCCCTGCTCTGGCCCCACTTCCCTCCTGGCACGTCCATCTGCCGCGCAGGCCAGCAGCATCGACGGAAGGAAGGGGTGCTGCGGGGCCCCCGTCGTTCCCTCCCCCGTTTCCTTGTTCTCAGGGCAAACACACGGCCGGCCCAGGGGAGTAACGAGAGCTGCCAGGGCGCGGAGAGGAAGGCTGGCCTCTCGGGGGAGCGGCTGCCTACACCCCCTTTCTTGGGCCGGAGCCGGAGCTCCTTACCCTGAACTCCCACCACCGCGGGCGCCCCGATCCCGTGCTCTCGGGGCGTCGCGATGGCTCCGTGCGCAGGGGGAGGCCAGGAGCAGAGCAGACCCACGGCGAGCCTCCTCTGCCCGCACACGCGCCATGGCCCCGTGGACTGAGCGCAAGGCCGCGGACGGACGACACTGAAGCATCCCGACACAACAGCAGACAGGCCACATGCCCGTGAGGGGGTCCTGGCTCCAGCCTCACCAGTCGCCTCTGTGGGGGCCTCCCGAAGCGGGGCCAGGCCTGGGGCCACAGAGGGGTATGAAGAAAGGAGCATTAGGTAACAGAGTTCCTGCTGGGTGGAAGGAAAGGCTTTCAGGGGGAATTGGAGAAGAAGTTCTTATGAAAGAGAGAAGGTGTCTCCCTAATAAATACTGAGTACAGACCCTAATCTTGCGTTTGGGGTGTGCTTTCCCAGCATCACTGAACTTTCTGGGAGCTCCAGCTCCACGAAAAGAGCAACCAGACACAGAACAAAGAAGTCAGGCAGCACTCATGTCCCATTTTAGAGAAAGTCCTAACATCTCATAACTGTTGTGTGACTTTTAGTAGATATGCTATTTTTAGGTTAAGAAAATGTTCTATTCTCACTTGCATATACACACACACTGCTCCAAAGTGGTGTGAAATTTTAATGCTTTTTCTCTAATTTAATTGTTGTTTTCCTCTAATTTAATTTGTTAATACAATGAATCACAATAATAACATGTTTACTGCTAAACCAAGCACACATTCATGGAATGAATAATATCGGTGATGAAGTTTTTTAAAGTTCACTCTTCAAATCATTTTATTGTGGAAATTTTTAGACACAACACTTCTGAAATGCCCGTCACACTGTTTCAACCCATGTCAGTTCATGACCCTCCTCTTCTCTGCCCGGACCCTCATTCCCCCTGCCACCCAGGTCAGGGGGTTTTGCGAAGTTTACACATGAAATGGTTATGATTTCTTTAATGCATTGCTGGAATCAGCTTGCTAATATTCTGTTTAAGATTGTATCTTATGGTCATAAAAGGGATTGGTCTATAAACTTCTCTTCCTAAACGAGGCCTATCTGGCTTTCTTACCAGATCTCTGCCGGCTGATAGAAGGTGCTATGAAGGTTTTCCTCTTGTTAGATTCTGATAAGAAAGTGTAAAAGTCGGGAATCACCTGTTTGTTAAAGGTTCGGTAGAAACCCTACCATTTACCCGTCTGGCGTAGGGGGTTTTGTGGATTGTGAACAATTTATTCTTTTTCCTTAATACTTGTAAGCCTCATCATATTTCCATAACTTTTTGAGCCATCTTGCCAACCGTATTCTGCTAGGACATTTTCGTTTTCCTCTGAGTTTTAAAGCTTGGTTACGTAAAGTGTTCATAATCTCCCCTTAGGCTTTGACATATAATTGCTGTGTATGTGGTTGCATGGTCTCATTGTGTTATGGCTTATTCCTGCTCTCCCTGGTTTTTATCCCTGGTCAGCCTGGCTGGAAGTGTAGCAATGTGACTCATTTTACCAAATACAGTTTTTCTTTTTAATTTTGTTGTCTGGCCAATGTCACCAGAGGAATATTAATATGATTCAAATTTCCAAAGCCCTGTGCCCCCAAAGTTCCTTCCTACCCCACTTCATCCATGTCCACTCTCAGGTCTGTAATTCTCCTCCTTTTGTCTCCTCTGGGGTCATGCCGTGGCTCCCAGTGGTGTGCTCAGTGGACAGGCTCTCAGTCTTTCGACCATGTTAGCGAAGCCCTACAGCCTGGACCTGCAGTGTTCTGTGGTCGCTAAGTGGTAAATGTTTGCCATTTCCGATATTCTTTCTTTGAGAACTTGTGAGCGATTTAGGTCTGTAAAAACTTCCAAACAGAAGGGGGTCTTGTGTTTAGTTGTTCGTTCCTGATTCACTGTGAGGTCGAAGAATCTAGACTACGTGTGGACGATTGTTTTAGTTTTGCTGTTCGCACTTCCTGTTTGTTTAGATTCGTCAAGACCTCCTTGGGTCAGTTTTTGGGTGCTTCTCATCAGCAGGGTTGCACCTGTGTCCACGAGGAACTGAGACCTCGGAATGGTCTGTGCCACGTTAACACCCTAGGTCTCTGGCGGAGCCGTGAGGAAGGTCTCGTGCAGACTGGGTTTGCCGACCCGTGGTTCTTGCTGCCGTGGGCAGCTGAAGACGGTCTGGACAGGTCTACACGTCAGGAGCACTTACTCTCCTGGTGGCTGGTTCTCTTCAGCATCACTCGCTGGAGACTTGCGTCCGCACTGACACCTTTGTCTACAATCTGTGCGGCCTGTTGCGTCGTCACGAGCCTGTTGTGTTTGCCCTTTCCTCACGGATCTATTTACATCCTTCACTTTCCACCCCTCTCTGACTCTGATAGGATATTTTAGGTGTGTTCTCGTCCTCACATGTGATGGATAGTTAGATTCATTTGCAGTTATTGAGCTTATTTTAATTTGTCTCCAATAGCTTATTTCATGTTTGCTAATTGCTATACTTTTTCTTTATTTTACCCCGTAATAGTGTGACTTTACTTTTTGAAATTTCCTTTCATTCTGTGTACTCATTGGAAGGTATAGATTTTAAAATACAATTTCTCTTATTTCAGTGGTCGTTCCTCATACTCTGATACAGAGAAGGAAGTTTGAATTTACCAGCTACTTTCTCCTCCCCTGTGAGGCGTGTACCGCAAAATGCTTTCGCTCCGTGTCCTTTGTCCAGTTGGCCGTGTGCTTTGTCCTGTACGTAGCTGCACCTTGCTGAAACCGCCTCGGTCAGGGGTCACAATCGCCGCTGTGTCCTTCGTGGTCATCTCTGGAAACGCGTTTACAACTTCTGTGACCAACGTTGCTTCTGAGACTCTCTCTCCTCTTTTCTTTTGGTTTCATTTTTCTTCTTCCTAAAGAACAACTTTTAGAAGTTCTTCCAGGGAGGGCTCATGGTCTCGCTCTGTGCCTGAAATTATCTTTATTTCGTGGTCGCCCTGAAATGGTGCCTTGCCTGGGAAGAGCCTCTGGCGGATGGGGGCGTCTCCCGGCCTCCCGGTCTCCATGGCCACAGATCCTTTGTCTCACGTTACAGATGAACATGTCTTCCAATCGAAAGCATCTTATAACTGTGTAAATTGATAACGTTTCTCAGCCTTGATGGAACGTGGCTTTCCTGACAAGCAGTCTGTGTCTGGCCTGTCTTTCCATTCTAGAATCTCTCCCTCCCTCTCTCTCCTCTTTGTAAAGATTTCTTTCCTTTTCCTTCCTTCCTTCCTTCCTTTCATTCTTCCCACACATTCATATTTTCCTAAGATCTCTGCTATATATTTAAATTTATAAAATGTTTTCCCAACACAATCTTGTGTTTGCAGCAGAAAGGTCCCTTGGCTCATTCTGCCTTTTGCAAGAACGTTACTATATTGAACTGGCCGCGTGCCTCAACTTGGGCAGGATGAAATTCGGGGCTGGATGATTCTTTGCGGTGGAGAGCCGTGTTGTGTGTTTCGTGATGTCCTGCAGCATCCCTGGCCCCTGCTCCTAGATGCCGCTACCCTCCGACAGCTGGCCTTCCCAGGGGGCAGACTCACCCGAAGGTCCACGGCACTGAAGCCACGGCAGGGGCGATCACGTTCTGCACTCGTGGAAGCAGGGCCCCTGTGCCGGGATGCAGCCCACGTCCTGCGCAGGGGCCCCCGGGAATAAGTCGCCGTCCTGTCAGGGATGCTCTTACTTAGTGCGCGTCTCCGGCGCTGACATGGGCCATACTCGTGTGCAGAATCCATTCGTGGGAAGAACATTTTCAGAGATGGAGCTTCCCTTGGCTTTCGACGTCCCTGCCTTCTGCTCATGACCAGAAGCTTCCAGTTTCCAAAAACAGGGAGTGAGAGATCAAAGTAAAACACATTTTCAAATGTCTTCTTCCCCCCAGTTCCTCTGAGAACATTTCTGCCTGTAACAAGGACTTTGTGGGGCGACTGTCCTGGTTGTGCTGTTAGGTTTCCTCCTGCTTCGTCCACGTTTGAACCCCGGCCACACCACGCAGCGGGGTCATACTCTGGGACACAGAACCTCGGGTAGCGGCATCTAGGAGCAGGGGCCAGGGATGCTGCAGGACATCACGACATCCACAGAGGAGGCACGGAGGGCCGGATGCAACCACGGCCACGGCCACGCACCACGTGAGCCAGAGGTCGGTGCGGAGGGACCGGCTTTCTGGAGGTTAGCGTCACTCGTTTGCAGGCTGGCATTTCGATCTGCAAACAGGGAAAAGCATTTGCTGATCTACCAGATGCATCCAAATCAAGGTTAAGATAAGCAGAAATTAGTTCAGGATGGGTAAGCATGTTACAGCTAAAATCAAGCAGGAAACAAATGGAAAACAAGTGTGAAGGCACTTACCATCTCTACCTGTGTGTCTACCTACGAGCCTCTGTCTCTAACGTCCTCAGTCAGGCAGGCCAGAGTGTTGATACGCTGCTGGAGACCTTCCCTGAGGTCGGCCAGCCCAAGCCCCGCCGTTCAAAGGCCGCCGTGGGTGAGCCGCCCCACTCCCTAACCGCGTGCGTCTCCTGGGAGGCTGTGTCTAAGGTAAACAGAGGATGGGAACCAAGAGCAGGCGGATGATGGATGTGTTTACCCGCCACCCAACGCCTCCTCCCCTGCGGGTGGAGGTCGCAGCTGCGAAGCAGGTTTCATCAAGGCCCCTCCCTGCGGTGACCTTCCCACCGTCTGTCCTGGGAGCCCTCCTGGGCGAGCCCGTGTGGGAAGGCCAGGGTTCGGACGCCCGTCTGCACTCCGCGGGCCTCAGGCTGGGAGACACGAGGCTGTCCTCCTCCCCACAGCCGCTGACCTGGGGCCAGGGAGCAAGCAGCATTGGGTGTCCCTCTTTAGGAAGAAACGTCCCTGCAGGAGGAGGACGTACAGGACACGAGGCAGGGGACGGGCACCGGGGCCGGGGGTGGCTGGGACACACGGGCTGGCAGCCCGGGCACCTGTGTCCCGGGTCATCTCCGGGTCGTTCCTCCAACGGCCAGGGGCGGCTCCAGCCGTGTGCAAGGCTGCGCCAGGGACCCACCCACAGCACTTACAAAAACAAGTTCTGTTAAGCCAAATGTATGATGTTTTAGGAAAAACATCTCCTGGCGGTGACTCTGTGCAGTAAGACTCCTGGCGTGCTCTGCAGCTAAGGTCCCCTGCTCAAGTATATTCATGTGCTTTTCTCTCCCCAGCTGCCTTCCGCACCAGCCTCACCCCCGGCCAGCGGCCTCGTTGGTAACTTCCGAGGCAGGATTTTAAAACTCCGGGTGGAACAGAGGTATCAGAGGTGGTATCAGCCTCAGGAAGGAGGGGGCCAGAGCCCAGCTCGCATGCATGACCCCCGCCCGTGAGGGACGGGCAGGTGAGCCCAACCGGGAGGGGTGGAAGAGAAGGGGACCACCAGCCTGGACGCTGCCCTGGGAGCTGGGCGGTCCTGAGAGAACTGTTAAAGGATAGCGCACCTGTCGTCCAGGAATGATGAGCGGTTATCCCACACCCTGGCCGTCATGTTCAACCCACGTCCACGTGTACAAGTGTTCTGCCAGATTTCTACGTTTGTACACCAAAAATAGCGAAACGCTCACAAGGCGGTTTACCCTCCACAACAACGAAGGTTTCCAGTGTTGAGTCAAAGACACTGATGAGGTTTTAGAAACCGCTGCCTCGTCCTTCCTAATCAATCAACAATCAGGTGCTTGTTTGTAGGGGAAGGCGCCCTCCTGCGTCTTTCGCGCCGAGCGCCGGGCGGGTGCTGTCCCGCCGTCCTGGTCTGTGCACAGAGCTTTTGAAGTGCAGGGGGCGTCTGAAAGGCCTGCTTGTGTTCTGTATGGCTGTTTTCAGAGCCGGCTGGGAAAGAGATCTGTCTAGATACGGTGCAGAGAATCGGTAGGCCTGCCTGGTTTCACTTTCTAACTAATTCAAAATGGTCAGGAGAAACAGTTTCCTCCGGGGGAGGCACTGAAGGACGTGGGACGTTAATACCAGCCCCAAGCTGATGCAGCTTGTTTTCATTCTCTGTAGCACCTGCTCCTTGGGGGATGGACGTCATCTGCCTCCACAAAAACACAACATTTCTTATGTGTGATGAAGCCACCCTTCGGGATGTTCTCTCATCCCAGGGAAAACCCAGCAAACTGAATCCCATGCTTAGTTTGCATTTCTACATATGGCCAAAGAGATGCTGGATCTCTGGGACTTTCTCCACAGACACTGAACCATCCCGTCCAGTCGGCTGAGACCTCGGTTCCTGTTCAGTGTCGGGGCCCGGGCAGTGGGCTCTGTGATGAACATCCATCCCTTTTCTGGTCATCCTGCATCTCCCCCTCCACACACTCTGGGGACCCCGCTAGAGGGGTGGTGTTGACGGGCAGTGCCATCTGCTGTGATGAGGACAGAGGGGCTGGACGCGTGACCCGGGCGTGGCTGGTCACACGGGCCTCCCCAGGACGTGGGCCCCCAGCAAGCGACCCAACACAAGAGGTGTTCTGCTCTATCACCTCCGATTTGTGGGCCTTACCAAGAGAAAGAAACCTAGCAAGATGAATATCAGCACACATTTCAGGTAAGGTTATGAGATGTTAGGAATTTAAATTAACATAGAGACCAGTGAAATGTGCCACAGATGCCCCGTGTAACCAACAAGGTAACAGGCTTGGCCTCAGTGTGACATGGACACCCCAGATGACTCGGATCTTACGAAGTTCGTTCAGCTAGGACGGCAAATATAGGAAGCAATAGTGTAATGGACATTCACCTGCTAAAACCCAGCAGTAAGTGGATAGAATCTTCATTTCCTTACACGGCCCCTACTGGTGGTTTTAAAAGCAAAGTCAATATTATTTTGGAAGCTTCTAGAGGACATAACATGACACAGATCTTTGGAAATTGTTTTGACGTTCAAGGGTAGAGAAAAGCCAGTGTGAACGGTCAGCTGAGGAGCTCGATTCACTGCTGGATTTACTTTATTGCAACCTATCAAGTGTGCATTAACCCTGACTGCATGCCTTTCCTCAAAATTAGGGGCTCATGATATCATGGCAAAAGGCTTTGAAATGTCTCCATATTTTCTGCCATTTGGACACAGGAAAGCCCCCACTAACCTTGACCCATGTCAGCCCCTCATGTCATGTGCCCACTGACTTCACATCCCCTCGTTACCCCCGGCCCTGGAGGGTCTTGGAACAGAAGGAAAACATCCAGCGGTTCTTCCTATAGTGACCCCTGAGGTCTAACCACAGTCACAGAGAGCAAGTGGGGGACCCTGGGACTACATTATAGGGACCTGGGGTCTGTATTATAGGGCCCCCAGGGACCGTGGGGACCCCAAGACAGTATTTAGGGGCCCCTGAACTGTATTGTAGGGAGCCCAGGTCTGCAGTATAGGAGACTCAGGGACTGTGGGGACCCAGAGACTGTATCATAGGGGACCCCAGGGGCCATGGAGACCCTAGGACTGGAGCAGCTGTGAAAGCCCCTTATCCTTGGAGTGTCTACAGTTAAACCACACTGTAAGGAAAAGAAAGTCCACTTGTGAAGCCAGCCATCAGACTCAACTTCCGCAGCATCGGCCTGTCCTCCGAAATCCAGGCTGTCTTTGTGTCCCAAGCACATTGCCCCTCCCCGACCCGCGGTGGCCTGCTCCCGCAGTAGAGATGGTTCTGGGCACGTGTGGTGTAAACGCAGCCAGGCGGGTCTGAGGCTCTAAACACCATCAGCGAGGCGGAGTCAGCTATTGTAGAAGTAACTTGTGGGAAGGGGGCTTCAGCTCGGGGTCCTAAGACTAGCCAGCAGCACCTATTTGCAGGCCCTGCCGATTTCGACTCTCGCAGAGATTAAGATTTCTAAAGTTAAACAGTCGATTGAGCAGGATTGGGTTCAGCCCATGGTGTAGGTTAAAGATTAAACCAGACCTAGCAGATCAAACATTCTGCGGGGAGCCATTGGCCACACAGTGGGGGAGGCTTCCACGCTCCCAGCAGGGTGCCCGCATGCTGCTGGCCATCCTGTCCACTCCCAGAAGACAGGGACAGGGACAGGCCTGGCTTCTTCACCCTGGATGTTGGGGAGGGCAGGGGCACTCTCCCCGGGGCCTTGACATGAGAATGTCCTGGTTCTCTGCTCTGCATGGTGCTCAGCCCCCAGAGCCAGGAGGGCTGACCTGCTCTGTGCCCGGACCAGACTCCTTCACCACCCAGGGTGCCGGCCGGGAGACGGCACGAGCTGAGAGCCCTCCTGGAGAGTCCACCCCCAGAGTGCCTCCCCTGCAGCCCAGGACCAGGGTGAGCAGCTGAGACCATCAACGGAGGGGAGAGAGAGCGACCCAATGGTCCAGAGTTTCTTCTCCCTTTGGACTCGCAGAGACCGAGGAAAATAAAATTGGAGAGAGCGAGTTCCATGCTGAAGGATGCCAGGAAAGGGGGAAGGCCAACAGCAGGGGCCCCAGGGCCAGACTCCCAGGGCTGTAACCCCCGCTGCATCCTGATGCCCCACCTAACCAGGGCCGAGGCCTGGGGACACCGAGTGGGGACCGCCTCATGCCCACCCAGCTGCCCGGCATCTGGGGCATCAAAGAAGAAAATTTTTACTCTTATTTCTCCGGGTGGGAGAAGAAAGAGCACCTGTTATAAAACGCACACAGCCTGAACCCTTGGAGAAGCAGCAGTGGGACTTCCCTATTCCAGAACCGAGGTGGGGGGTCCCCCAGCCCCAAGCACAGGCCCCGGGCATCCGCCCAGAGCAGCTCAGAAGGGCACAGCTCACCTTTTATGGCTGCAAAATCCATCCCCAGGGAGTATTCATTCAGACAAAAGAGGGTGGATATTGGTTAAATAGTTTGGGGAGCAAGATGAGAACAAATAGAGCCAATGTCCTGTGGATCACACGCGCGCTCAGCGGTTGCACACAGGCAAAGGAGTTGTAATTGCAAAAATGTCTGAGCTGTTATTATATAAATAAGGGATTTCCAGGAACTATCTTCTTCCTCTGAAGAAGCTGCACAGACTTGCTAATTTGACAGGAAAGCCTCTTCGGGAG
The DNA here is from genome assembly GCF_002201575.2 of Neomonachus schauinslandi. Taxonomy (NCBI): domain Eukaryota; kingdom Metazoa; phylum Chordata; class Mammalia; order Carnivora; family Phocidae; genus Neomonachus; species Neomonachus schauinslandi. The sequence continues at coordinate 1,696,883 of NC_058410.1, forward strand.
GCTTATTACACACTTCTTAACCGGCCGCAGCTTTTCCAGAAATTCAACCTGAAATTTCCCATCACCCTACTCCAGTCAGCTTGTAATAAATATCAAATCTCACCTGAGACACTAGACGGTGAAGGTGAGTTGAGCTTTGTGCCTCGGGAGGGCTTCTAACAGCATGTGCACACAATCCGTAGGACATTTTTGTGGCAGAAAGGGCTGAGGGCATGGGCCACACGCGCTCCCGCCCTGATCTCGGGCCGTCCCCGCCGCTGAGCAGGTTCTGTCCCCTGAAAGACTCCATGTTTCAGCAGCAAGCACAGCGGCCCTTCGTAGCTGGGTCTCTTCTCAGCCCGGCGGGGGAAGTTGACGAACAAGCTAGTTTCTGTGGCTTTCGACCCCAGGCGAGGATGAACCTTCTCCAGAACAGCGAAGTACCAGCCGAGGAAGACAACCAGCGGCTTCCGAAGGAAGCAGAGTGGTGCCCCCAGCTCAGAACCGCGCCCCGGGGGGCGACTCACGCACACACCCTGGCGCGGCCCTAAGAAAGTGTTAACACAATAATCCTCACCTGCAGAAGGCGACTGCGGCCAAACCTGGGGGGCGAAGAGCAGGAGAGCAGGCGTTTGGTCCCTCCTCTTCGACACGGAAGCCCCTGCGGGCGCTCCTGATGTCACCCTCTGCCTCCCCCATGCGCCCTCCCCCCCCACCACCCGACTCCCTGGCCGTCTTCTTGCCTGTCCGTCCGCCGTGTCTCGGGTGAGAGTGTCCCTAAGCCGAGCATCAGCACGGAGAGAGGGCTGTGTGGGGACAGGCCCCCTCACCGCAGCCCCAGCCCGCACCCCCTTTCTGGCCCCAGCGCTGGGCCCCCAGGGCCCTCCCGTCGGCTGTACTCCACACGGCAGGTGCTTCCACACCTTGGCCGACACCATCATGGGTCTTTTTACTGTTAGACACTCTGGTGGGTGTGAAGTGCCCTCTTGTTTGGTTTCAATTTGCAACTCCCTAATGATTAATCAAGTTGGGTGCTTTTTCATATATTTATTGGCCGTTTGGACCCTCTCCGATGGTAGATCCCAGAGGCTTTCCTGAGGGCGGGCTGTGTCCAGCATTTTCTCGGGTCCATACCGCCATCCACGAAGGAGTTAACAGCTGCAGCGAACGCCCCTCCCACAACACAGGGACCCGTGACTCCCACGCCGCGCCATGGCCACCGACCTGATGCTCTCCCCCCGCGGCTCCTGAGGTCGGTGGCGTCTCGTGTATCAGGAAGTGAGGATCCTTCCAGAGTTTCAACGAAGGAGAACTCTGCCTCCAAAAAGAGGGACCTAGAGAAGCAACAAAGCACAGAACACGTTTTTCTTAAAGTGCAGGGAGGTTGTGGGTGTTTAACAGAGGAGACATTTGGGAAAGAACGTGAGCCCGGTATTTACCCTCTTCCACTTGCCGTCACTCGAAGATGGACGCAGGGCTCACCGCTGGGTCCTTGCCTGGCTCGGGTAAGCCTGCGCCCAGGAGGAGCCCTGGGGAGAAGAGCGTAGGCCTTCCTGCCCAGGGTCCTTCCAGATGCTTCCCATCCCACAGCATTTGGGGAAACGTAGCAGTCCTTGCAGCTAACAGATCTACCAGGGTCTGAGTAAGCTGGGAGGGCATGGTAGCTGGGAGAATTAAGACGAAAACCCCAAACTGCTTCATCACGTGGGTATTTTCCCATTCACTTGAGGTGGCAAGTTCTAGATGGTTTCCACAGACAAGTCCCTACAGGCCTGCAGCTTCTACACTTTGGAACCGAGAGGCTTCAAGACACTGGGGATGCTTAGTGCAACAGAGAGCCACGTCCGAACTCCTGTGCGTCCCCAAAACCGTGGACGGACTGAGATAATACCCAGAAGAGGAAAATAGGCCAGCCCCAACGTTGTCCCACTCCTGCGTGGGCGTGGCTGGCATGTGCCGTCTGGACAGCCTGTCCACTTCTGCTTTACCCCTCACCACAGCCCCAGCGCTTTTAAACCCACACCTGCCTTCCCTGGCATCCTGGGCCAAGGGCGCACGTTCGCATTCCCTCTGGGCTGTGAATGCAGAAGTTTCCAGTCATCACAGCAGGAGATCAAGCTTCACCCCAGGGCGAAGGTGCCCTCGAGCTGGGGATTCCCTGTGGTGGGGCGGGGGGCTGAAGCCCCCAGGGCTCTGCATGGGGGGAGGGGCGCTGGTGACAGACCCAGAGCTGCCAGCCCGCAGCTCACCCGCCTCCCCGTCGTGTGCAGCTGGAGATGGACCCTCACAGGGGCTGCGTGAAGTCGGTCAGGCCCCAAAGCTGGAGACGGCAAGGACCAAACAGGAACACAGGGTCCGGACGATGCTGGCACAACTCAGCTTTAACCACAGGAACTTCCGTTGTTTGGGAAGCCGTGAGAGTTTGGCATCTGGGCTATTTCTCCCGTGTTCGCGACCCAGCCCTGTGTGTCCCTGAAATGCTTTTCAGTGTAAGGAAACTGAGGGCCCACATCACGGCACGATAATTTGCTCAAGACATTTCTTAGGAGATTTTCATTTTTACCCTACACCTCACGGGACACATTTGCACCTTAGAGAGTTGCACGAAAGCGCGGAGTCCACACATGAGCCAAGCATTAGGCACTGACAAGGCCTGTGTTTACTCACCCCCAGAGGCCTCTTGGGATGAACTAATAAGCTTATACTTACAAATATGGGAAGTGCCGTGGGGCTAGAAGGTGTTAATAAGTCTCAGGGATGGGAGAGGGTTTGCCCCCACCTGGTGACGGTGGACCTGTGACTCGCTAGCCCGAGTAGCCCAGCTGCCCGAGTGGCAGCTGGCTCGGCAGGGCATATCCCGCCTCTGGGCCCAGGTTAATTTTTAAGACTCATGTGAACTCTAAAAGACTCCGGAGGAATAAAAGCTTCTTGAGTTTTAATCATCCCCTGGGGAGAAAGCAATGTGCCCTGGAGGGAGGTCACTGAAGGTCAAGAGGAAGCAGGGAAAAGCCCTTCATGGGGCCTGCAAATTTGTTCTAAATAAATATTTTAAAAGTCAAAGATCCTGAAAGCAGCCATATGCTTCCATCTGGGGACCAATTAGCCTTTTTCTTACAGTTTATTCAGCAGGACGGGGCCGCTCCAGACTTCATCAGGGCAGGGAGACAGGAGCTAATGAGCCAGTCTCGGCGACAGACCATATGTGGTCGCACGGACTGCTTTCTCAAGAGAGAATTTCCTTGAAGAAGACAGAAAAGGACAATTTTAAAAAGGAAGCTTGATTTTTTTAAGGGGGGAACAGACTCCCAATTGTAGGGTAATTTATTTAAATTCAGCCTCATGTCTTACGTTAGAAGACATTAACTGCAAGTTTGAAATGCCCTGTGCCATGGGGCTGTGATTTCTAAGTGCCCCCAAGCCTCCCGCCCCATCTCCCTTCAGCCCCCAGCCTCCATCCGAGGACATCCTTGGCGTGGCAGCGACTTCACCGTGGCCCATGTCCTGTCCCGGCGTCTCGGCCTCTCCCACGGCAGCGAGAGCCGTGGTCCTGATGCTCTGGGCGGGCCGGGCGCGCACCCCTCGCCCATCTCAGGCTCCGACGGAGCAGCCCTCCTGACCTGAGCCGGCGCGGAGGCGGCCCTTCCCAGACCAGAGAGCCTGCTCCCCTGGGGACCGGACGGTTCCTGGCGCTGGCCCGCAAAGCTCCGTGGTCCATGCCCTGTTCACACTTCCTGCGGAGCTCCTCAGACCCAGGAGGAAAAACAGCAACTTTATTCAAACCCTGCTTTTGGAGTTTTGCTATCTGTAAATTAGAGCCATAGGCCCTTTCTGGCAGAGATCTCTATGTGTTTTTATGAACGTCCCTAAGAACACGAAATTATTTAGTATTTTTTGGTATAAGTAGAAACAGTGAAATGAAATTTCTAGTGAAGGACAGTTTTACATAACGTGTATGAAGATGAAATCCGTATCTATGCGGGGACCAAGAGCAGGCGAGGGGACGACTGTCACAGATGGGTCCGTGGATGGGGAAGCCCCCACGGAGCTCACGGCCACTTGTAACGACTTTCAGCAAGGCACAGAGAGCCCCCGGCCCCTCCGGGGTAAGGCCGTGCCAGGACCTGCTCCTGTCCGCGTCCCATCTCCTCGGGCCCCTGCACGCCCCCAGCACAGACGTCAGTCTAACCAGTCAGAGTGCAGGCCCAGCCAGAGTGAAAGGGAAGGAGAGGGTCTGCAGGACAGGCAACGGGCTCCCACCGCGGTGACGGATCCCCGGGAAGAAGCACCGGCCTTGCAGGCGTGGGGCAGGGAACATGGTCTGCTCCCCCGGCTCGGCTGCAGGGTCTCCCCCCATGCACATGGCGTCTCCCCTTCCTGCCCCCTTCTCCCCTTGTCCGAGACAGCACCGGCAGCCCGCTCTCCACACGGCCTGACCTGCGTCATCCGCCCACTGACAGCTTCCCTGTGCGTCCCGGGGCAGAATCTCTGGAGAGAACCTGGTCGGTCCGGTCAGCGTTTGGCCCTGAGATGAGTGACAGGCAGGTGGGCCATCAGGATTGACCTCCCGCCATCTAACCAAGTTAGTGGGCAAGAGATGCTATTGGACATGGGCTGTTTGCGGCAAGAAACTCTGGGAAAAGTCTTCCACAAATACTGATGTATCAGACAAAATAGGGGCACTGGAAAGACGTTATTGTTAATCTTGTTTAGACTAGAGGAGCAATTTTAAATGCGTCATATTATAAGAAGATAGAGTCCCAGCCTGGTGAGGCTGGGTGAGAATTTAGTGGTCCGAGCCAGCCCCCCGTGATCTCCCGAAACAGGGGCCATGACGGACGTGCACCAGACCCTGGAGGGGGTCTCACCCCCCTACCTACAGCCCCCCTGCAGGAACGGAAATTCAACATCCTGGTTGGTTGTACATCTAGGACGTCTTAGATGAAAATCACATTTCAGTTTATTTTTTAAATCACCAATATTGGAAGTTAATAAAGTATCAATATGGAATTGTGATCGGTAATGTTGCGTCAACTTGACTGAGCCAAAGGATGCCCAGATGGCCAGTAAAAGATCGGTGTCTCTGTGAGGATGTTTCTGGAAAAGATTAGCACTGGAATGGGTCGACTGAGTAAGGAAGAGGGTCCGCATCCGTGTCCATGGACCTCAGCTAATCTTTTGAGGGGGCGAACAGAACAAAAGACAGAGGAAGAGCGACGTCTCTCTGCTTGAGCTGAGACGTCCACTTCTCCTGCCATGACCGCCTGGCCTCCCGACTCAGGCCAGCACAGACACTGTGTGTACCCCCACCCCCTCCCCGTTCTCAGGTGCTGGGGCTCAGACTGGATCCCACCATGGGCAGGGGGCAGATCATGGCACTTCTCCGCCTCCGTAACCGTGAGCCAATTCCTGTAATAGATCTCCTCATGTGGTGATGAGCACTGGGTGTTATAGGCAACTGATGAATCATGGAACACTACATCAAAAACTAATGATGTACTATGTGCTGGCTAATTTAAAATAAAATCAACCAGTCAACTAATCTCCTTGTATGTATCCTTACATATGTTTCTCTGGAAAACATAAGAGGAGCTCCACATTGCCCATAAACCTACATAACGTAAGCATATAAATAACCATGCGTTAGGCCAAAGAACACGTCGGGAGCAGATGTAATTAAGTGGTTACACATGACTTTAAAAATGTCATCATGTCATCTGACTTCTGTTCTTGTGTCTCTCTGGGTCTATAACAAAATCCTCTCTCCTCCCCGACAGAAAAGCGGTTCCAGAGCGTGGGAAGGAGTTAGCAATCTCAGCACTGCGGCCGGCTACCTGAACGTGCTAATTGTGAATGGGTTCGTGCCGGTAAGCTCCTCAAGGACGACGTGTGAGCAGAAGCGTCCACACCCGGCGTGCGCAGGCCGAGCTTGGTGCGTGGGGAACGCTCACTGTGTGATGGCTGCTTAAAAAGTGTGGCCTGAGGATGACCTGGTCTCTCACTGCTTAGGATCCACTTACTTTCAACCTGGGGGCCTATCACCTGTGAGCATTCGGTAACTTGGTGCGCACACTTGCGATGACCTCGGAGAATCAAAGGGCTCACGCATTGAGGCCTGAAACATTTTAACTTAAAATTCATCTCATACCTTTGCGTGTGTCCTCATGACACTTTGGCATTCATATTGGCTACTTTTTACTTTCTGTGTTGGTTTTCCCTCCAGTTTCGGGGGAGCTGCGTGGGGTCATTGGTGTGGGAGAGGCTCTCTCTCTGGGCACGCTGTCGGGAGGGGATGCATCCGCCCCCAAGTCAGGGCCCTGGGTGCGGCTGGGGGAGCTGGTTGTCCTGAGGGCCTGGGTGACGGAGGCCATTGCCTGCTCTCTGATTCACAGAGCAATTCGCCCTGCCGTGAGCTCAAATCTCCACATGCTGGAAATTCTCCAGAGCGAAAGGTCATTTGTTTTGCATAAAGAGAGCTTACATCATAGCTGATGCTCTGCATTTCATGGAAAGAACGTTGCTCCCCACCGAGATGCCCCACCTGTAAGTATTTGGTGGTACTCCTGGTGCTCGGAGGAACTCCATCTATGACTGCTCAGGGGGGATCCTTCTCTCCATCGCTCCTGCTGCCCCCCCACCCCTCCCAACATCACTCATGGCCTCCCAAAGCGCCCTCCCGGCTCACGCGGGGCTTAGGTCACCGTCTGCACACAGCTGGGAACACTTTTCTAGAGAAGCACTCAGAGCAGAATGCTGTCACCCCCAGTGGGGCCGCTCGGAGAGGTGGAAAGGTCAGCCCCATGCCAGGGGGACACCTGGAAGGTCTGCAGTGACGTTCTGCCTGATGGACGATTTCCAGCCCGAGAGGACACGTTTTTTGATTTAAACATACTCCAGGAGATTTGAGCTTGTAGGTGACAAAAAACACAAGGGTTTATCATGTGTTTCAGGGCATTTTTGTGCATTTTCCAACTACCTAACCCTATCACATCAGGCAATGGGAAATAATAGAACCCAAGGTGATCAGCGGTATGATCCCCTCTGAGGAGGAGACTGGACAAACCAGAAATCCTAGAAATACGCTTCCGGTAAACAAAGGAAGAGCTGGGGTTTGTCTGGTCTGTAGGGACAGCTGTGATGTATAATTTCCCTTTTCTGTCAGGTCAGGATAGGCTTCAGGAATGCCTACATGACTCTTTAAAACTCAACTGACCAAATGAAGAATACTGCCGTTCTGGGCACCTGCGTTCAGAAGTATTTACTGGCAGCAGTTTAAGTCCTTTATGATGGTTCAGAGCAAGCAGTTGTCCCCGAAACCTAGAGCAGGCAGACATTTCTCTCAACACAATGTCTTTTGCTGGGAACAGGCATGGTCCCCGTGGCTTTCCTGGGGGTGGCTTTGTGGCTGCTCAGGTCAGGAATTCCTGAACGGAGTCCCGTGTCCTGGGCAAGCTGTGGGTCTGAGGTCAGGGGTCCAGGAGGAGGCTGGCGGTGCAGCCGGATCCGGGCAGGGAAAGACCCGCCTCGCTTGGTGCCGGAGAGCCCTGGGTCTGTGCCCCAGGACTGGGAGGGCAGAAAGGGCAGATCCTCCCGTTCCTGTTGCGTATCAGAGACTCGCTCCTCTGATCCTCGCCAGCGCACTGCATCCGCAAGCAGACCGTTTTATCCCCCTCCTTGATAAATCTGAAAACCCCCAAACTACGTGTTGCCACGTTCTGGCCATGAAACTAGAGGTACTTGTTTCTAGACTCACACGTCTTTGCCTCTAAAACGGACTCTGGGTTTCCATCCAAAGGGCCCAAGGGACTTGTCGTGTGTGGCAGGGAATGAGCATCTCCAGGGCCGGGGTGCGGCTGCAGGTCCCCCTCACCCTGCCCACCGGCTGCTCACTTGCCGGCCTCCCTCCCCGCTGGGGTGCCCGAAGGTACTCAGGGGTGTTTACTGAATGAAGCTATGACCCATTAAAGCTTCAAAAGCAGCCAACTCCCCTGTTGCCAAAGGTCTTTCCCTCAACCACCAGGACTGTGAACCAGCCCAGAGGTCTTCCTAATCGCTGTCCCTAAGTGTTCCTCGACCTTGAGTCTGGTGCTCAGCCTGAGAAAGTCCCCGAGCTGTACAGAGCACGTGGGTAGGGCAGGTTCCGGGAGGAAAACAATCCCGGTTCCCTCAGTGTTGGGGGATGGCAGGCACCCCACTGGCCCTGCCCCGGGGGCACGTGCCCCTCTGGAGAGAGCCCGCTGAAAGCTGGGGGGAGCAGCTTTGCTCTCCTCTTGCCCCATATGGGTGAGCTTTGCAAACGTCCCTGTCACCACTATTTCCACACCAACACCTCATGATGTTTGCGGGGGTCAACTTCCTACCACTACACTGGGTGACGTAAGACTCCTCGTTTTCGGCCCCTCTCCTGCTCGAAAATAAAAACGCAAGATCAGATACATCTTTGCAGCTGTATGTCATTTAATCCATTTGTTTATTCATTAAAGTCATTTACCCTGAGAAGCACAATATGCTGCACTAGCCTAATCCACCAGATCTGGCCAAACCTCCTGTCCCGGGAAGCTGCCAGGTGCGGAGTATGAGGCAGGCACCTGGAAATAGGGAAAGTGGAGTGGCCAGGCCTCAGCGCGGCAGGAGGCCCCTACCTGCGGAGCTGGGCGCCTGGGACCTGCACTGTCCTGCAGTATCAGTATCACCAAGAGCATGCAAACTCTCTCTGGGCGGAGCCATACCCTCAGCGCACACCTACCCCCCAGCACACACCTGACCCCAGCACACACCTGCCCCCCAGCAAACACATGCCCCCCTAGCACAACGTGCCCCCCAGCACACACATGCCCCCCTAGGACACACCTGCCCCCTAGCACACACCTGCCCCCAGCACACACCTGCCCCCCAGCACACACCTGCCCCC